>NC_137674.1:51869372-52004372 GCF_963989245.1 Nansenia antarctica | reverse complement strand
ATCTTCTCGAAAAGCTGTTATTTGTCATTTTCCCCCGTGTGTCATCATGGTCCTGTGTCCCCCCCCCCCCCCCCCCCCCCCCTCCCAGGCTGAAGGCAGCTAGAGACGCTGTGACGCGGACGGGCCACGCCCTGGCCCTGGGGGCCCTGTACCGCCACGTAGGAGGCATCAGCTCCCCCCACCACCTCTCTGCCTGCACTGGGGTCCTGTTCACCCTGGCCCAGGACAGCACCTCCCCCGAGGTCCAGGTACACACACACACACACACACCCTGGCCCAGGACAGCACCTCCCCTGAGGTCCAGGTACACACACACACACACACTCACACACACACACACACACACACACACACACACACACCCTGGCCCAGGACAGCACCTCCCCCGAGGTCCAGGTACACACACACACACACACCCTGTCCCAGGACAGCACATCCCCCGAGGTCCAGGTACACGCACACACACACACACACACACACACCCTGGCCCAGGACAGCACCTCCCCCGAGGTCCAGGTACACACACACACACACACACACACACACACACACACACCCTGGCCCAGGACAGCACCTCCCCCGAGGTCCAGGTACACACACACACACACACACACCCTGGCCCAGGACAGCACCTCCCCTGAGGTCCAGGTACACACACACACACACACACACACACACCCTCTTCACACTATGTCAGGATAGTACACACACACACACACACACATCCTCTTCCCACTGTGTCAGGATAGAACACACACACACACACACACACACACACACACACACACTTCATTCCCAGCTGTATTAAGGTCTATATGTGTGTGTGCCCCTCCCTCCAGACGTGGGCCCTGCACTCCCTGGCGGTGGTGATGGACCTGGCGGGCCCCCGGTACCACGCCCACGGGGAGCCCAGCTTCACCCTGGTCCTGAGGCTGCTGCTGGCCGTGCCGCCCACACACCTGGAGGTCACCCACAGCCTAGGACGCTGCCTCAACGCCCTCATCACCTCCCTGGGCCCCGACCTGCAGGGTGGGATAGACACACACACACACACACACACCCCCTCATCACCTCCCTGGGCCCCGACCTGCAGGGTGGGCTACACACACACACACACACACACACACACCCTCATCACCTCCCTGGGACCTGACCTGCAGGGTGGGCTACACACACACACACACACACACACACACACACACCCTCATCACCTCCCTGGGACCTGACCTGCAGGGTGGGGGCTACACACACACACACACACACACACACACACACACACACACAAAGAAGTACACACACACAGACAGGCACGCAGAAGCATGCACACACACACACACACACACACACACACACACACACACGCTCTCTCTCTCTCTCACTCAGCAACAAGCAGGGCTAACCCTCTCGCAAACTAAAGTCATGTCTCTATTAAGTCCAACCTGTTGAAATATGTGTGTGTGTGTGTGTGTGTGTGTGTGTGTGTGTGTGTGCCCCCCCAGGTGAGAGCCCCTCTATGGCGGCCCTGCGGGCCTCGTGCCTGGTGGGCTGCGGGGTGATGCAGGCCAGCCCAGCCTGCCTGGTCCAGGCGCAGGCCATCGCCTGCCTGCAGCAGCTGCACATGTTTGCCCCACGCCACGTCAACCTGGCCGGCCTGGTGCCCACCCTCTGTGTACGTACCCCCCCCCCCCCCGGGCCAGTACCCCCCCCCACGGGCTCAACACAACCACTCAGAATATATGTGACACATTCTAAAGCTTTGGTCCTCATGTCGGGATCCGATGTAATGATCAGACTTTTCTTTTGAAAAATGGGAATACGTTTCTGCGTTGTTGAAAATCAACGACACGTCGCTAGTCAACTAACACAGCTTGTTTCGTGAGCCTGCTAACAATGTAAAGTAGTGTTCTTTTTTTTATTTTATTCTTTTTATTGTCAATGGTCATTGGTTACAACAATCGTCATTACATTCAACATATCACAATCAACTCAGTTCCTATGACCAAAGTCTTTTTTTCTTTTTTATATTAAGTAAAGTAAAGACAAAACAGAAACTAAAACAAATGTTGTGTATTTTACCTTATTGGTTATGAATCAAAGAACAGTTATTGAGTTTAAGACGATTTATTTAAAGTACAAAAGTATACAGTTACCACAGCTGGATTTCTGGTCTGCTCTCCTCTGTGGGGCTGGGCTGGTTAAAGAGGGCCCTCTGCTCTTGTCTTGCCCTTTTTGTTCCCCTTTTCTTATGCAAATATCTACCAGTGATCCTATCACAGCCACTACAGATGCTTGCCCCACCTTCCCTAGAGCTGGTCAAGGGGTGAGAAGGGGCAGTCACCTGTGATGTCACTATGGCCTACAATCATTCCAGGAAGTAATTCCTCAGCTGTCCATAGAAGGACAGTCAGTGTCCTGAGCATGTGATCGTCATACAACCCCCATCTTCAGTAGCACAGGCCCACACCATGTGTGTTTTAAGTACAAATAAACTACACAAACAAAGAAAAAAGAAAAGCAATAGCGAGTGAACTTTGGGAGCTTTCATCTTACATATGATAGATTAGAATCGAAAATGATTCAAGAAAATAAACACAATTACATCACCCTCTCTTGTTCTTTTAACAGTTCAACAGAAATCTGACCTTACAGGTTTAACATATCCCGTCCATTTCGTCCAGATCCGATAGAATTTTTCTACCTGAATTCTAAGGGAGTATGACATCTTTTCCACTATATATATATCATGAATTATATCTATCCATTCATCCACTGTAGGTACATCTGGCTTTAACCATTTTCTTGTGATAGCCTTTTTACTTGCTACCAGAAGTATCAATATGAATTTTCTGTCGTTACTGTCCCAATTTTCGAATGAGATGTTTCCCAGGTATAAGGTGTCACATTTGAAGGGGATGTTAATTTCAAAAATAGCTTCCAGATTATTGTGTATCTCCCGCCAAAATGGGACTAGAATTGGGCATTCCCAGAATACATGGTAGTGATTGGCTTCATTCAGTCCACAGGATCTCCAACACCCTACACCCGTCCCCTGGTGTCGTTTTTGTATGGGGGTGATCAAAAACCTTGTAAGGTTTTTCCAACTAAATTCTCGCCATGTATTTGAGCATGTTGTTTCCCGTTGTAGTTTACATAATCTGTCCCAATCCTCCCCAGAAATAGTAAAATGACCCTCTTTCTCCCATTTCTCTTTAATATATATTGTATTGACTGTTTTGAGATTGATCTGGCGGAAGCCATTGTATAGTCTAGATACCACCTTGTTACATATCAATGATTTGCTTGCTGATGTAAATACTTCCATAATTCCTGTTACCCCCTCTTCTGATACTCCCCCTAAATTCTGATTGAAGTGGTGTCGGACCTGGAGATACCTATAGAAATAATTTTGTTCCAAACCATGCTTTCTCTGTAGCGATTCAAAGCTCTGGAATGTCCCCTTGTGGACAAAAGTTAAATAGTTCGAAAGGCCTTTTTCAACCCAGACTTTAAATCTAGCATCTGTTTTGTTTGGAGGGAAGTCTGTGTCATATGCACACCGTCTTAGCATTTTAAGTGAGTCTCTTATACCACACAGTCTCCTGCCAAATCTTCAAAGCCACGTTAATCCAGGGATTATTTTTATTTGTCATGTTGTTTATTAATTCACTATCTGCAACTATCGCTGCTATTTGAACCCCTTCTGTCATTGCACTCTCAATTTCCTTCCATCTTGCAGAGTATGATGGAGTACACCAACACACTACAGGCCTTAATTGAGCTGCGCAATAGTATTCTCGTAAGCAAGGAAGGCCAAATCCCCCGTTTTCTTTTCTTAACTGTAGAGTTTTGTATCTGATTCTGGGTTTTTTCCCTTGCCATAGATATCTAGATATTAATTTGTCCCATTCTATAAATTGCTTAGCAGGTATCTCCACTGGAAGAGTCTGGAATAAATACAGTAACCTTGGTAGGATGTTCATCTTAACAGACTCCACCCTGGAGCTCAAACTCAAGAAGGGAATGAGACTCCACCGTAGTACATCTGATTTTATTTTTACATTCAAAGGGCCATAATTAAGATCAGATAATTTTGAAACATCTTTTGGCAGGTTAACACCTAGGTATTTTATTGAATCTGCCTCCCATTTCAGGTTATATTTCCCTCTAATATGATTGGGTGGGTCATAGTTAAGTGTAAGTACCTGGGTCTTCTGAATATTTAGTTTGTAGCCTGAAAGTGTCCCATATTCCTCTAATAAACCCATACATTTTGGGATTGTCTGTGTGGGCTGTGTTAGATATACCAGGACATCATCCGCAAAAAGACCAAGTTTATGCTCATCAGCTGCCATGTCTATTCCCTTAATTTCAACATTTTGCCTTATCCATTGGCTCAAAGGCTCAATAAAAAGGCTGAATAGGAGTGGGGAGGCGGGACATCCCTGCCTGGATCCACGTTCCAGAGTGAAGGATCCCGATAGGTCACCATTAATTTTGATCCTTGCGGATGGGCTATCATATAATGCTTGGAAAGTTGCAATAATAGACTCATGAAAGCCGAATCTCAATAGTACCTTGTATAAAAAGGTCCACCTAACTGAATCGAAAGCTTTCTCTGCGTCCAAACTTACAAGAGCTGCCTCTATTCCGTGTTGTGTGATATGTCTGATAATGTGTAATGACCTTCTAATGTTGTCTTGTGTTTGCCTTTGTCTAATGAATCCTGTCTGATCTAAATGAATGAGTTTAGGTAGGATCTTATCTATTCTTCTGGATAATATTGATGTAAACAGTCGATAATTGAGGTTGAGCACACTGATAGGGCGGTAGCTATTACATTCTAGTTTGTCTTTCCCTTCCTTCGGTATGACTGAAATTATTGCTTCCCTCCACGAGGGTGGAATTTCCCTTTTCTGTAGTACCCAATTAAATGCCCTCAGTAATGTTGGAGCTAATTGTTCTCTAAATGATCTGTACCATTCAGCAGTGAAACCATCTGAACCCGGGGATTTGTTTGCCTTCAATCTCGAAATTGCTGATTGTAAATCCTCTATTGTTATTTTGGCTACCAAGTCTTTATTTTGTTCATTAGTGACAGAGGGTAAATCAAGAGAGGCTAAGAATGACTCAATCTGTAGGTTGTTATCCACTTGGGAATTGATTTGGGAATATAGTGTTTTATAGAACTTTTCGAAACTCTGTTGAATTTTGTCTAGCTTACACTCTATCGCTCCGGATTCGGGGTTCCTTATTTTATAGATTGCATTATCTGCTTGTTGTTTTCTTAGTCTATATGATAGGAGTTTCAATGATTTCCCACCTACTTCATAGTATCTTTGTTTTGTAAATAATAGTTTTTTTTGTATGTCCTGATTGCCTATTTCATTTATCTCGTTCCTTATGTCTTTCATTTCTTGTTTCACCCTGTTATCCAAATTGTTACTGTGTTTTAATTTCATTTCCAGGTCATGCAGTCTTTGTCCTCTACGTTTTTTTTATAAGTGAAGTAGTGGCGATGATGTTACCCCTCATTACTGCTTTAAGTGCATCCCAGAGCATATTCGGAGCCACTTCCCCGTTATCGTTTAATTCAAGATATGTTCTAATTTCAGTCTTCAAGGCCTCCCTCGTCTCTGGGTTATTCAGGATACTTGAATTCAGCCTCCATATTGTAGACCTTGGCTTTCTATTGAGACACATACATGTAAATAGGGCTATGATCAGAGAGGGCAATCGGTCCTATGTCACATTTACTTATTCTATGTAGGTCTCTATTGTAAATTAAAAAATGTGTGGTGGCCTGGGAAAACCCGTCGGATGTCGCTGGCGTTCGTTTGTGGCAAAGAGCAAAAATAGATGGAAATGTCCTATTTCTGCGATTTTGATATTATGTGGTATTCTAGTACTTTGAACTCCATACTACATTATGGTGAATAAACATTTTAAGAAAACAAAAGAGAAAGTACTTATACTTTACCGACGAGGCGAGCAGACTAACACCGCATCACAAGCAGACAAACGAGACCGGCCGATCTGCATAGGCTCCTCCCCCGACCCGGAGGAGAAAGGAGTCGGTAGCAGCATGGGGGCAGCATTTCTCACCTTTCACTTTTTTTGACATGATACCTTAAAATGCTCATAACTTTTTAAAATAAAGACCTATCTCAGTCATTCAACCAGTTATGAATATCTGAGAACTTCTAATTTATGGAAATATTAAAAAATGAAAATGTCAAAATGCCACCATGTGAAGGGTTTTCCCAGGCCACCACACAAATAATCTATCCTTGAGTATACGGCATGGGGGAAAGAGTAGTGGGTGTAGTCCCGGCTGGATGGATACAATTCTCTCCAAACATCTATGATTCCCATTTCCTTCATTAATGCTTTTATCTTCCTACTTATAGGTTTTGACTCTGGATTACCGCTAGATGCATCCAATCTTGGGTTTAAACGAACATTAAAGTCCCCCCCACAGATTAAAATTCCCTGAGATTTTGTGGCCATTAAATCAAATATCTGTCTATAAAACGTCCAGTCACTACCAGGAGGAGCATATACATTCAGTAAACTCACTAGGGTTCCTTCTATTTTCCCTATTATCATTATAAATCTACCTTCTTTATCTTTAAACTCTGATATGTGTTCATAGGTCACTATGATGGTGGCACACGATGGTGGCATCTTGATGGGGAGACCTCTGTTAGCCATGTCCTGCGTCGCCTCTTCCACGGTCTCGTAGATCTTGGTCCCCTCGTCATATTTCACCTTTAACCGGGCTGGGAACATCATTTGAAAGTGGATGTCTTTATCCTTCAGGATCCTCCGGGCCTCTGCATATTCTTTTCGCTTTTGGAGAATGCGTGGGGCATAGTCGTTATCCAGATTGACTCGCGTCCCCTGCCAGGTGAATCCTTTCTTTTGCCATGCCGCGCGGAGCGTCGTTTCTTTGGTTCTGAAGCTGAGGAATTTTACCAAGATGGATCTTGGCTGTGCCTCCGCTGGTGGCTTTGGACCGAGGGCACGGTGGGCTCTCTCAATTTGTAGACTCGTTGTGTTGGGTATGGCGAGGTTTTCTAGGAGTAGTTTTTCCACAAATGTGAACATCGACGAGGAGTCCTTCTCTGCCCCCTCCGGAAGATTCGGATATTATCCCGTCTGGAGCGGCCCTCTAGGTCGGTTAGCTTCTCTTCTTCTCCTGGCCTGTAGCTTACGCATTTCTGTCAGGATATCTTCTGTGTTCTGAATTCTCTCCTCAGCATTCACAATTCGCCCTTCTGCCTCCTCCAGTCTAACGTTTGCACTCGTTATTTCTTCTTTTATATCCTCGAGTTGGGTCTTATTGTCCCGTCGGAATTCTCTCAGTTCTCTCAGAATCAGACCCAAGTCTACCGTGTTTTTCCGGGAGCATTGAATCGCCCTCGTCGTCATCATTGCTAGCATTGGGAGAGTTGCTACGACTTTTTTCGTTTGGAAACTGTTAACTAGGTAGCCGGGGGGATTACTCACCCAATCCATTGCGTTGTTGCAGTGTTTTGGCTTGACTAGTGAGTTTGTGTTGGGATTCTCAACAACGTCGAAAGGTAGTTCCGTGTTTCAAAAGAAAAGCCAGAACATTTTGATTGGTTGCCGACATGTGGACCAAATGATCAGACTGTGTCACATATGCCATTTAGCTGAGGTCCAGGTAGGACACACACACATATACACACACACACATCCTCTTCATTAATCTCTTTGGTATCTCTTAAGTCTCCCTGGGATATCGGGTCTCTTTTATGAGAGACCTGGTTGTCCCAGTAGACGATGAGGAGACTTGAAGTTGAAGTTTCCTTCCTACTTTAGCTAGTGTACTAGCTATTTAGTTTTGCTAGCTAATCCTTCTAGCTAAAACTAAGATAACTGTCCTATATTTGCTGACTGCATGGCTTAAGGTAGCTAGTTAGCTAATTTGCTAGTGGCCCCGGCTAAAGTCAAGCTATCAGGCTAATTGCTAATCACTTAGTCTTAGCAAGCACTCTCTCTCTCTCTCTCTCTCTCTCTCTCTCTCTCTCTCTCACTCAAACACTTCTCTCTGTTGAGTCGAGTAGATGTTCATGACATTGTTGATAGATGTCATAACTGTCAACTGCAAAGGAGGCTGGTGGAGGTAGAAATCGGAGGACAGGCTCATTGTAAATGCATGGGACGGAATGATTAATTGCTCATTCCATTCCTTGCATTACAACACGATTCCTCATTCCGTTCCATGCTTTACAATGAGCCCCCGAAATCCTCTGATTTCTACCTCCACCAGCCTCCCCCCTGGTCCCCTGCTGTGTAGACCTCTGCTAGACCAGGTGGTTGACCAGGTGGTTAGTGAGTGGCGTGCGCTCCTCTGTAGTGACCATGTCTTCTCTCCCACACAGGAGATCTTGTTGGATTACTCTGTGTTGGTAGGTTGTCTCCCGTGACGACAGGAGTTGACGTGACCGTGTGACAGGTTTCTGTTTGCTGTTGCCCCCTGGTGGTGATCTTTACTGCCACTGTTTTATTTATTATTCTCAACCCTTTTTGGGGGGGGGGGTTGTTGTTTTTTTTCTTTCTTTTCCTTCTCCTAAACTAACACCAGAAGAGTTTTCCGAAAGGTTCGTAGCCCTGAGGTCCATCCCAAGTTGTGGAAGACGAAGGAAGGTTTTGCGCTACGAAGCTTTTGGGAAACTCTGTCCGGAGCGGGCGTCACAGTCAGCATGAGGCGATGGCCCGGGCCTCCCAGCTCCACTGCAGGGGCAGTGCCATGGATTGCGTCCTCTCTTTGTCACTATTTACTCTCCTGACAAATGTGACAGCAGCTGGTGAAAGCGGGAACATGTCGTCCGCCGACCAAATGTTCAGACTTTTATTCAGAAAAATGTTTTCAGCAGAAATGTCAGTCCTACTAGGAGGAATACAGCGTATGATGGAGGCTAAAACAGATAACAGTTTAAGGTAGATTTTTTGAAAATCAATGACACACTCGCTACTCAAGCCAAATATTGCAATGCAATGGATTCGGTGAGTAACCCCCAACTATTACCTAGTTAGTGTAGAGTAGTGGGGATTACTCACTGAATCCATTGCATTGCAATGTTTTGGCTTGAGTAGCGAGTGTGTCATTGATTTTCAAAAAACTTTATCTGTTTAAGCCTCCATCATACGCTGTATTCCTCTGAGTAGGACTGACATTTCTGACGACCAAGCGGTAGATATTAATATCACGACATTACTATGCAATTCCGTACAACGTAGTCTCCAATCAGACTCTTACATCAACCAATCCATAGCACTACCCTTGCAGTCAACCTTCTTACCCACAATCCTCCTTCCTCTGGAAATGGCACAGGATATGAACCCTGTCATGGTCCACCCAGGGAGGCCTACAGGGAGATAATAACGCCTCTTCTGTTTCCTGGAATGTTGTGTTGGTGGTGTTTTGCCCTCCCTCTCCCACCCTGCCCTCTCCTCCCTTCTCTTGGTTTGCTGCCTCTCTGTCATGGATAACTTTGGCTTGCTCACAGTTGAGATATCCTCTCCCTTGTCACTCCTGGGCCCTGGAATGAAATATGTTGTTGCTTACTGTCAGTTCACTCTCTGTCAACTTAATTAAGGTGTGTGTGTGTCTGTGTCTGTCTGTCCTTTCGCCCATCCTTCTTGTGTATCGTGTGTGTGTGGTGTGTGGTGTGTGTGTGGTGTGTGTGTGTGGGTGTGGTGTGTGTGGTGTGGTGTGGTGTGGTGTGTGTGTGTGTGTGTGTGTGTGTGTGTGTGTGTGGTGTGTGTGGTGTGTGTGTGTGTGTGTGTGTGTGTGTGTGTGTAGGTGAACCTGTGCAGCTCCTACCTGTCCCTGCGGCGGGCCGTGGTGGCGTGCCTGAGGCAGCTGGCCCAGAAGGAGGCGCTGGAGGTGTCAGAACACGCCGTGGCGCTGGTCAAGGAGCTGCCCCGCAGGGACAACACTCAGCTGGGTGAGGCTCACACACACACACTCACACACACACACACACACACACACACACACACACACGCACACACACACACACACTCTGTCTCTAACTCAGCAACAAGCAGGGCTAACCCTTTTGCAAATGATGTTTCTATCTATAAATCCAACCTGTTGAAATGTACTTTGGATAATGAGTAGGGATGTCCCGATCCCACTTTTTCACTACCGATACCGATACCGATACCTGGGCTTCGGGTATCGGCGATACCGATCCGATTATTTGTATACATTTTTTGACCCCTGAATTTTTTTTATTTTTTTTTTATTTTTTTTTTCCTAACACCAGGGGAGCCACCCCTCCTAAATTTCGTTGTTTGGTACCTGTACTGTAGCAATGACAATAAAGACCATTCATTCATTCATTCATTCAAATACCTCCCCAGTATATAGTCCACACCAACAACAGTTAAATTAAAGACTGCCAGCCTTTATTAAAGCAACAAAAATAGTACTCTGCAGTACTCAGTGACCACCTCTCTTAAAACGACATGGACTTTGCTTTTGTTAATTTTCCATTCGAGCAGCATCTCCTCCATGGCTGCCTTAATGGAATCCCCAGTGTGTGAGCCACGGAACTCACGGGCATGCAGCACCGCTTTCTTGAAAGTAAAATCAGAGTCTATCCAGTGTGCTGTGAGACTCAACAACGACATTGGACACACGTCTGAGCTCCAAATGTCCGTTGTGAAGCTAATAGCATCGACATTCTCCAATAGTTTGGCGAGGAACTCACACACTTCATTGTGCATTTTCGGGATGGCATTTTCGGTTATATAATGCCGACTGGGCAAAGTATAACGCGGCTCTAGGTGTTCAATTAAACTCCGAAACCCCACATTCTCTACCACCGAAAGTGGTTGGTCGTCGAGCACAATAAACCGAACCAATTTCTCCGTTATTGCTTTTGCAATTTTGCTGTCTGGGGGGAGTTTCTCTCGCATCTCGCCAATGTTATGTTCAATAACGGAGTCGAACTCAGAGCTTGTAGTCGGAGCTGGCAACACGAGTGTAACACAAAACGTAATACGGCACATGTCGTAAAGCCCAAACTGTCGTAAACACAGACGTAACACAGACGCGGATCGGGCACGCGGATCGGAGCCTTTTTTTTTTCTGGTCCGATCTCCGATCCAGCATTCAGGACCAATATCGGGTCGATATCCGATCTCAGTATCGGATCGGGACATCCCTAATAATGAGTCATAGAACCATAGAAGGTGATAGAAACAAACCTCATGTTCTAGTGAACATGTGGAACAGTTGCAGCTTACAACACAGAAAGCCTCTGAAGCAGTGGAGGCTGGTGGATGGAGAACCCAATCACAGGCTCATTGTAACGCCTCACCTGGGTTTGATACCGTTCCTCATTCCAGTCCATAAGTTCCAGTTCCATTCCACCTCCACCACAGCCTGGTCAGGTCTGCTGATATGAGTGTTGATGTGTGACTGTGTTCCCCCGTGTGCCTCTCCTCTCCCAGACGTGACCATAAAGGAGGTGGGTCTGGAGGGGGCTCTGTTCAGCCTGCTGGACCGTGAGTCGGACCCCCGGCTCTGCCAGGACATCCAGGAGACCCTGGTCCACATGATGGGCTCCATCTCCACAGGGAAGCTGGCCCACTGGCTCAAGCTCTGCAAGGACGTGCTCTCTGCCTCCGCAGGTAGGAACACCCGTCAAACTAGAGAACAGAGTGGTCTGGGGTGGTCCAGTGGTCTAGCACGGCGGTCTACAGTGCACACATGCCCATGTCGGCATGGGTTCGAATCCGGCCCATGCCCTGCTGACATGCCTCTCTCTCTCCCTTCTCCTTACTTTCCTGTCTGTCTTTACTGTATCTGTCCGATAAAATGAAAAATATGAGTGGGACTGCCCCACTCAGAAAAAAAACGTTCTTAAACTCTAGAATAGAATAGACTAAAAATAGGATGGAGAACGACCGTATCGCCCGTCCACATGAGAAGGTGTTTTTTGCTTTACCTCAGAGATGCAGTGGTGTATCCTTGTGACTTTACCTGAGTTCCCAGTTCCCACCCATTATCATAGACCCGTCTCATAGACGTACTGGTACCGGTTATCCTAGATCCAGTGTTCGAGATCCAGTGTTCTAGATCTGCCGCGTCTTGTGTTGTGTCAGAGTCCACCGCCCCGGTGGAGACCAACCAGGAGGACGAGGTGGAGAGGGACATCGACGACGCCTCGGTCTTCCACGCCAAGTCGGACTCCAGCGGCCCCTTCACCAACCTGCGCTGGTCCACGCGCGTGTTCGCCGTGGAGTGCGTGTGCCGCATCATCGCCCAGTGTGAGAACGGAGACCCCGCCCACTTTGACATGGCCCTCGCCCAGGAGAAACGCCTGCACGAGTCCACAGGTGAGTCAGTTCTCTAGGCCACTGGTGAGTCAGTTCTGTAGTCCACAGGTGAGTCAGTTCTCTAGGCCACTGGTGAGTCAGTTCTTTAGTCCACTGGTGAGTCAGTTCTCTAGGCCACTGGTGAGTCAGTCTTCTAGGCCACTGGTGAGTCAGTTCTCTAGTCCACTGGTGAGTCAGTTCTCTAGGCCACTGGTGAGTCAGTTCTGTAGTCCACAGGTGAGTCAGTTCTCTAGGCCACTGGTGAGTCAGTTCTCTAGGCCACTGGTGAGTCAGTTCTCTAGGCCACTGGTGAGTCAGTTCTGTAGTCCACTGGTGAGTCAGTTCTCTAGTCCACTGGTGAGTCAGTTCTCTAGGCCACTGGTGAGTCAGTTCTCTAGGCCACTGGTGAGTCAGTTCTGTAGTCTACTGGTGAGTCAGTTATGTAGTCTACTGGTGAGTCAGTTCTGTAGTCCACTGGTGAGTCAGTTCTGTAGTCCACTGGTGAGTCAGTTCTGTAGTCCACTGGTGAGTCAGTTCTCTAGTCCACTGGTGAGTCAGTTCTCTAGTCCACTGGTGAGTCAGTTCTGTAGTCCACTGGTGAGTCAGTTCTGTAGTGAAAGTGACTCTCCTACTGGACTGTGCACGCTATCCTGCTAGATCTAAGCATGTGGGTCTTCCTTAGTAATCGAAAAATACTTTTCTGTCATCAGTGCTCTATTCAGCCTGGCTGTCATGGATACCTGAGCCATGGACTCTTCCCCTCCGATTGTTCAATAAAACAAACCTTGATTGATGTGATCTGGGCAGACTTCCTGGTCCTCCACCTGGCGGACCTGATCCGCATGGCGTTCATGGCGGCGACGGACCACAGTGACCAGCTGCGTCTCTCCGGCCTGCAGACCCTGCTGGTCATCATACGCAAGTTCGCCTGCATCCCCGAGCCCGAGTTCCCCGGCCACGTCATCCTGGAGCAGTACCAAGCTAACGTGAGTCTGTAGACCTCCACACTTACCCCAACCCCTAGACCTAGCCCTAACCCTAGACCTAGCCCTAGACCTAGCCCTAACCCTAGCCCAGCCCTAACCCTAGACCTAGCCCTAGCCCAGCCCTAACCCTAGCCCAGCCCTAACCCTAGACCTAGCCCTAGCCCAGCCCTAACCCTAGCCCAGCCCTAACCCTAGACCTAGCCCTTACCCTAGCCCAGCCCTAGCCCAGCCCTAACCCTAGCCCAGCCCTAACCCTAGACCTAGCCCTAACCCTAGCCCAGCCCCAGCCCTAACCCTAGCCCAGCCCTAACCCCTAGACCTAACCCTAGCCCAGCCCTAACCCTAGACCTAACCCTAGCCCAGCCCTAATCCTAGCCCAGCCCTAACCCTAGCCCAGCCCTAACCCTAGCCCAGCCCTAACCCTAGCCCAGCCCTAACCCTAGACCTAGCCCTAACCCTAGCCCAGCTCTAGCCCAGCCCTCACCCTAGACCTAGCCCTTACCCTAGCCCAGCCCTTACCCTAGCCCAGCCCTAACCCTAGCCCAGCCCTTACCCTAGACCTAATCCTAGCCCAGCCCTAACCCTAGACCTAGCCCTAACTCTTGCCCAGCCCTAACCCTAGCCCAGCCCTAACCCTAGCCCAGCCCTAACCCTAGACCTAGCCCTTACCCTAGCCCAGCCCTAACACTAGCCCAGCCCTAACCCAGCCCTAGCCCAGCCCTAACCCTAGCCCAGACCTAACCCTAGCCCAGCCTTAACCCTAGCCCAGCCCTAACCCTAGACCTAGCCCTAACCCTTGCCCAGCCCTAACCCTAGACCTAGCCCTTACCCTAGCCCAGCCCTAACCCTAGCCCAGCCCTAACCCTAGACCTAGCTCTAACCCTTACCCAGCCGTAACCCTAGCCCAGCCCTAACCCTAGCCCAGCCCTAACCCTAGCCAGCCCTAACTCTAGCCCAGCCCTAACCCTAGACCTAGCCCTTACCCTAGCCCAGCCCTAACCCTAGCCTAGCCCAGCCCTAACCCTAGACCTAGCCCTAACCCTAGCCCTAACCCTAGACCTAGCCCTAACCCTAGCCCAGTCCTAACCCTAGCCCAGCCCTAACCCTAGACCTAGCCCTAGCCCCAGCCCTAACCCTAGACCTAGCCCTAACCCTAGACCTAGCCCTAACCCTTGCCCAGCCCTAACCCTAGCCCAGCCCTAACCCTAGACCTAGCCCTAACCCTAGCCCAGCCCTAACCGTAACCCATCCCAGTACCAGGCTAAAGTGAGTTTCAGGCCCTGTTCTGTTCCTCTACCCCCTATCCTACCAGGTCTTTTATTATGGGCCGGTTTCAGAGACAAGGCTTAAGCCTAGTCCTGGACTAAATCACACTTTCAATGTAAAATCTCCATTGAAGATGTTTTTTAGTCTAGGATTAGGCTTAAGCCTTGTCTGTGAAACCGGCCCTATGGACCTGTATGTTAGTCTGAGGTAACATAGACCTGTATGTTAGTCTGAGGTAGTGTTGTTCCGATACCGATACTAGTATCGGCATGGCCACCGATACGCACAAAAATGCTGGTATCGGTATCGGCGAGTACTAACAAATTTTTTATTTATTTATTTATTTTTATTTTTTATTTTTTTTACTAAAGTTATTTTGTTTGTAAATGTTCACTTGCTGTTGCACTACTACTACGACTGTTTTATATCTTAAATGGATATTGCACTGATTGGCATCTGTGAGAGCCACATTTCAGGTTTTATAAGGGGTTGATTTTCTTGTCACCATACCAGGTAGACAATAAAAAAAAGTTCTATAGCATTCACTCTGTTGGTATTTTTTCCTGTTTTACAAAGGTTTTGAGCAGTGCCAGACTAAGTGTTAGCAATAATTTTACATCGAGGTGAGTATGCGGCTCAAAAAACATGTTTTTTTGTTTTGTTTTTTCAAACGCCGTGGTATCGGATCGGTACTCGGTATCGGCAAGTACTGCACGGTCAGGTATCGGTATCGGGATCGGGATCAAAAAATGGTATCGGAACAACACTAGTCTGAGGTAACATAGACCTGTATGTTAGTCTGAGGTAACATAGACCTGTATGTTAGTCTGAGGTCTTGTCTCTCTCTCTCTGTCTGTCTGTAGGTGGGCGCCGCACTGAGACCAGCCTTCACAGCTGATGCTCCTCCTGACGTCACAGCTAAAGCCTGCCAGGTAGGACCGTAGCTCTCTCTGGCTCTCTCTCTCTCTCTCTCTCTCTCTCTCTCTCTCTCTCTCTCTCTCTCTCTCTCGCTCTCTCGCTCTCTCTCTCTCTCTCTCACACACACCCCTCTCCTAAAGCCTGCCGGGTAGGACTGTAGCTCTCTCTCTCTCTCTCGCTCTATTTCTCTCTCCCCTCCCCTAAAGTCTGCCAGGTAGGACCATAGCTCTCTCTCTCTTGTTCTATCTCTCTCTCTCTCTCTCCCATCTCCTAAAGCTTGCCAGGTAGGACCATAGCTCTCTCTCTCTTGTTCTATCTCTCTGTCTCTCTCTCCCATCTCCTAAAGCTTGCCAGGTAGGACCATAGCTCTCTCTCTCTCTCTCTCTCTCTTTCTCTCTTTCTCTCTCTCTCTCTCACACTCCCCTCTTCTAAAGCCTGACAGGTAGGACCATAGCTCTCTCTCTCTTTCTCTCTTTCTCTCTTTCTCTCTCTCTCTCTCTCTCACACACACACTCCCCTCTTCTAAAGCCTGACAGGTAGGACCATAGCTCTCTCTAGGACCGTCTCCCTCATTTACATTGAAGTCATTTAGCGGACACTTTTATCCAAGCGACTTAGAAGAAGTACGGTAACAAGAGCAGTCACAGTTGCAAGTCACAGTCAAAAGAAGATAAGTTGCTAGGGTTGTTGGCGGTGCCATGAGCAGAGTGACTGGTCTGGGGTCTGGAGACGGGCCAGCGTTCAGACAGGGAAGGCCTGTGCAGCGACTCCATGGTATAATTCTTTATGCTTAACTGGATTTTTATGGTGTAATGCTTTATGGTTAACTGGGGCTTCGTGGCCCCCAATCAATACAACTCAGTTCAATACAACTTTATTAGCCCACTTAGGGGAATGAAGATTGGAGTAGAGGCTTTTTATGACCTCCTTTGCATTAGACAGAGTAATCACACAGACAGCCACGTCCTTTAGATCCATGCAGATGCATCAACAAGGCCATTTCAGAGCCCTTGTGTTCAGTTACGTTCATTCATTGTCCACATCTACAATCCAGGCGTTACGTTTAGACATCACGCTTTGTCTGTCAGGGGAGGCTGGTGGAGGCAGAAATCAGAGGACGGACTGATGGAGGATGAATATATCATTCCATATTCCATTCCATGCATTACATTGAGCCCGTCCTCCGATTTCTACCTCCACCGGCCTCCCCTGGTGTGTGGTGTCTATTAGCCCTCTAACAGGGTCACTGCACTGACTCCGGTGTGTAGTGCATGGATCTGTTCCTCTGTGCTGGTCGGTCAGGTGTGCAGTCCTCTTAACTGTTCCTCTGTGCTGGTTGGTCAGGTGTGCAGCGCGTGGATCGCCAGTGGCGTGGTCAGTGACCTGAGGGACCTGCGGAGGGTCCACCAGCTCCTGGCCTCCTCATTGGTCAAGGTGCAAGCAGGGAAGGAGGTCCCTAGCCAGCTCTACAACGAGGGGACGTCCACCATGGAGACCATGGCTGTGCTGAAGGCCTGGGCTGAGGTAGGACACCCCCAGACTACCTTCATCTAAAAACTCCTCATTTCGTACCATTTCGTCCTCCGATTTCTACCTCCACCAGCCTCTCCCCTGACGCTGCTGTGTGCTCCCCGTTCTCTCAGGTGTACATCGTAGCGGTCCAGACCAGCGGGCAGAGAGAGAGCCCTGATAGGCTGACCGGCGAGCTGGCCGGCTCCACGCTGTCCAACGAGGGCTCGGGGGCCAGTACCGGAGGGGCTGGAGGGGCGGGGCTTCTGAAGCTGGTCCAATCGGACCTGGCCACTCTGAGCCGTCTGTGGTTGGCGGCTCTCCAGGATTACGCCCTTCTCAGCCTCCCCCAGGACTACGCCACACAGCTACCTGCTACAGGTGAGTCACACAGCCACACAGCTACCTGCTACAGGTGAGTCACACAGCCACACAGCTGCCTGCTACAGGTGAGTCACACAGCCACACAGCTGCCTGCTACAGGTGAGTCACACAGCCACACAGCTGCCTGCTACAGGTGAGTCACACAGCCACACAGCTACCTGCTACAGGTGAGTCACACAGCCACACAGCTACCTGCTACAGGTGAGCCACACAGCCACACAGCTACCTGCTACAGGTGAGTCACACAGCCACACAGCTGCCTGCTACAGGTGAGTCACACAGCCACACAGCTGCCTGCTACAGGTGAGTCACAACTACACCACGTCGAAATCACATCTCACCTTTCCACCAAAATAGACAGAACATGACACGTCCATCTCTGTGTGGTAGACTTGGTTCGTAGTGCCGTTTTTTGAGGTTTGCCACCTCTATGGTCTCTAATCAGGATGAGCTGTTCTGGGTCGTTCAGGGGTTTATTTGATTTGGATTCAGCTAACTGTTTACCAGTGGATTTTGGTGGAGGACAGTTTCATAGTAATGCATGGAATGGAATGAGGAACCATTGAGGTACCGTTCCTCATTCCATTCCATGCATTACTGTGATACTGTCCTCCGATGTCTACCTCTACCAAAACCCAGGCTGATGGAGGTAGACATCGGAGGACATCTGGACAATGAGGAATTCCATTCCAATGCGTTACGACGAGCCTGTCCTCCGGTGTCTACCTCCGCCAGCCTCCCCTTGGTGCAGCTCAGTAACCCTCTCCGAGGCGTGCCCTCAGTGAGCAGCGGTGCTGACTCTGCCCTGGCCTCTCTGTGTCTCCAGGAGGCACGTTCTACACAGCGGAGACGGTGGAGCAGGCCCGGCCCCACTACAGCAGCTCCTGGGCGCCGGTCCTCCACGCCACCGCCCTCTGGCTGAGCAGCACCGGCTTCGTCATGGTGGACGAGGGCCCCGCCAACCTGTCCCGGCCCGTCACCCCCACCTCCATGGGCCAGTCCACCGCCCTGACCACGGCCCAGTCCCCGGAGGACATCAGCTCCAACCGCCTCAACCTCATACTGGGTCAGAACCTCCTGCCCCCCTCGACCACCCCCTCTTTGACACTTTGAGTCTTTCACACTGATCCACTCTGAGGAGTTCTGCCTGTGCCCTTTTTGTTGTGTCGTCAGCCCTAGAGTGACCTAGGGAGGCCATGTTTAGATGTCTTGTTGTGTCTCTCTCTAGTAAAAGCTGAGTGTCTAGCTGAAGATGGAATAAGGCAATGATGTCATTGTCTTCTCTCTCTCTCTCTCTCTCTCTCTCTCTCTCTGTATCTCTCTCTCTCTGTCTGTCTCTCTGTCTCTCTCTCTCTGTCTCTCTCTCTCTCTATCGCTCTCTCTCTCTAG
Organism: Nansenia antarctica; assembly: GCF_963989245.1. NCBI lineage: Eukaryota > Metazoa > Chordata > Actinopteri > Argentiniformes > Microstomatidae > Nansenia > Nansenia antarctica. Next base: position 51,985,560 of record NC_137674.1, on the reverse strand, counting down.
GTATCAGTGTTGAGTTCCTGTGCTCACCCCACTCCCAGGACCAGATGGAGAACATCACTTCCTGTCTGTACGCCCTGCAGTCCCTGCTGGACGTGTCCTGGCCCAGGGCCCGGGTCGGCAACGACCAGGTACCTCAACAATCACAACAACCGGAACTAATACGTCTAATTCGTTTATTAGCGCACACCGTTTTCCAAATCAATAGTCTTTAGTGTGTAGCGCTCATGTCGCTCACACGTGTTTGATCTCATTTCATTCCATGCATTACAATGAGCCTGTCATCTGATTATTGTGTCCACCAGCCTCTCCTGCTCATCCCAGGTCACAGTGAGTATCCCTGGCTTAACCTATGTGTCTGTCCTCTGTCCACCAGGCTCTGTGTGTGGAGCTACTGAGCGTGCTCCACAGGCTGATGGTGACCCGGGAGGGTCCGGAGGTCCAGCTGGCGGTGCTGGAGCTGGTCAGACAGGTGGTCACCGCTGCACAGGAGCACGTCAAGGAGAAACGACACAGCGCCGAAGGTGAGGGTGTTAGTCCGCTGATCTAAAGCCCATTAGACTGGACAGCTCATCCAAGTCTTAAAATCCAGTATTTCAAAAAGGTTCATCTGGATTAGAAAGATCCGGATTCTTTTTTCACCATCCAGGATCAGATGGAGCTGGGTGATTTCCCCAATACTACTCACAATCCGCCAGGTAGACCCGATCCTGGATTGCTAAATAGAGTCTGGATCATTCTGATCTAGATGAAAGCTTTTGAAATACTGGGCTCAGGTCTCAGCCATGTTTCTCTATAGGAGAGGTTCACTGAATCGTCTTTGTTACTGTCGACCAATTTCCTCTTGAGGATTGATATGGGGTCTATGTCTATTTTATTTTGAATCGATCTATAAAACCAACGCAGGTGTACAGTTGGATACATGAAGTCCATATCCCTATTGAAAGTTGTAGAAGGACATTATCATATTTGACTAAGTTTTACTGTGCTAAAGCCCAGGTGTTCAGGTGTCTGGTTCCTCCATCTCTAGTACCTGAACACAGACCGAGTCAGACATCTCTAGTACCTGAACACAGACCGAGTCAGACATCAGAGTCACTTTTCTCCCATTCAGTGTTTGAGGTGAACCAACATTCAAATACGCCTGTCGTGTTCAATCTTTCTCTGATTTGAATGTATGACACATCATTTGAAAGCTTACAATCTGTAGTTTAAGCATGTGTAAAAACTGAAAAATTACGTTGCACATTTCACCAAGAGCTGTCACATATTGGTTGTTGGTTATAATTGTATAGCCTATTGGTTGTTTTCTGGTGTTGTTTTATTGTTTTGCTCTGTTTGTAGTCTACTTATTGATTGTAAGTCGCTTTGGAATAAGGCCAGTGTTTCCTCTATATGCATTTATTGGTGGCGGGCCGCCACGAATGAATTTCCTCCGCCACGAATTGATTCAGTCCAGAAAAAAAAAAAAAAAATATATACAATTATTTATTTTTTTTACTTTTTAGCTGATTCAAATATATCTGATCCTAGATCAGCGCTATAATGGATGTTGACTAAAAGTGCACCTAAATCCACGCCCATCTCTCTCTAACCGCTGATCCAAAATCAGATTAATGACATTAGGGCTACTCCTGATTGGTCTAAATGTGAACCGGCATGAGAACCGTGCAGACTCAACCATCCCCGCTCAGCTTCCGAAATGCTCGGGCGCCTGTGTTTTCTCCTCGCAAATAACGGGCTAAAAGTCACCGGTAGTACCATCTAAAAGATACAAAAAGCTGTCCCAGACACTTCAAACATTGCTGAAGCTAGCAGTGGCTATGAGCGATACAAAACTGCATGGCTGGGTGTCGTATTGCAGGATTTAAGTTTCTCTATATATTTCGGGACGAGGAGCAGCATGGCATGGTCGGACCTTCCCAGCGGTGCCCTCGGGAACGAACGGTAAGCCTCGTTGATAGTAACGTAGCAGTGGTCTAGTATGTTAGCTCCTCTGCTGGGGCATGACACCTGTTGTTTGTAATTGGGAAGTTCTGTTGGTGTGATTAAAATCGCCGAGCACAATAACTGCTGCGTCGGGATTAGAGTTTTCCACAGAGGAGATGTAGGTTTATTTGTTTATTTGTTTATTTAAAAGGATCCCCATTAGCTTATGCCGTAGCAGTTTGCTAATCTTCCTGGGGTCCACATATAATCAACAGACAAACACCTAATACATTAATACAACATATAATACATTAAAGGGACAATGCGTGACCCTCCACGACATCCACACACTATCCCCCTGATACAGTAGTAAATACAACAAAATAAACTAAAATAAATAAAAATGTACAAAAAGGGCAAATATTATTAATCCATTAAAATATAAAGACCTATAAAGACATGATCCTAATGCAGTCATCTCTTCTATGAAAAAAGGAATCAACCAAAATAAACAAAGTGAAATAAAACAGCTACCCATCATCAGCCACTTAATAGGTGCCTCTTCAGTCTCTTTTTGAATAACCTTGTACTTTTTTCTTGGCGGATATCAAGAGGTAATTCATTCCAAATTGTACTAGCTCTATAAAGCACTGTTCTTTTCAAAAAATTTGTTCTTGGGTGGGCTTTCATAATGTCACCATTGCCGGCCTTCCTGGTATTATGGCTATGAACAGTATTACAAAATACTATGTGATCTTGCAGGAACTCAGGTTTGTGTGTTCGCAGTGTATTGCTAAAAAATGTCACTGTGCCTGAGGCTAGCCTTTTCTCCACATTAAGCCACGATAGGCTAGACTGCATTTTATGAATGCTAGTTCTAGAAGAGCAACCCAGAACGAGCCTAGCAGCCCTGTTCTGAGCTACTTGTAATGTAGATAGTTCTGTTTTTGAGGCCGAGGCCCACACCACTGAGCAGTAATCCAGGTGAGTTAAAACTAGTGATCTACAGACTTGTTCCAGGATATGAGATGGTACATATGGTGCACATTGTCTTGTGATGTGAATGCCAACACCCATTTTCTGAATGATTCTATTTATATGCTCTGACCATGACAGGTGGTTATCAATGACCAAACCAAGTAACTTTACTTTCTTCACTTGTTCGATGGGTTCCTTGGCTATATATAGATTCAATTTAGGCATAGAAGCCAGTTTGTGCCTAGACCCAAAAACAATACTCTGAGTTTTGGATATATTCAAAACAAGCTTGTTCAATGTAATCCATTCATGCACCATTTCTAATTATTTTGAAAGAACTTCATTGAGTTCGTTATACGTATTTGCTGCATAATAAATTGTCGAGTCATCGGCATACATCACAATACAAGAACTTTTTATAGCATAAGGCAAATCATTAGTGAAAATAGAGAAGAGGAGTGGTCCCAGACAACTTCCTTGAGGCACACCACAAGCTAATTTGCTACTATTCGATAAGCTGCCATTATAGTACACTCTCTGTGTTCTTGCAAAGAGATAGCTTTTAATTAGGGTAATGGCAGGAGGTGTGAACCTGTAACACGTGAGCTTTCTAATTAACAGCTCATGATCAATGACGTCAAAAGCAGCACTGAAGTCTAGCAACACTGCAGCCACTACCTTTGAGTTATCAATTTCTCCTAACCAGTCATCGGTCATCTGTGTGAGCGCAGTTGAGGTAGAATGGCCTTGCCTGTACGCATGTTGGTATTTGGTGGTTAGTCCATTTGACGTGAAATAGTCCTGAATCTGAACATAAATAATCCTTTCCATGACTTTGCTGAGTACAGGAAGAATACTTATAGGACGACTGTTGGGTCCACTGAAAGTTGTTCTACTATCCTTTGGCAGTGGTATAATTTTACCCTCTTTCCACAATCCAGGACACATTCCACTTAATAAACATCTATTTAATATATGACCTATAGGCCCAGAAATGTGATTAGCGGCTATCTTCAATATCTTACTGTCTAGGTTGTCAGTACCCGCCGAACCATAAGCAGGGAGGGACTCCAGCAACTTCCTAACCTCCTCAGTGTCAACACATTGAAATTCAAATGAACAGTTCTTACCCCTCATTATTTCGTTGCTTATTAGTTTACAAGTGTTGGAATTGGTGCAGCACATGTTCTGTCTCAATTTGTCAGTTTTACTTACAAAAAAATTATTAAAGTAATTAGCAATATCTAGTGGTTTTGTTAGGAACATCCCATTGGCTTCAACAAATGAAGCACACCCATTTTTCCTTCTTCCCATGATTTCATTCAGAGTGTTCCAAAGTTGTTTACCATCATGTCTAACATCACTTATTCTTTGCTTATAATATTCCTTCTTTTTGGTTTTGTTCAATTTAGTTACCAGATTTCTCAATCTACAATAATTTAGTCTGTCATCTAGTAAACAAGATTTTACTGACACCCTTTTAGCTTCATCCCTTTGTTTCATTAAACATTTCATACCCTCATCAATCCAAGGGGCAGTTCTGGATTTCACTGTGAACTTTTTCATGGGGGCATGTCTATTAACTAGTTCCATAAAAACATTCATGAAAACATTTAAAGAAATCTCTGGGTCATCAGCAGTGTACACATCATTCCAATCTAAATTTCCAACATCATGTATGAAATTGTCTTCAATAAAACTTTTGTATGTCCTTTTGAATACAATTGTAGGGCTTGCTTTTGGAATCTTTGATTTTCTTGCAGTAGCAACCATATTATGATCACTGAATCCTACTGGCAAAGAAACTGGCTTTGAACAGTGCTCAGAGACATTGGTGTAAATATGATCAATGCATGTTGAAGAAGTATATCCTGCATAATTGGTAAAGATTCTTGTTGGCATAGAGACTATTTGTGACAAATTACAAGCACTAATTAGTGATGACAACTTATTCTTCAAGGAGCAGTTACTAGCTAGCCAGTCAACATTCATGTCTCCAAGCAAGTAAATTTCACTCTTTGTATCAGCAACTCTGTCAATCATATCACATACATCATTCAAATACTGAGAGTGTGCTCCAGGGGGCCTGTAGCAGCAGCCCACCAATATTGGTTTCAAGTGGGGTAGATGTACTTGAACCCACAGTGCTTCTACATTATTACACATAAATTCCACACACAATTTTGAAGGAAGATGACTTTGTATGTAAATAGCCACTCCCCCTCCATATTTGTCTCTGTCCCTCCTGAACAGAGAGTAACCCTCTAATGATACCGCCGAGTCTTGAATGGAAGAGTCAAGGTGAGTCTCAGACAATGCCAGTATGTGAATGGTATTACCTTGCACTAGGCAGTTCAATTCATGAGTCTTGTTCTTGATACTACATATATTCACATGTGCAATCACCAAGCCTTTGTTTGGAAGATTTAAAGAGTTCAAGTCCATGATATTAAGCAGTAACCTAAAATGAATCTAACATCATCGCAGGCCCAGTAGGCCTGAGATGTTTGAGTTACGAACCTTCAAACTTGGCTGCGTTTTCGTCTTTGCCTCCCGCTCCTTTGCTTGAGTGTCGGGATGCAGGGTGGACGATGAGTTTATCATAGCGCAGGAATGCTATTTCTCCTCTCGCACGTGCAGCCTTCATCGCTGGTATGAGTTCTTTGCGTTTTTGGCGAACAGCATCTGGATAGTCCTCGTTGATGTACACATCGGTCCCTTTTAGGTCTTTAGCTTTCTCCATTACTCTGGCTTTGTCCTTGAATCTAAAGAATCTTGCGACAATTGGTCTGCTGGCTCTCTGTTCAGTCGATTTTCCAGTCCGATGCACCCGTTCAAATTCCATGCCTGTGAGTTTGAGTTTGTCAGAGAGGAGCTTCAGCACCTTCTCCTCTGATTCAGCCCAGCTCTCATTTCCAGACTCTGGAATCCCGTCAATCACAATGTTCTTTCGTCGCGACTGACCCTCCAAGTAGTCTAACTTTGGCAGGAATGAGCGAATGTTCGTAGCAACAACTGAAACATCTAAGTCAATTTCAGTGAGCTTCGTGGCTGATGTCTCCGATTTGGCGCGGAGCTCATCCACATCCTTTTGGGTGTAGTGGAGGCTTTCCCTTAAACCGCTTATTTCCTTCACAAACTCGTCCAGTCTCTTATTGTTTGACTCGGTCACAATTGTCAAAAAGATCTTAAAGCTGCTCTCCTGTTGTTCCAACATCTCTCTATAAAAGAGTCTCTGCTGTTCCAACATTTCATGCACCTGGGTTAGGGTCACAAAGTCATTTCCCGCATCCTCCTCGTTTTTCTTGCCTCTCTTTGACATGTTTTTAGTAATGTTTACAACAATGTTTTGTGGGCTGGGCAGGAGAGCCTGGGCCTGGTGGTGTTGGCTGGGCTGGACAGGAGAGCCTGGGCCTGGTGGTGTCGGCTGGGCTAGGCAGGAGAGTCTGGGCCTGGTGGTGTAGGCTGGGCTGGGCAGGAGAGCCTGGGCCTGGTGGTGTTGGCTGGGCTGGACAGGAGAGCCTGGGCCTGGTGGTGTCGGCTGGGCTAGGCAGGAGAGTCTGGGCCTGGTGGTGTAGGCTGGGCTGGGCAGGAGAGCCTGGGCCTGGTGGTGCAGGCTGGGCTGGACAGGAGAGCCTGGGCCTGGTGGTGCTGGCTGGGCTGGACAGGAGAGCCTGGGCCTGGTGGTGCTGGCTGGGCTGGACAGGAGAGCCTGGGCCTGGTGGTGTAGGCTGGGCTGGGCAGGAGAGCCTGGGCCTGATGGTGTTGGCTGGGCTGGACAGGAGAGCCTGGGCCTGGTGGTGTAGGCTGGGCTGGACAGGAGAGCCTGGGCCTGGTGGTGTCGGCTGGGCTAGGCAGGAGAGCCTGGGCCAGATGGTGTTGGCTGGGCTGGACAGGAGAGCCTGGGCCTGGTGGTGTCGGCTGGGCTAGGCAGGAGAGCCTGGGCCAGATGGTGTAGGCTGGGCTGGACAGGAGAGCCTGGGCCTGGTGGTGTAGGCTGGGCTAGGCAGGAGAGCCTGGGCCAGATGGTGTAGGCTGGGCTGGACAGGAGAGCCTTGGCCAGGTGGTGTTGGCTGGGCTGGACAGGAGAGCCTGGGCCTGGTGGTGTCGGCTGGGCTAGGCAGGAGAGCCTGGGCCAGATGGTGTTGGCTGGGCTGGACAGGAGAGCCTGGGCCTGGTGGTGTCGGCTGGGCTAGGCAGGAGAGCCTGGGCCAGATGGTGTAGGCTGGGCTGGACAGGAGTCCAGCGACCAGGGCCTTGGCTAGATGGATGCAGCTTAGCAGCAGTGCTTATGCGGTGTGGTGTTGGGCTGAAGCCTGTGCCTAGTCCAATGTTGGTCTTAACTTTCACTTTTTGGTGTCCAATTTATTGATTGTTAGAAGAACAAAAGACTCAAACCTTCAATTGTGAAGTTTTGATAACAAAAATACAGAGGATTGCCAAGATATATGAAGGATTGGAATTAAAGATTTCACCAGCAAACAATGTGTGCAGCCATCTTGGAATGGGAGGTAATACTTGGGACATTGCAATTGAAATTGCGTTCAAAGTAAAACACACACACACACGCAAATATTGACAGTAGAGCTTGGCTTGATAGTGTATATCCCCCCTGTGCTGGGTCGCCTCCACACCTGGCACCACAGAGGCCCGTTAATAAGACTGCTGTCTGTGGATTAGTTCGAAAAAAATGTGTCCAATACAACGTTGTAGTTGTTTAGTACAAATGGGTCTATAGCAGTTAGGTAACATTAGTCCTGTATCAGAGTCGTGTTGTTGGGTCTTGTAGCAGGGTTAGCTATAGCAGCTAGGTAACATTAGTCCTGTATCAGAGTTGTGTTGTTGGGTCTTGTAGCAGGGTTAGCTATAGCAGCTAGGTAACATTAGTCCTGTATCAGAGTTGTGTTGTTGGGTCTTGTAGCAGGGTTAGCTATAGCAGCTAGGTAACATTAGTCCTGTATCAGAGTCGTGTTGTTGGGTCTTGTAGCAGGGTTAGCTATAGCAGCTAGGTAACATTAGTCCTGTATCAGAGTTGTGTTGTTGGGTCTTGTAGCAGGGTTGGGTTAGCTATAGCAGCTAGGTAACATTAGTCCTGTATCAGAGTCGTGTTGTTGGGTCTTGTAGCAGGGTTAGCTATAGCAGCTAGGTAACATTAGTCCTGTATCAGAGTTGTGTTGTTGGGTCTTGTACAGTTGCTCAAAATGCAGATAAGAGAAAGTATAGGCTAATATCAAACAACAATCCTAGAGATGACTAACTCAAACGTACGCATAACTAAATAAAAGCAGGCCAACTAACGACAGCTACACGCCCTCAACTGGGAACATAAAGGATAAATGAATTTTGCAATCGAACGTGTCCTACAGCGACAGCTGGTCGTGCAAATGAGGATCTGGGAAGATTTTTGTAGCTTTTTTTTTTTTTGCCATCCTCCCTCTAGTTTGAAAAAAAAAAAAAAAGGGAGTTCTGGAGTGGAACCCTAGTTCTGGAGTGGAACCCGAGTTATGGAGTGGAACCCTAGTTATGGAGTGGAACCGTAGTTCTGGAGTGGAACCCTAGTTCTGGAGTGGAACCCTAGTTCTGGAGTGGAACCCTAGTTCTGGAGTGGAACCCTAGTTCTGGAGTGGAACCCTAGTTATGGAGTGGAACCCTAGTTCTGGAGTGGAACCCTAGTTATGGAGTGGAACCCTAGTTCTGGAGTGGAACCCTAGGTATGGAGTGGAACCCTAGTTATGGAGTGGAACCGTAGTTCTGGAGTGGAACCCTAGTTCTGGAGTGGAACCCTAGTTCTGGAGTGGAACCCTAGTTATAGAGTGGAACCCTAGTTCTGGAGTGGAACCCTAGTTCTGGAGTGGAACCCTGGAACCCTAGTTCTGGAGTGGAACCCTAGTTATAGAGTGGAACCCTAGTTCTGGAGTGGAACCCTAGTTATGGAGTGGAACCCTAGTTATAGAGTGGAACCCTAGTTATAGAGTGGAACCCTAGTTATAGAGTGGAACCCTAGTTATAGAGTGGAACCCTAGTTATAGAGTGGAACCCTAGTTATAGAGTGGAACCCTAGTTATAGAGTGGAACCCTAGTTCTGGAGTGGAACCCTAGTTCTGGAGTGGAACCCTGGAACCCTAGTTCTGGAGTGGAACCCTAGTTATAGAGTGGAACCCTAGTTATAGAGTGGAACCCTAGTTCTGGAGTGGAACCCTAGTTATGGAGTGGAACCCTAGTTATGGAGTGGAACCCTAGTTATAGAGTGGAACCCTAGTTATAGAGTGGAACCCTAGTTATAGAGTGGAACCCTAGTTCTGGAGTGGAACCCTAGTTATGGAGTGGAACCCTAGGTATGGAGTGGAACCCTAGTTATGGAGTGGAACCCTAGTTCTGGAGTGGAACCCTAGTTATGGAGTGGAACCCTAGTTATGGAGTGGAACCCTAGTTCTGGAGTGGAACCCTAGTTATGGAGTGGAACCCTAGTTCTGGAGTGGAACCCTAGTTCTGGAGTGGAACCCTAGTTCTGGAGTGGAACCCTAGTTCTGGAGTGGAACCCTAGTTCTGGAGTGGAACCCTAGTTCTGGAGTGGAACCCTAGTTCTGGAGTGGAACCCTAGTTCTGGAGTGGAACCCTAGTTCTGGAGTGGAACCCTAGTTCTGGAGTGGAACCCTAGGTATGGAGTGGAACCCTAGGTATGGAGTGGAACCCTAGTTATGGAGTGGAACCGTAGTTCTGGAGTGGAACCCTAGTTCTGGAGTGGAACCCTAGTTATGGAGTGGAACCCTAGTTATGGAGTGGAACCCTAGTTATGGAGTGGAACCCTAGTTCTGGAATGGAACCCTAGGTATGGAGTGGAACCCTAGTTCTGGAGTGGAACCCTAGTTATGGAGTGGAACCCTAGTTCTGGAGTGGAACCCTAGTTCTGGAGTGGAACCCTAGTTCTGGAGTGGAACCCTAGTTATGGAGTGGAACCCTAGTTCTGGAGTGGAACCGTAGTTCTGGAGTGGAACCCTAGGTATGGAGTGGAACCCTAGTTATGGAGTGGAACCCTAGTTCTGGAGTGGAACCCTAGTTATGGAGTGGAACCCTAGTTCTGGAGTGGAACCCTAGTTCTGGAGTGGAACCCTAGTTATGGAGTGGAACCCTAGTTATGGAGTGGAACCCTAGTTATGGAGTGGAACCGTAGTTCTGGAGTGGAACCCTAGTTCTGGAGTGGAACCCTAGTTCTGGAGTGGAACCCTAGTTCTGGAGTGGAACCCTAGTTCTGGAGTGGAACCCTAGTTCTGGAGTGGAACCCTAGTTATGGAGTGGAACCCTAGTTCTGGAGTGGAACCCTAGTTATGGAGTGGAACCCTAGTTCTGGAGTGGAACCCTAGGTATGGAGTGGAACCCTAGTTATGGAGTGGAACCGTAGTTCTGGAGTGGAACCCTAGTTCTGGAGTGGAACCCTAGTTCTGGAGTGGAACCCTAGTTATAGAGTGGAACCCTAGTTCTGGAGTGGAACCCTAGTTCTGGAGTGGAACCCTGGAACCCTAGTTCTGGAGTGGAACCCTAGTTATAGAGTGGAACCCTAGTTCTGGAGTGGAACCCTAGTTATGGAGTGGAACCCTAGTTATGGAGTGGAACCCTAGTTATAGAGTGGAACCCTAGTTATAGAGTGGAACCCTAGTTATAGAGTGGAACCCTAGTTATAGAGTGGAACCCTAGTTATAGAGTGGAACCCTAGTTATAGAGTGGAACCCTAGTTATAGAGTGGAACCCTAGTTCTGGAGTGGAACCCTAGTTCTGGAGTGGAACCCTGGAACCCTAGTTCTGGAGTGGAACCCTAGTTATAGAGTGGAACCCTAGTTATAGAGTGGAACCCTAGTTATAGAGTGGAACCCTAGTTCTGGAGTGGAACCCTAGTTATGGAGTGGAACCCTAGTTATGGAGTGGAACCCTAGTTATAGAGTGGAACCCTAGTTATAGAGTGGAACCCTAGTTCTGGAGTGGAACCCTAGTTATGGAGTGGAACCCTAGGTATGGAGTGGAACCCTAGTTATGGAGTGGAACCCTAGTTCTGGAGTGGAACCCTAGTTATGGAGTGGAACCCTAGTTCTGGAGTGGAACCCTAGTTATGGAGTGGAACCCTAGTTCTGGAGTGGAACCCTAGTTCTGCAGTGGAACCCTAGTTATGGAGTGGAACCCTAGTTCTGGAGTGGAACCCTAGTTCTGGAGTGGAACCCTAGTTCTGGAGTGGAACCCTAGGTATGGAGTGGAACCCTAGTTCTGGAGTGGAACCCTAGGTATGGAGTGGAACCCTAGTTATGGAGTGGAACCGTAGTTCTGGAGTGGAACCGTAGTTCTGGAGTGGAACCCTAGTTCTGGAGTGGAACCCTAGTTATGGAGTGGAACCCTAGTTATGGAGTGGAACCCTAGTTATGGAGTGGAACCCTAGTTCTGGAATGGAACCCTAGGTATGGAGTGGAACCCTAGTTCTGGAGTGGAACCCTAGTTCTGGAGTGGAACCCTAGTTCTGGAGTGGAACCCTAGTTATGGAGTGGAACCCTAGTTCTGGAGTGGAACCGTAGTTCTGGAGTGGAACCCTAGGTATGGAGTGGAACTCTAGTTATGGAGTGGAACCCTAGTTCTGGAGTGGAACCCTAGTTATGGAGTGGAACCCTAGTTCTGGAGTGGAACCCTAGTTCTGGAGTGGAACCCTAGTTATGGAGTGGAACCCTAGTTATGGAGTGGAACCCTAGTTATGGAGTGGAACCCTAGTTCTGGAGTGGAACCCTAGTTATGGAGTGGAACCCTAGTTATAGAGTGGAACCCTAGTTATAGAGTGGAACCCTAGTTATAGAGTGGAACCCTAGTTATAGAGTGGAACCCTAGTTATAGAGTGGAACCCTAGTTATAGAGTGGAACCCTAGTTATAGAGTGGAACCCTAGTTCTGGAGTGGAACCCTAGTTCTGGAGTGGAACCCTAGTTCTGGAGTGGAACCCTGGAACCCTAGTTCTGGAGTGGAACCCTAGTTATAGAGTGGAACCCTAGTTCTGGAGTGGAACCCTAGTTATGGAGTGGAACCCTAGTTATGGAGTGGAACCCTAGTTATAGAGTGGAACCCTAGTTATAGAGTGGAACCCTAGTTATAGAGTGGAACCCTAGTTATAGAGTGGAACCCTAGTTCTGGAGTGGAACCCTAGTTCTGGAGTGGAACCCTGGAACCCTAGTTCTGGAGTGGAACCCTAGTTATAGAGTGGAACCCTAGTTCTGGAGTGGAACCCTAGTTATGGAGTGGAACCCTAGTTATAGAGTGGAACCCTAGTTCTGGAGTGGAACCCTAGTTCTGGAGTGGAACCCTAGGTATGGAGTGGAACCCTAGTTATGGAGTGGAACCCTAGTTCTGGAGTGGAACCCTAGTTATGGAGTGGAACCCTAGTTCTGGAGTGGAACCCTAGTTCTGGAGTGGAACCCTAGTTCTGGAGTGGAACCCTAGTTCTGGAGTGGAACCTTAGTTCTGGAGTGGAACCCTAGTTATGGAGTGGAACCCTAGTTCTGGAGTGGAACCCTAGTTCTGGAGTGGAACCCTAGTTCTGGAGTGGAACCCTAGTTCTGGAGTGGAACCCTAGTTCTGGAGTGGAACCCTAGTTCTGGAGTGGAACCCTAGTTCTGGAGTGGAACCCTAGTTCTGGAGTGGAACCCTAGGTATGGAGTGGAACCCTAGTTATGGAGTGGAACCCTAGTTCTGGAGTGGAACCCTAGTTCTGGAGTGGAACCCTAGTTCTGGAGTGGAACCCTAGTTCTGGAGTGGAACCCTAGTTATGGAGTGGAACCCTAGTTATGGAGTGGAACCCTAGTTATAGAGTGGAACCCTAGTTATAGAGTGGAACCCTAGTTATGGAGTGGAACCCTAGTTATGGAGTGGAACCCTAGTTATTTTTGCGACGCTTGTTGCAAAAATGGATGACGAACGGCTGATACTTGAGGTGGAAAAATATATATTTTTGACAGTGGAGCAGGTAGAACGTTGACGGTGACAACGCTCAGGTGGAGCATGGACAACGGGAAGTTGACACAACACCGATGGAGAGGTGACGCAACGCAGTAGGTGGAGCTTGGGCGTAACGCAACCCCAGTCAAACGTTTGACTGCAGTATTCTATATTCTATTCTATGCGCCTTATAATCCGGTGCGCCCTGTATATGAAAACAGTTCTAAAATAGGCCATTCATTGAAGGTGCGCCTTATAATCCGGTGCGCCTTATAGTGCGGAAAATACGGTACTTAAAATTACCAATTACATCCACAAATCCCATTAATACAATTGAAATAAACATCTTAGCCTACAGTCGTAATTCAAAGTAGCAAAGGTGACTAGGCCCAGTGTGGCGCGCGTGCAGCCCTGGACAGTAGCGCATGCGAATCATGAAGGCCTATATTATTATATAGTTCGCCTCTAATCGTATCGGATGAGAAATAGACATTAAATGGCATATATAGGCTACACAACAGCTAATCACCGCGACAAACACCTATATTATATTTGAATATGATGACCGGAATTTCTCCCGTTTGTCCGACACATTGAAATCTTTCCGGACACGTTGACCGGCACCAATTTTTTCTAACGGAAACCCTGACCTGAACACAGACAGAGTCAGACATCTCTCGTACCTGAACACAGACAGAGTCAGACATCTCTAGTACCTGAACACAGACAGAGTCAGACATCTCTCGTACCTGAACACAGACAGAGTCAGACATCTCTCGTACCTGAACACAGACAGAGTCAGACATCTCTCGTACCTGAACACAGACAGAGTCAGACATCTCTCGTACCTGAACACAGACAGAGTCAGACATCTCTCGTACCTGAACACAGACAGAGTCAGACATCTCTAGTACCTGAACACAGACAGAGTCAGACATCTCTCGTACCTGAACACAGACAGAGTCAGACATCTCTCGTACCTGAACACAGACAGAGCTCAGACACGCCTATTTACTTGTTGTTTATCTACCTTTAGGACATTACATTTACCCATTTCTTTATGGGCAATTATATTATTTATAACCCACCAAATTGACCTCACCAAGTGAATTTCCTGTATGTGCAAAATATACATGGCCAATTAAACAAATTCTTACTCGGATAACTGCACAATGAAATCCTGTTACCCCTATGACATTGTATGTTTTTAATAATATTCCAGTCACAGCGGGTGTGTCCTAACGTCTCTGTGTTGTTTTGATCCTAGTTGACGACGGCGCAGCAGAGAAGGAGACGCTCCCAGAGTTCGGGGAGGGCCGGGACACGGGGGGGCTGGTCCCTGGCAGGTCGCTGGTGTTCGGGGCTCTGGAGCTGTGTCTGTGTGTGCTGGTCAGGAAGCTGCCCCAGCTCAGCCCCAAGCTGGCGGGCAGCCCCACGGGCCAGGGGGGGTCAGCCTGGAGCCTGGGGGAGGACGACTGTAGGCTGGTCACCTCTGCTCTGGCCATCCTCTCAGACCTGCCCTCCATCTGCTCACCCGAGGGTAAGAGGGGATAGGGGAGGAGAACACATGTTAAATGGGATCCTCTGGAAGCACAGAACACTGAGCGGGCGTCAACAGAATGACTGAGTTGGTTAGTGGTGAATGATTCATGGTCATGTGATCAGGGTGGTTGAGTGCTGCTCCGTTCACAAAAGGACGGATACTCATTTGCAAGTGAATGGTGAATGGGTGAAAGTCATTGAAAACCTGTCTTGATCTTGTTTAACACCCCCCCCCCCCCCACACACACACACTATTTATACATCTTACATACCATATTGTACATAGCTACTTTAACTGTACATAGCTCATAACTGTACCTCTAAACTACTTGCCATACTGTACCTATCACTGTCATGTTTTTATATCATGTTTTTATATCACTATTTGCACTTCTGGTTAGATGCTTAACTGCATTTCATTGTCTGGTACTTGTACTCTGCAATGACAATGAAGTTCAATCTAATCTATCTCTCTTTCTCTACCCCCCCCCCCACCCCCTCAGGAAGTGTATCCATCCTACCCACGGTCCTCTACCTGCTCATGGGAGTCCTGAGAGAGCTGGTCCACCAGCCTGTTGGCGGGGGGGCTCTGGGAGTATCAGGTGGGGGTCTGGGCCTGGTAGTGTCGGGGGCTCTGCAGGCCCTGCGGGCGGTCCTCTCCTCCCCCATGAGTCGAGCGGAGAAGAGCCGCGGGGCCTGGACACACCTGCTGCGCTGTGCCCTCAACACCCTGCTGGCCTGGGATGCAGGTACACACCACACACACACACACACACACACACACACACACACACACACACACACACCTCAACACCCTGCTGGCCTGGGACGCAGGTACACACCACACACACACACACACACACACACACACACCTCAACACCCTGCTGGCCTGGGACGCAGGTAGACACCACACACACACACACACACACACAACACCCTGCTGGGCCTCTGGGATGCAGGTAGACACCACACACACACACACACACACACACACACACACAACACCTTGCTGGGCCTCTGGGACGCAGGTAGACACCACACACACACACACACACACACACACACACACACACACACACACAACACCTTGCTGGGCCTCTGGGACCCAGGTAGAACCACCACACACACATATATACACACACACACACACACACACACACACACACACACCTGACGCCACGCTCATACAGGTACACACACATCCACACATCTTCCTAGATAACATCTTCATAGTCAGGTGTGACAGGACAGGAGCCACGTTCCTTAAAATGTACCACTTTTTTTTTTGAGTGGGGCAGTCCCACTCATATGTTTCATCTTATATGACAGATACAGTGAAGATAGACAGGAAAGTAAGGAGTAGAAGGGAGAGAGGGCATGTCAGCAGGGCATGGGCCGGATTAGAACCCATGCCGACATGGGCATATGTGTGTACTGTAGACCAGTGGCCACTGTACCACCTTTTTGAAATGTATTTTTTTCTGGTTTGGCTCTGACCTTGGCTGTAATGGATTAGCCCAGGCAGTTTTTAAGTGACATGTTTTAAGTTACATCTTTTAAGAGACATGTTTTAACTGACATGTTTTAAGATGTTTTAAGTGGCATCTTTTAAGAGACATGTTTTAAGTGACATTATTTAACCACATCTTATCCACGCCCCCCTCGAGGGGGGAAGAATCGGGTCTATGTTTAATATAAGAGATATAAAGAGCTTACCTTTATCAATAATGTTCATCGATATCGCAAACAATCGATAAGATTCCATTCTAAACGACCACATTGTTTTTTTCCTCCGCCGGTAAACACTGTGAGTCACAAGCAAGTTTTTACAGCCACGTCACATACCAACAACGAGCATGCTAGGTTTCAACGCCCGAATTTCCATATCATTGGTCTTCGAAAGTCATTTTTCCCACCTCTGCTCGATTCTATTGGCTCTGACGCTTCAAATGAGTGGTCAATCATGAAATTTGACCAATGGGTTCGACAGACAATGCCCTGCGTAACCCGTGCGTCACGAAGCATGTGTGAAAAGGAGGCGGTTGCGCAAAGCAACTGCGCGCAGCAGAGCGCTGGTGGATGCAAACAGAGTCTAAACAGTTGGATTTGGATGGAAATTATACCTATAGTGATATGTCAATGAAATATAACCAGTTTTACAGTCTGATACATGAGAAAGTCTGATACACTGATGGTGCCAAAATGTCTCCAAATGGCACAATTTGGTTGTCTGCCTAAACATACCTGTACTAAAACAGGTACAAAGTTGCATTGGCTCACATTACTAGCATCTAATTTTGCACAAGTACTCATCAGACCCTGGAGTACTGATTCCTAGATAATTTGGGCTATAAGCTCAGGTTTCCAAGCTGATATTCACTCTAAAAGCTGTTGTTTGTTTAGGCGGAGAGTGAATTGTGAGCTATGTTCTAGCTCTATTTACTCTGACACAGTAACATATTTTCTACAGTCACCCCACAGGTGTTAGCTTTCATTTGATACCAAGATCATTATGAAGGCCCTTGTGATTGTGGAGATATTCTATATTCACTGTGGGCATGTGATTTCGAGGAGAAAACCTGAAAAATAGGATCATGTTTTAAGTGACATGTTTTGGGCCTCATTCATTCTGGAAATATCCCCCAAACATCCTGCAGACACTTGCAAAGTGTGAAGACTGTGTGTCCCTGGTCCCTGTCCCCAGATACCCCCGGGGTGGAGGTGGAGGAGGTCAACCTGCTGACCGCTCTGACTGTCTTCCTGCTGTGTACCAGTCCTGAGGTCACCACGGCAACACACCTACACACACGCTGCGTAGAGAGGTTTAGAGCCAGCCTGGAGTCCAAGGACCCTGCGGTAAGAACAGCAGAGCTGTGTTATCATAGCAGTAAGAGTGTGTGTGTGTGTGTGTGTGTGTGTGTGTGTGTGTGTGTGTGTGTGATTTCAGAGGGTGTCAGAGGGTGTCATTTCCATATTCAGGCCTGCCGCAACGCTGTACAAGCACTCCACTGTAAAGCCCAGCATGTTCAGTTTGTGTAGTGACGAAGAGTCATTCAGGTTATTCAGAAACATGTTTCCAGGTTTTACTGATCAAAGATCCTCAATACAACAAATACAATTCTCTCCAACCGCTCTCTACCCAGTATGTAAGGCATACTGCATGTAAAACACATGTTAATCACTATGGAAAGCAGCATCCACTGCTGACCCTACATAAAGGTCATTTGGCTTTGTTGAGCTCTATTAAACCCCACCCCATCTACTCTTTCTCCACCCCCCTCCCCACACACACACCACCCTGGTCTCTCTATCCTGCCCCCCCCCCCCCCCCCCCCCCCCACCACCCTGGACTCTCCTCCTCTCTACCATGTCTCCACCCTCCCCCACACCACCCTGGTCTCTCCCCCCTCTACTCTGTCTCCACCCTCCCCCCCCCCCCCCCCACACACACCACCCTGGTCTCTCCCCCCCTCTACCTTGTCTCCCCCCCCCTCTCCACACACACACCACCCTGGTCTCTCCGTCCTGCCCCCCCCTCACCTCCAGGTGCTCAGCAGGTCCTACCAGCTGTTGACGTCGGTGTTCCAGAGTCAGGGGGGGGTGGCGGTGCCCTACATCCAGGCCCTGGGGGGCTCCCTGGTCCGGCACCTCCAGGGGGTGGAGAGGCGCCGGCCCCAGAGCCCAGAGGAGCTGCAGGCCGTGCAGGACGGGGTCCGGGCCCTCGAGGCGCTGGCGTTCGCTGCGGAGGACATGCACCGTGAGTCTCTCAGTGATGATGATGATGATGATGATGACTCTGGGTGCGTTCGTAAATTCGCTCCGAATGAGCGCCGGACTGCACACCGGGTACGATGTCATAAAGGGACCAAATCATTTGATTGGACAAGAGGCATTCCTCGAGTGCTGATTACATTTCCAGAGCATATTTACGAACGCAGCCTGTGCCATGTGCTACACGTAAATGTCTTATTGCGGTTTTGGTTACCGTTACCATTATCTCAACATGCCCCGGTTATGTCTAGTCATATTTAGTTGTGTTTTAGTCATACTTAGTCATATTTAGTTATGTTTTAGTTATGTTTAGTTACAGTATATCTCAAAAGTGAGTACACCCTTTAGATTTTTGCAAATATTCTGTTATATCGTTTCAGGGGATAACATTATCCTACTGAAACTTTGATATAACTTAAAGTAGTCAGTGTGCTGCTTGAATAACAGTATAGATTTATTGTCCTTTGAAAATTACTCAGTACACAGCTGTTAATGTCTAAACAGCTGGCAACAAAAGTGAGTACCGTATTTTCCGCACTATAAGGCGCACCGGATTATAAGGCGCACCTTCAATGAATGGCCTATTTTAGAACTGTTTTCATATACAGGGCGCACCGGATTATAAGGCGCATAGAATAGAATATAGAATACTGCAGTCAAACGTTTGACTGGGGTTGCGTTACGCCCAAGCTCCACCTACTGCGTTGCGTCACCTCTCCATCGGTGTTGTGTCAACTTCCCGTTGTCCATGCTCCACCTGAGTGTTGTCACCGTCAACGTTCTACCTGCTCCACTGTAAAAAATATATATTTTTCCACCTCAAGTATCAGCCGTTCGTCATCCATTTTTGCAACAAGCGTCAAGGACCTGCGGTGATTCACAGCTGACTCGCGTGAATAGCAATTCGCAATAGCTGCGACCACGAGATATAGAGTAGTTAGCTACAAGCATTTTCAATCTGCTATTATCTCTATTAGTGGATTAACCGCTGTGGTGATTTAACAGCTGATAAAAATACATCAAGTAGACTACAAACAGAGCAAAACAATAAAACAACACCAGAAAACAACCAATAGGCTATACAATTATAACCAACAACCAATATGTGACAGCTCCTGGTGAAATGTGCAACGTAATTTTTCAGTTTTTACACATGCTTAAACTACAGATTGTAAGCTTTCAAATGATGTCATACATTCAAATCAGAGAAAGATTGAACACGACAGGCGTATTTGAATGTTGGTTCACCTCAAACACTGAATGGGAGAAAAGTGACTCTGAACGCAGCCACAGCTACGAACGCTGCTAACAAAACACATCGCTACGAAGGTCTAAACTGTATTTTAATAACATGACAACATACTGGGAGAACATCGACATGCTAAAAACACATAACTACACATAACTAGATGAACACACAGTTCTTGCTTTTGAACACGAGCTAAAACGAAAGTATGTTTACAAGTCAACCCTCCCTTACCGGTAGCCTCCGGCAAACGAGAATAATGAATCCAATACACAAATTATAAGTGTTTAGTGATCGTTAAACTGTTGTTTATTATATCGAGTGGGTACTTTAAAACTTCAAGTTGAAAGCACCAAGAAGGACCGCCTCGAAATTCATCGATGTTCATGTCCCGTGCTAGCGCTGTTGCCTTCATTCGAATAGTGACTGTAGAGACGCTTCTACTTGCTGCTCTCTGTTCAACAACCCACTGTTCGAGTTTGTCCTCTAACTGTCTCTAACTGTGTCTAACTGTGGCCATCTCGCTTTGTTCCCTCGGAAACTCTGTTTAGTCTTCTTTACTTGGGGTCTTGTGGTGTGGGACTGTGAGTAAGCACATCAGTACCGGTGTTTACTGATTACCGTAATGCTGCAAGCGGTGCGGCTTTGTAGTTTACCAGTCGTACTGAAACATTTTGACAGAGCGCCTTGAGCGCCGTGTACAACCAGTATGGATCAACCAATTAACCAATTGATCCATATATAAGGCGCTCCAGATTATAAGGCGCACTGTCGTTTTTTTTGAAAATTAAAGGCTTTTAAGTGCGCCTTATAATGCGGAAAATACGGTACACCCCATAGTGAACATGTCCTAATTGTGCCCAATGATGTTGTTTTCCCGCCCTGGTGTCATGTGACTCGTTAGTGTTACAAGGATTCAGGTGTAAATGATAAGCAGGGCTGTTAAATTTGGTGTTTTGGGCAAAATTCTCTCTGAATGCTGGACAACATGGCACCTCATGGCAAGGAACTCTCTGAGCGGCTGAAAAAAAGGATTATTGTGCTTCACAAAGATGGCCTTGGCTATAAGAATATTGCCAACACCCTGAAAATGAGTTGCAGCACAGTGGCTAAGATCATACAGCGGTTTTCCAGGACAGGTTCCACTCGGAACAGGCCTCGCCAGGGTCGACCAAAGAAGTTGAGTCCACGTGCTCAGCGTCATATCCAGAGGTTGGTTTCCAAAAATAGACGTGCGAGTGCTTCCAGCATTGCTGCAGAGGTTGCAGAAGTGGGATGTCAGCCTGTCAGTGCCCAGACCATACGCCGCACACTGCATCAAATCGGTTTGTATGGCCGTCGCCCCAGACAGAAGCCTCTTCTGAAACCGATGCATAAGAAAGCCCGCAAACAGTTTGCTGAAGGCAATGAATCCAAGAGCATGAGTTACTGGAACCATGTCCTGTGGTCTGATGAGACCAAATAAACCTGTTTGGGTCAGATGGTGTCCGGCGTGTGTGGCGGCACCCTGGTGAGGAGTACCAAGACAAATGTGTTTTGCCTACAGTCAAGCATGGTGGTGGCAGCATCATGGTCTGGGGCTGCATGAGTGCTGCCGGCACTGGGGAGCTGCATTTCATTGAGGGACACATGAATTCCAATATATACTGTGACATCCTGCAGCAGAGCATGATCCCCTCTCTTCGGAAACTGGGCCGTAGGGCAGTTTTCCAACATGATAATGACCCTAAACACACCTCCAAGATGACAACGGCCTTGCTGAAGAAGCTGAAGGTTAAGGTGATGGACTGGCCAAGTATGTCTCCAGACCTAAACCCAATTGAGCACATGTGGGGCATCCTCAAGAGGAAGGTGGAGGAGTGCAAGGTGTCCAACATCCGTGGGCTCCGTGATGTCGTCATGGAGGAGTGGAAGAAGATTCCAGAAGCAACCTGTGCAGCTCTGGTGAATTCCATGCCCAGGAGGGTTAAAGCAGTGCTAGATAACAATGGTGGTCACACAAAATATTGACACTTTGGGCACAATTTAGACATGTTCACTATGGGGTGTACTCACTTTTGTTGCCAGCTGTTTAGACATTAACAGCTGTGTACTGAGTAATTTTCAATGGACAATACATCTATACTGTTATTCAAGCAGCACACTGACTACTTTTTGTTTTAGTCATATTTAGTTATGTTCTAGTCATATTTAGTCATGTTCTAGTCATATTTAGTTATGTTATAGTCATATTTAGTTATGTTCTAGTCATATTTAGTCATATTTAGTCATGTTTTGGTCATATTTAGTTATGTTCTAGTCATATTTAGTCATGTTTTAGTCATATTTAGTTATGTTCTAGTCATATTTAGTCATATTTAGTCATATTTAGTTGTTTTAGTCATATTTAGTCATGTTCTAGTCATATGTAGTCATGTTTTAGTCATATTTAGTTATGTTCTAGTCATATTTAGTTGTTTTAGTCATATTTAGTCATGTTTTAGCCATTTTTAGTTAAGTTGTAGTCATATTTAGTTATGTTCTAGTCATATTTAGTTATGTTCTAGTCATATTTAGTTACGTTTTAGTCCTATTTAGTTATGTTTTAGTCCTATTTAGTTATGTTTAGTCATATTTAGTCATGTTCTAGTCATATTTAGTTATGTTCTAGTCATATTTACTCTCCACTCCACTCTATCCCACCTGGAGAGGGGAAACAGCTACGCGAGACTGCTCTTTGTGGACTTCAGCTCTGCCTTCAACACCATCCTTCCAGACAGGCTAGTGACCAAACTACTAGACCTGGGACTATCACACTCTATCTGTGCATGGATCAAGGACTTCCTGTCTGACTGCCCCCAGAGGGTGCGGGTGGGCTCCCACACCTCCACAGCCCTCAGACTCAGCACTGGGTCCCCCCAGGGCTGCGTGCTAAGCCCCATCCTCTACAACCTCTACACCTACGACTTCACCCCCGTCCACCCCAGCAACTCCATCGTAAAGTTTGCAGACGACACCACCGTGGTGGGCTGCATCTCGGGGGGGGACGAGGCGGCGTACAGGGATGAGGTGGAGCAGCTGGGCAAGCTGTGCAAGGTTAACAACCTGCTGCTGAACCAGTCAAAGACCCAGGAAATCATCGTGGACTTCAGGAGGAAAAAATCTGAGGTCCAGCCCCTGCTCGTCGATGGAGGGAGCGTGGAGAGAGTCTCAACCCTCCGATTCCTGGGGGTGCACCTACAGGATGACCTGTCCTGGAAGATCAACACAGCAGCCATCATCAAGAAGGCACAACAGCGGCTCTACTTCCTGAGAGTCCTCAGGAAAGACCACATCGGACAGGAGATGCTGGTGACCTTCTACCGCTGCGCAGTGGAGAGCATCCTCACCTACTGCATCTGCGTGTGGTTCTCCAGCTGCACAGCCGCAGAGAGGAATGCGCTACAGAGAGTCGTGAGATCGGCCCAGAAGATCACCGGCGCCCCCCTCCCCTCTCTGGAAGAGCTGTACAACACACGCTGCCTCAGGAAGGCCTCCAAGATCTCCAGAGACCCATCCCACCCTGGGTACGAACACTTTGCTCGGCTGCCCTCGGACAGGCGGTTCAGGACCATGTTCGCAAGGACAAACAGACTGAAGCTCAGCTTCTACCCCAGGGCCATTCAGGCCCTGAACACAGCAAAGACCTAGGTTCTAGGCCCTGGACAATCTAGACAATTTGATGGCAGCTACTAGATTGAAATCAAGTGCAACACTGAAACCCAACTGTGAACATTTCAAACCTGCAAACTCCGACACTTTAAATGAATGTGCAATAACACTATGTGCAATATGACAACCCTCGGGTACATAAGGTTCAGAGATAGGAAATGTTAGAATAGGTATAGCATAGCATAGAGTACAGCACAGTGTTTTATTTGTATAGTATAGTATAGTGGATAGTGTACATAGCCTTTATTTATGTAAACCAGCTCTTTTCCCTTCTTGTTTTTAGTTTTTTTTCCCTAGCACCAGGGGAGCCCCCCCTCCCAAATGTCGTTGTTTGGTACCTGTACTATATCAATGACAATAAAGACCATTCATTCATTCATATTTAGTCATGTTTTAGTCATATTTAGTTATGTTCTAGTCATATTTAGTTATGTTTTAGTCATATTTAGTTATGTTTTAGTCATTTAGTTATGTTCTAGTCATATTTAGTCATGTTCTAGTCATATTTAGTCATGTTTTAGTCATATTTAGTCATATTTAGTCATGTTTTAGTCATATTTAGTCATGTTCTAGTCATATTTAGTCATGTTCTAGTCATATTTAGTTACGTTTTAGTCCTATTTAGTTATGTTCTAGTCATATTTAGTTATGTTTTAGTCATATTTAGTCATGTTCTAGTTATATTTAGTCATGTTTTAGTCATATTTGGCTCCTGTGTTCTGTCCTCCAGGTCCCCAGCTGGTAGCCATGCTTCTCCCCATCCTCATATCCTTCCTGTTGGATGAGAACGCCCTGGCCTCCGCCCCGGCGCCCGCCCGGGCCCTCCACGAGTCTTCCCTGAGGGACCTGATGCGTATCGGCCCCCAGCACTCCTCCGTGTTCAAGGCCCTGATGGCCTCCTCCCCCCAGATGAAGGCCAGGCTGGAGGCCGCCGTCAAGGGCAACCAGGAGAGCCTCAGTGCCAAGGCCACGCCCCAACTACCCAGCAAGACCTCCCCCAGCATCCAGCTGAAGACCAACTTCCTGTGAACTTCCCGAACAGCTTCGTTAATCATACATCAGAACCCAAGGAAAAGGCTGTTGGAGGTAGAAGTCTGAGGACGGGCTCATTGTAACGCATGGAACGGAACGCGTGTGTTTTGGGACCATTCCTCAGTCCTTTGCGTGTGTTACAATGAGTCAGTATGACAGTCCCATGTCTGTCATAGAAACACCAGAGAAGAACACTCATATATATCTTATACAGTCACTTTATCATAGCAGGACATAGCATTAAGATTGTGTTAAATAAAAGGTGAATATGAACAACAGTGCAGGATTAAAGTAGTAGTCTGTCAGTCAGAAGAAGGTGAATAGGTGTGAATAGGTTAGTGGAGGCTGGTGGAGGTAGAAATCCTAGGAAGGGCTTATTTTAATGAATGGAGTTTGGAGTGGTATCAAACACATGTGTTTACTTAGTGTTTGATACATTCCTCATTCTGTTCCTTGCCTGTCCTCCGATTTCGACCTCCACCAGCCTCCCCCCTGGTATATCAACCTCACGGTACAATAGAGCTCATTTGAACTGTTTAACCTCTGTGAGGGATAGAAAGACCACCGGGCAAAGACCATGTCAGTCAGTGACACAGAGTCCTTTAGCTAGGAGGTACAGGTAGATGCTGCTGCTAGGTTTGACACACGAGGGAAGGGACTGAAGAGGTGTGGTCTACTGTCCCTTCAACCAGTGAAGAGGACAACGTTTACTATACGTAACTTAACCACAGTTTCTGTGGAGTTCACAGCAGGGGAGGCTGGTGGAGGTTGGTGGAGGATGGGCTCATTGTAAATGCATGGAACGGAACGACGAATGGTATCAAACATATCATCCTCATTCCATTCCAGGCATTGCAAGGAGCGTACGTTGAGAGGCAGTTCACTGTCAGAAGGGTATAGTAGTTCATCATTGGCAGCTCTAATTACCTCCTGCCGCGGTTGTCCTTTAAGGTAGCTTCACTCACATCCCGGTCGAACGGGGACGATCAATATAGTCAACTATGCAGTGTTATTATGGGGTGTTTTATCGCAATACAGTGAAAGCAATGTAAACGACCATGTCTTGAAGTACCGAATGGCTGTGTTTCTTTTTAGACCAACAGTCAACAGAACCGCGTGTGTTCGCAGAACAACTGATGCTAATGAAATAGCTTCGCACTTAACACACTATAACGTACTGTCAGATGTTGGACCTGCTCCCAGCCAGCAGTGACATGTCCTCCATGTTAACATCATGGCCATCCTACTAATAATGGTCATTCAGTACACTAAGAAGAGCTGCCTCAGGATCATCTTAATAGGTAGCGTTATGGTTATTATTATGATTACATTATCATTATTGTTACAGTATCCTCCTTATGTTTCATGTCGTTTGTCTCTCTGAGCACCCTGAACTGTAGATTGTCATGCTTGAAAGAATGTATTGTATGTGTAAAACAATTTTATGGGACACTTGGATCATAATTATGGATTGTTGAAAGGGATGTATTCATGTTCAAATGTGATCATGTCAAAATACAACTAAAAGTGCGATGGCGAGTTGATCATTGATCAACCAATCGTTGTACGGAGGCTCAGAAAAGTTTACACAAAAAGAAACAAGAGTATATCTGCAATAATAATAATGGTCATGGTACAGGCTACAGAGAAGGAAACCCTGCGCTCAGCTTAGCTTCAACCCTGGCTGCCTAGCACACACATTACTGTGATGTCAAATACTAGCCGGTATAGCCTGTATCATGTGACCTGGCAATCTGTTTTGTAAACAACTGTACAAATGAAAATATTGGGTGATATTAACACATTATTTTCTAATGGCAGTGGGTGAATAAAACCTAATTTTCTTTTAATCATCGCTTCCATTGTCTTTTCATGTAAATATCAAATTGTTAGGGTGCAGGTGAAATCCCTGGGCCTAACCTAGTTTTATAAAGAAAAGGCACACACTCAAATTCTTGACATACCACACGATTAACCGTTTATTTCAATCTGAAATGGAGAGGGAGTCTTAGGGGGGTAGGTCCACCGCCAGTCAGCAGAATGTTCTCTCACCAACACCTTGTCAGCTTGAAGATGTATACAGGGTACTTCCATAACATAGCCAAGAAACAGTGCTCATTTTAGGAGTGGCTTATCAGTTTTCGCTAGGAGGTGATGGGCCATCTTGAGGTTTACACAGTAAGGCATTCATGTCTGACACCAAGCTTACTCATACTATCTTTAATAATATGCACATGTATTTACATCAAATACAGTCATGTGAAAACGATAGGACACCCCATGAAAACCTTTTGTCTTTTTCAAAAAATTTAAACATGGACATTTGATCTTCATGTTAACAATAGTGAGAAATGGAGGTAATATGACTAAACAAATAAAACTGATTTTTTTTACATTTGGAATTAATAGAAATGCAATTTTCTTGTGAGGAAAAAGTTATGACACCCCCACATTTATTACTACTTAAAATGCCTAGAATTTGAATCAAGTGCACCACATCAGGTGCAAATGATTAGAAGATTGTTAGAGAGGATTGTGGAGGAATCTGTCATATTCACATGAAAATCGGAATCAGGACCCGGAGCAGGTGGATGAGATTGCAACATTGTTGCATAAATTATTTCTCTGATTTGCGTTCTCACAGCCCTTTATGTAAATGAAGTAACATACGCAATCGAAGCAACAGACGTGGTAGTTGATTGGTCCGAAAAAGAATTGCTGTTCGTCCCGCTCTTATCCAGATCAACACGCAAGTGCTGTTGTTTTCCTATGGACAGCCTCGATGCGTCGTTTCTAATCGGAGTGAAACCACCCTTTTCAAGCGGAGCATGCGTTGGTTGTTTGCTCCGAGAACGACTTCGAATGTGCGTTCTCACAGCTCCAAACGACGCAGAGCAAAGCGAATTTTATCCTAAACTCCGATTCCAAGTGAAGCAAATGTTCTAGTGAGAACACACCCTTATTTAAACCTCAGACATTTAGTTGGTTTGCTCCTGATTGTTGAAGTGAGTGGTATCACCATGGTGAGATCAAAAGATTTATGAAACACAGGATAAGATGTAAATTCCTTTGTGCAGGCACGTACGTGAGTGTGTGTGTACGTGTGTGTCGTCTTGGTGGTGAGTGGTTCATGCGGGGGGGGGGGGGGGGGCTGGGGTTAGGTTTAATTTCGGACGCATCATCAGTAGTGTTCCTCCAGGTCATGGGGTGTTTCGGCCATCACACTATACACCCTCGCCAGAGGTGGCTAGCTCAGGGGATCAGCCCCGAACTTGCGTCAATCCTAATTCGTCATGAGAATGGCTGACGTCTCATGAGACTATGCAAGGCAGGGGCGTCCTTTTCCCTGAGTCAGGCCTAAGCTGACCGCATACCTTCTGGTTGGCTACTTCGGGGCCCAGCAGGGATCTTTCCTTCTCACAAAAAGCCACTGGCTGCTTCTTTCGGCTGCTTCCGATGCAGCTTTGATGGCTGAACGCAGGCTTTGGCCTCTGATTCCCAGGTCTGTAAACAATCTGGTGGTAGATCTTGCCACAAACCCTCTGCACCCCACCTCCACTGGGCGGACTTCAGTGTTCCAGCCGCGGTGTTGTGCTTCGGCGGCGAGCTCAGCATAGTGTAGATGTTTCCGCTCGTAAGCTTCATCCACTGCGTCCTCCCAGGGTACGGTTAGTTCAATGATGTACACCTTTTTTAGAGAAGGGGACCAGAGAACCAAGTCAGGTCTCAGGGTGGTTATGGCGATCTCTTTAGGAAACACAATCTGTCGTCCAATATCAGTCAGCATCTTCCAGTCGCGGGCCAACCGTAGCTGGCCTCGCTCAGATGGTGTCGAGCTGCTCCTGGTAACCTTTGCCCCCTCACGGACAAAGGTAATTGCCTGTTGGTGGTTGGATGCTGATGGCGGTAGGGAGTTGGTGGCAGCTCGTTTGTCCTCCAGGGTGGATGCAAAGATCTTCAGGACTTGGTTGTGACGCCACGTGTAGCGTCCTTGGGCGAGACTAGTTTTGCATCCTGAAAGAATGTGCCTGAGGGTGGCTGGCGTGGAACAAAGGGCACACCCCGGGTCTTCACCATACCACTGGCCAAGGTTAACTGGTGTTGGAAGGACGTCGTATGTAGCTCTGATAATAAAGCTCAACTGCCTCGCTTCCATGGCCCACATGTCCTTCCAGCTAATCTTCCTCCTCTCCACACTGTCCCATCGCGTCCACTGTCCCTGCTTGGCAAGAGAGACTGCCTTGGCCCATCTTCCAGCCTCCTCCTGATGGCGTACTTCCTCCACCACCATCTTCCTCCGTTCTGGTGCTGTGGCCTTACTCCAAGCAGGGCGAGCAGCTGTTAGCCCGAAGCCTCCTCTTCCCTGCTGAACATACCCCACAATGTCAGCATGTTTGAGGGCTGCTGTTGCTTCCTCCACCGCTTTGGCTGGTGTCCATTTGCACCCGGTTGCCAAGGTTGGTGCGTTGTTGCTCACCACTAAATCTCTGGATTCATTCAGTGTCATCTGGAGTCTTGTTTTTGCACACTTGAACTCCTCTGTGAGACTGGTGAGGGGCACCTTGAGGATGCTATCTCCGTAGAGACCTATGGTGGTAAGGCATCGTGGAATTCCAAGCCATTTCTTGATGTAGCCTGTGACTCCTCTTTCCAACTTCTCTACGGTTGAGATTGGGACCTCATACACTGCGAGGGGCCACAGCATCTGTGGTAGGAGTCCAAACTGCAGGCACCAAGCCTTTAACTTTCCAGGTAGCTGTGTTTTGTCGATGGACTGCAGGCCACTGCTGATATCTTTGCGCAGTTGTAGCACCTGGTCTTTGTCCTTCAGGCTTGCATCATACCACCTGCCAAGGCTTTTTACAGGTTGCTCAGACACTGTTGGGATTGGATCATCGCTGATGAAGAATTTAAAAGAGCTCTCTGAGGTCTTCAGAAAGAAAGTTGTAGATGCATATGAGTCTGAGGGTGTGTTCTCACTCGAACATTTGCTTCACTTGGAATCGGAATTTAGGATAAAATTCGCTTTGCTCTGCGTCGTTTGGAGCTGTGAGAATGCACATTTGAAGTCGCTCCCGGAGCAAACATCCGACGAATGCTCCGCTTGAAAGCGGTGGTTTCGCTCTGGTTAGAAACTACGCATCGAGGCTGTCCATAGGAAAACAACAGCGCATGCGTGGTGATCTGGATAAGAGCGGGACGAATGGGCAATTTTAAGATTTTCGGACCAATCAACGACCACGTCTGTTGCTTCGATTGTGTATGTTATTTTGTTTACATGAAGGGCTGTGAGAACGCAAATCAGGGAAATAATTTATGCAACAATGTTGCAAACTCATCCACTTGCTCTGGGTCCTGATTCAGACTTTCATGTAAGAACATGACCTAAGAAGGGATTTTAAAAGATCTCAGAACAATTAGAAATCAGCCATTCCACTATCCATAAAATAATTTACAAGTAGAGAACACTGCCAACATTGGTCAAGTCAGGCCGTCCTAGCAAGTTCAGCCCAAGAGCAGACCGAAAGATGCTCAAAGAAGTCTCCAACAAAATGTCATACACGTAGGTCCCACAAGTTCCACAAGTTGCACAAGTTAGATTTTCATGGAAGGTGTGCAAGGAGGAAACCCTTGCTGTAAAAACACATCAGGGCAAGACTAGGGTTTGTTAGAGAACACCTACAAACACCAGGACCATGTGGACCAGACAACATGACAATGACCCAAAACATTCCAGTAAATCCTTAGAATGGCTCAGAAGAAAGAAACTGAGAGTTCTGGAATGGCCCAGTCAAAGCCTGGATCTTAATCCTATTGAGAAGCTGTGGGGTGATTTAAAAGGGGCTGTGCATGCAAGACACCCCTCAAACATCACACAGCTGAAATAATTCTGCATGGAGGAGTGGAAAAACGTTCTCCCAGTCGATGTTAGAGACAGTTATAGGAATACATGTTAATGTTGAAGATCAAATATTGATATGTCCATATTTCTTTAAAAAAAAAATGTTTTTAATTATGGGGTGTCCTAATTGTTTTCACATGATTGTATTGTTAGGTGTAGGTAGGCTCCATATTGACCGTACAGTAATTTTATGGATTCTAGCGCCCCCTACCATACAGCCGCAGTGCTGACAGCTCGTGAATAAGGAATCCAGTAGGACGCTGCGTAGCCTCGTGATGCAGACGACGGAGGGCCAACTCAGTCCCCTCAGCTCTCCATTTCGCTTGAATTTGTGTATTGCGTTACCGTCCACTTTGACCTTTACGGCTCGATAAGAAGAAATGGGACTGAAGTAGCTTTCTCCTTCGGTTCGCTTGTTCCTTTAGGCACCGTTTAGTTTGACCGACCGTCGCTTTCTTCTCGTCAGCAGCTGAAAGACGGTGAGTGTGTCTCCGCTGACGGTTGTGTTGTGTGGAGCCCAGGGTGTTTCCTGGCTGCGGTGGCCGGCTGAGGCGCTGCGGCCTCCGGCTCTCATGGAACTGCAGCGCCGCGGTCTGCATTCTGGTTCTCGGGCCATGTAGCTTTAATTGGTAGCTAGCTACTTTGTGATGGACATATTTTAGAAGAACACATAAGTATTTTTCCAACCAAGAATATTTAATGTCGGTAGTCCTCAAAGAGTATGCCAATTGTGTTGTTTTTAGTTCTAATGTTGCCATCTTGTTCCTGCTAGATAGAGAGATATCCAGTTAGCTCACCTGACTATGGAGCTAACGTTTGTTTCTAGATGGCTGTCTTTTTATCCATAGCTAAATATAGACAGGTATACGTGTAAAGCTGTCTAGTCTAGATAATAGTTATTAAACCCACATGAGTTGACCAGCCGTTTGCCGTGGGAGGCACAGAAGGTACCTAGCTAGCTAACTTACTACCTTGTCGAGCTTGGGCCTTATATGCTGCTAGTCAATATAGCTGACTTGTTTTGTAAGACTGTTGTGTCTCCAGTGTGTATGTCACGACAACAGTTTCGACGTTAGTTAGCAAGCTAGCTACCTGGTTCTGTTGTCTGGAAACAAGAAGTTAAACGTGTCAGATTGTCTTGAAACATAGCTGTCTAACAATAGTTGTGGACCTATTCGTCAGTCTTTTATTTGCAAATTAACTGTCAGGCCTATTACATAATTACTCTTAAGATATCTGTCTGTTTGACTTTCTTAGGCCTAGGCTATATGATATGTTTCTTTGCTGTGTGTTGATGGAATATGAACGCTAGGGAAGCTCTCAGACATCCTACACCCAGAGGAGGTGTCATTAAACGGTGTTTACTCTGTAGACATTCAGTCTGTGTTACCTCACAGACACAGCAAAATAAACAAGAAACTTGCTGGCTCAGATCCACAGCCCAGTGACTGCGTTACGAGGGTGGTCTTTTGTATGGTTTGAGAACAATGCCGTTTCCCAGTTGTTCTGAAATTACATATTTGGATACTTTGTTCTGTACCATAACCCCATGGTATAATAGATGTGAAATCCTGTAAAATATCTAAACGTTTGTGTGTCTGTCTGTTGTCAATGCCTATCTTAGGCCAGAGTTGTAGAAACCCTCAATACTACCTGGCAATTTGTGATTAATCTGTTGATAATAGGATGGATCTACCTTACAAAGTCTGTATACAGTATAGCCATCCGGGCTCAAACAAAGGACACAATTCTGTGGATTCACATTAGTCCTAATCAATTTAGACTACAGGGCTTTCCCCTTGAACCCCACCTGAAACCATTTGTTCTGTTGTCTTGTGGAGCTGCTATGTTGATACTTGTGTGTACCTGGAGAACAGGTTTTATCTGCCCCACTTTTGCCCCCGAGACAAGACTCCATTGGTTGTGTGTGGCTTTAACAATTATATTTCTTTCTGCAGTTACATATGAACTAGGCTTTTAAACTATTGTTGCTCTGACTTGCCCAACATAATCCATTTGGGGCTGTTTCCCAGATTCTGAACTGAACATGGTCTAAGTCTTGGACTAGGCTTAATCTGGGTCTCGAAACCGATGAATACTAATCCTTTAATAAAAAGTGGAAATGAATGGAGACTTTCAAATGAAAGTGTGTTTTAATCTAGGACTAGGCTTCACCTGAGTCTGGGAAACCACCCAGAGAAGTTCAGCAGTTACTCATACCTAACCTGTGTCCCCCCCCCCCCCCCCATCTCACCCTAGTTGACTACATGACACAGAAGAGGAGGTCTGAGCAGTGATCTGTCCCCAGCAGTTCCACCTCCCGGCGGATGCGTCCCCAGTTCAGTGGACAGTGATTGGGCGTAGTGCCAGTGGGACCGGGACGGGAGCGGGGCGTTCAGCATAGGGAGTGTATCCCTAGCGGAGGGCGACCATGGCGGACGTGGACCCGGACACCCTGCTAGAATGGCTCCAAATGGGCCAGGGGGACGAGAGGGACATGCAGCTCATCGCTCTGGAGCAGCTCTGCATGCTGCTCCTCATGTCCGACAACGTCGACCGCTGCTTCGAGACGTGAGTCTTGAGTCGCCGCCGGTCAACGTCCAGAAACCGTGTCTAGTCGAGCCCCCCCCCACACCCTTGTAGACACGTGTTGATCTGAAAGGATTGGATAGGTATAAGCAAGACGGTAGACGGCCCTGCCTTGCTCTCTGATAAGGGCAGGTGGAATTTATTTGACATTGCTTATGCTTGTCCAACCCTCTCAGATTAGGTCTAGGTGGGTGGGGGGGTGGGGGGTTGGTCTGAGACTGTGGGAGATTGTCGTAGTGTTTAGAAGAATAAGCAGCTGGTGAATGACGAAGCAGTCTTTATCTGATGAGTCACAGACAACTGCTTGTATTTATCTAAACTCTTCCGCCTGGATCCCGTAGTGGTCTGTTATCTACTGTTGCTGAAATGTTGATTTAACATGATTGAGCATAAATCAGTGTTTGTTACCATTTCCCTCCCCTCTACCGAAGCATACTGTTCATAACCCTGGCAGTCTTTCTGGAATGATTTGAAGCAGGTTGCGACAACTGACCCAACTTCACTGACCCACCCTTGTTCTACGCCCGCTCTCCAGATGTCCCCCTCGCACCTTCCTCCCAGCGTTGTGTAAGATCTTCCTGGACGAGAGCGCCCCAGACAATGTGCTGGAGGTGACGGCCCGGGCCATCACCTACTACCTGGACGTGTCGGCAGAGTGCACCCGCAGGATCGTGGGTGTGGACGGAGCCATCAAGGCCCTCTGCAACAGGCTGGTGGTGGTGGAGCTCAACAACAGGACCAGCAGGGACCTGGCCGAGCAGTGCGTCAAGGTACGCCACCGCTGTTGTGTTTCTAAGTTGATCTGAAGTTCACCTTTTATTAGGGATGTTCCGATATTGATATCGGATATCGCTGCGATATTGGTCCTGAATGCTGGATCGCAGATCGCACCAGAAAAAAAATAGGCTGCGATCCTCGTGCGCGATCTGGCGTGTCACTCACGTGATGACAACAGTAGTACCGTATTTTCCGGACTATAAGTCGCTCCGGAGTATAAGTCGCATCAGTCAAAAAATGCGGCATTAAGAGGAAAAAACATATATAAGTCGCACTGGACTATAAGTCGCATTTATTTAGAAATGTATTTCACAAAACCCAAGACCAAGAACAGACATTTAATCTGGAAAGGCAAGTTTATTCAACTACACAATAGCACACAGAACAACAGGCTGAATAGAAGTCAGGTATGTTAACGTAACACATTAACAGTTATTCAGCAACACAATAGCATAAAGAACATACCTGGGAGGCTGAATAGGCCAAATTAACATAACAAGCCAGCGAGTCCAACAAGCAAGTTACCAGTAAGCAAGTTCACCAAGCTACCGTTTGCTTAGCTTCAACAAGCTAATGTTTTAGATCACTTCTTCAGGGGTATAGGAGCAGCATATAGTTGTCACAAGCCCAGAGCGGCCCAGAGCGCCCTCTGTCGGCTGTAGACGGTAATGTTTACTCCTTGGTTCATGTCAGTCAGCATGAAATTATATATATTGATATATAAGTCGCACCTGACTATAAGTCGCAGGACCAGCCAAACTATGAAAAAAAGCGCGACTTATAGTCCTGAAAATACGGTAGTCAGTGGTCACGGGCATGAGAGTTGACTACCTGTGTGTAATGAGTCTGACAATGTCATGATGCTAGCTGGTGAAATCATAAACCATTTGCTTAAGTAATTTTTCGGTTATTTACATAGTCTGAAACTACAGATGGTAAGCTTTCAAATGATGCGTTAGACATTGAAATCGGAAAGAAATTCAAGACGACACGAGTATTTGAATGTTGGTGCACCGAATGGGAATGCGACAGGAGAAAAGTGACTGACCAAACCATAACAACAAACGCTGCTAGCGGCTAACAGCTAACAGTGGTACATCGCTAGGAACGTCTAACTGCGTTTTTATATCATCACAACATACTGAGAGAACATGGACATGCTAAAAACACATAACTACATTCTGAATGCATCCGTTTGCGCGTCTGTTTTCAGTTTACCGCTGCCTCTCTGGGAGCCCAGCCCCAGTTCATCAGCTCCCTCACCTCCACTCCCATCTTAACTAGATGAACACACAGTCCTTGCTTTTGAACACGTCCTAAAACGAGAGTATGTTTACAAGTCATTATCACTTACTGGTAGCCTCTGACAAACGAGAACAGTTAATCCAATCCACAGATTATAAGTATTTAGTGATGGTTAAACTGTTTTTTATTATATGGACTGGGTACAAAAAACGAAAACCAGATATTGTTGACACTCCTTCGATTCTGCGACTGGTTTCTGGTCTCACCAGCGGGCTACACTTTTAAAAAGGGTCCTATAATTGATTTGCCATTTGTAAGAGAAGATAAATAGAATACAAACCTGAAGGCACTAAAACTAGAAATCAGACAGTAACTCTTTTTTTTTTTCTACAATGCTGAATGCTGCTGTTTAAATTGTTTTAACCAGTTGGTCACTGAGTACTGCAGAGTACTGTTTTTGTTGCTTGAATAAAGGCTGGCAGTCTTTAATAGCCAACTGTTGTTGTGGACTATACTGGGGAAGTATTTGTTATTATTCAGGAGTAAAACAATAAATACTAATATCGGATCGGTATCGGTATCGCAGATACCTGAAGCCCAGGTATCGGTATCGGTAGTGAAAAAATGGGATCGGGACATCCCTACCTTTTATTTAACCAGAGGGTGACCTGTAAAAAGACCCTTCAGAGGGTGACCTGGGAAGAAAGCAACCAGGAGGAAATAGCAGCTTGTGCTTTAGCAGGACCTGGAGCAAGTGGATGAGTTTGCAACATTGTTCAGGGCTCGACATTAAGGCTTGTCCGCTTGTCCGGGACAAGTACATTTTATGTTCGGACAAGTGGACTTCCTCCTGCAGTTGTCCGATGGACAAGTCAAAACAAAAAAAGAAATCAATATGTATTAATATCTGCAAACATGAATTCCTCCTTCCGATCTGAATAGTAAAAAAAAATAGCAAGCAAAGCGATGCCGCGCCTCATTCTCGCTGTTTCAGTCTCTCGTAGTTCGTTATCGTCATAGTTCGTAAATTCGCTCAGAGCGCCAGAGCGCACACTGAGTTCAACGTCATAAAGACGTGATTGGACAAAAGGCATTCCATGAGTGCTGATCAGATTCCAGAGCGAATTTACGAACGCAGCCATAGTGTTGTGGGTCTCCTGTCACTAGTGCCATTCACGTGAACGCGTATTCGCTTCTTCTCAATGCCTATGTCTTATTTTCATGTAGTTCGATGCGATCGTATATTTTAGGTTTGAAGTTTTAAGACCAGCACATCGCAATACGAACTTCAGAATGACACTAATTATAGATTTCTCAATTTGAATATAGGATAGGCTACTATCCAAAAGCTAGCAAATAAGATTGCTTCCATTGGGGAGAGACTATAGTTACAAACATTTTTTGTAAATATTCCTAGATATTCATCCCTTTTGTGGCCAATCTTAATCTAAAAGGGTTAGAGGTTACGTTTTTAAATAATTACAAAATATTTAATACATTTGAAAATTAAGGATACATCATTATCAAATCAATAGTACCGGTAGTCAAATGTGTTATTTGCATACACATACACTCACTGGCCACTTCATTAGGCACACCTTGGGGTTGGACCTTCTCTTTTGCCTTCAGAACTGCCTTAATTCTTCGTGGCATAGATTCAACAAGGTGCTGGAAACATTCCTCAGAGATTTTGGTCCATATTGACACTATAATATCACGCAACAGCCCGTCTGGCACCAACACCTTTATTTCCCATTCTGATGCTGGTTTGAACTTCAGCAGATCGTCTTGACCATGTCTACATGCCTAAATGCATTGAGTTGCTGCCACATGATTGGCTGATTAGATATGTGCGTTAACAAGCAGTTGAAAAGGTGTACCTAATGAAGTGGCCGGTGAGAGTATAATATATTATTATTCATATTATTGCTTTTTCTAAATCTTTGGATTTGGACAAGTAACTTGAGCTCTAGGACAAGTAAAAGATAAGTTCACTTGTCCGAAGGACATGCTATTTGTTTACATCGTAATTTAAAGAGTCATCTTCAGCAAAGAGACAGTTCCGCCTACCAATGGTATCACATTGTTCCAGCCAACCAACGACTTCTAGCCAATCGGAGGCAGAGTAGTGGGGCGGTCCTTAAGAAGTTTGAATGAGTGTAATGTTAGTAGAGACGTTCGCTTTTAGCAGCCCGCTATCTCGCTAACTTTAGTAAGAGTCTATTAAAATGGAAGCCAAGTGTTTTTTTTTTGTTTTGTTTTTTCTTCAGATTTTATCCCCTTTTTTTTCACCCAATTTGGTAGCCAATTGAACCCAACCTAGCATCCAATTATCCCCTGCCTATTGCGAGGGATCCGCCGCACGACCCCGCGGCCGGCAGTCCCAGAGGAGGCCGCCAGGCAGACTAGCTGACTGGCTCCTCGAGCCCAGCACCGTTATTCCAGCACCAGACGGGGGCGCTGTTGCGCGACGGATCCTTGTCCGGAACTACTCCTATACCCCCCTCGGGAGCGGCCGCCCAATATGCCGTTCCCCGTGTGTGCCCTGGCCATATCCGGGTCTGGCGAGCCGGGATACGAACCCCGGCCCCGGTGGGCAGCATGCACCAGTGGCCAGTGCTTAGACCGCTACACCACCGCGGGGCCGAAGCCATGTTTCTTAAACCTGGCGAAGACACAGCTATACTAGAATGAGGAGTAAGGAATAAATGGCGCTGGGCATGGATAGAGGAGAGTAGCAGGGTTTTTCTTGCATAGAGAACTATGAGGCGGCCGCCTCCCTCATATTTCTAGCCGCCTCCAGCTCTCGACAAAACTCTGACGATCGTATTTTCTACAAGCTCTGCACTCTGTGGATTTATGTCATTTCTACCTGCAATTGCGGCACTGCGCCGACGTGGTGGCGGGGGCACTGTTTCACAAATAAGTTAGCTTTCGTGTTTGCTAGCGAAACAGCTGATAGTTGATGTTGACTGCTCAAGGAGAATACATATTTGAAAGTACAGAATGCCTGAGAGCCTTATATTGCATTATATTTTGAATGGTCATCTGGTGCCTGAATATTGTTTTTTCCTTTACATGTATATATTTTATTCTGTATTGTTATAGTGATAGTGGCTTAATAAGTGATGCAATCAGTTTGGCCTTTTAAAGACATCTAAATATATTATTTTATAATATATAAAACAGTATAAAACAGTATTAATGCATTTTAACATTGAGACATATATTTTGTATTGAGTATAAAACAGTATTAATGCATTTTAACATTGAGACATGTATTTTGTATTGACTATAAAATAGTATTAATGCATTTAAACATTGAAACAAGAAGCTGTCTTCTGTACCTGCTCTCCCAATATCTCAAACTGTGACCCCCCTCCCCAAGAAAAAGTTTCAGGCACAGGATTTTTTCCCACTTTAAGCCCTGTTAATGTCAAGCCCTGTTGTTGCATAAATGATTTCTCTGATTTGCGTTCTCACAGCCCTTCATGTAAACAAAGTAACATACGCAATCGAAGCAACAGACGTGGTAGTTGACACGCATGCGCTGTTGTTTTCCTATGGACAGCCTCGATGCGTTGTTTCTAATCGGAGCGAAACCACCCTTTTCAAGCGGAGCATCCGTCGGCTGTTTGCTCCGGGAGTGACTTCGAATGCGCGTTCTCACAGCTCCAAACGACGCAGAGCAAAGCAAATTTTATCCTAAACTCCGATTCCAAGTGAAGCAAATGTTCTAGTGAGAACACACCCGTAGTCTCATTGAGATCTGTTTTTAGAAGAGAAAGATGCCTGCATTTATTCAAATTTGCTACCTTGATATGCAAGTTACAAGCCAAGCTTTTAGGCAAATTAGCTTTGTGCTGTTGTAACATTGTCATTACAAGTATAGGCACAGACACAGCAAAGACAAGACAGGAAACCCAAAACAGAAGTGCATGATTGAACAGTTTAATTAATAAACACTTGTTATTTGTGCACAGAATTGTGTTGAACTTAGGGCTGTCCCAAACAACTATTTTTCTAACGATTAATCTAGCGATTATTTTTTCGATTACTCTAACGACTAATTTAACGATTAGTCTATCGATAATTTTTTCCCTGTTTGATTCGCTAGTAATGTATCACTTAATTTCCCCCAAAATAATGGCTGTATTGTCTCTCTGTTTAACAGTGTCTTTATAAAGCACTCTGGGTAATAGCTGCTGCTCTTCTAAAACAAAGCAGCGTGTGACATGCACATTACTCAGACGGCCGCCCCTTTAAATGATCAGCTGATGTATGGGGGCTGTCTGTGGGCCCGCAATTAAACACAGACCACCTTTAATTCGGCGACCTGCTACTACTACTACTACTACTACTACTACTACTACTACTACTACTACTACTACTACTACTACTACTACTACTACTACTGTAACTGCCTCTGTCAAACAGCCCCAGACACAGGGCAGACTCACTGCTATGTTTAGCCAACTTGAATGCCAACATGGCCATCAAGGTTTTTCCTGGCTCAAAATGAGGCGGAGGTGGTACCAGTGGTGTTTGAAATCGGGGGGGACCCATGAAGCAGGGCTGTCTGGGGGTCCTTAAACATCAAACACTTAATTTCTTGCATTCTGGTGAATTGATATGCACCAATTTGTGCCCTTTCTGCATCAATTTATGGTGGAAATGTCATTATTTATGGAATAAGGAAAACACAAAGGAAAACACAATATTCAGGCACCAGATGACCATTCAAAATATAATGTAATATAATGCAATATAAGGCTCTCAGGCATTCTGTACTTGTATTCTCCTTGAGCAGTCAACATACTATCAGCTATTTCGCTAGCAAACACGAAAGCTAACTTATTTGCGAAACAGCGCCCCCGCCACCACGTCGGCGCAGTGCCGCAATTGCAGTTAGAAAGAAAAAAAAATGCAACACACCGACGCACATTACGCAAGTCGACGTATTGACGTAGTCGATTATGTCGACTACGTCGACGCGTCGTCCCAGCCCTAGTTGAACTGCTGTAACAGATGGACTATTACAGTTTTATGGCATGGCTAACGTTGGTTTGTCTTGTGACCAGGTGCTGGAGCTCATCTGTACCAGGGAGTCCGGGGCGGTGTTTGAGGCTGGAGGTCTGAACTGTGTCCTGAGCTTCATCAGAGACAGCGGCCATCTTGTTCACAAGGACACGCTCCACTCGGCCATGTCGGTGGTGTCTCGCCTCTGCAGCAAGATGGAGCCCCAGGATTCCTCCCTAGAGACCTGCGTAGAGTCCCTCTCCAGCCTGCTCAAACACGAAGACCACCAGGTAAGACCACCGACAGTCTGCGTCAATAGACCTGGATGGACCGACAATTATTTTCAGAGTGTTTGAGGTGCACTTGATCTGGTTGCCTTGGCACATCTGATGGGTGGGGTTTATTCTCTGTTTGTGTGTGACCATTCCATTGGTACTGTTGTGCCAGACAAGTTACATCAAGCTCAACTCAAAACAATCCAGTACTATTCGGACCTAGGTCTGGTAGTCAATAAATGTAAATAGATGGTAGCTTGGTTGTATGATCGTTGATCTAAACCCAGCTGACCCGTTGACCCCCCCTCCCCCAGGTGTCTGACGGGGCCCTGCGCTGCTTCGCCTCCCTGGCGGACCGCTTCACCCGCCGTGGGGTGGACCCGGCGCCCCTGGCCAAGCACGGCCTCACGGAGGAGCTGCTGTCCCGCATGGCGGCGGCGGGCGGCACGGTCTCCTCCTCCACCTGCAAGCCCGGACGCACCTCCACGGGCGCCGGACGCACCTCCACGGGCGCCGGCCCCACCGCCGCAGACTCCAAACTTAGCAACCAGGTGTCCACCATCGTCAGCCTGCTGTCCACGCTCTGCAGGGGCTCGCCTCTCGTCACACACGTAAGGACGATACCTTTATTGTTTTTAGGAAGCCTTGATTTTGGTCCTCCACTTTCTTCAGGAATCGGCGATGAGTGAATCCATGGTCACATTAAAGGGCGATGTCCTGGGGTCTTGAGCTTTGTCATTGATTCAGTAGATCCATTTTTGGCTCGTTTGGGTCTTCAGCTTCATTCAGAAATGAATGCAGCTTGATTTGACTACAATACAGCAGCACATCAAGCTGCATCCATTCCCGGGGGAAAACCAGTGACGACCAAGAATATAATGATGGTTTCACCAGCGTGAACAATGGAGATCGTTTCTCACACTCTTCAAGTGAAGAGACCAAGTGTTTGAACAAGCAGCATGATAGAGGTAATAGAGACACAGACACAATAATCCACCTGTACTAACAGCAGCCCCCCCTCCTCCTCCTCCAGGACCTCCTGCGCTCGGCGCTGCCTGACTCCATGGAGAGCGCCCTGCAGGGGGACGAGCGCTGCGTCCTGGACACCATGCGCCTGGTGGACCTGCTCCTGGTGCTCCTGTTCGAGGGCCGCAAGGCGCTGCCCAAGTCCACCGCCGGCTCCACGGGACGCATCCCGGGCCTGCGGCGCCTGGACAGCTCCGGGGAGCGGTCCCACAGGCAGCTCATCGACTGCATCCGCAGCAAAGACACGGACGCGCTCATCGACGCTATCGACACCGGAGGTGAGGGACGAGGACGACGCACGCACGCTCTGAATGCATGAAAGAGAAGGACGCAGGAGAGAGGGATGTGTTGGTTTTGGACAACTGACTCATCGCAGCAGCCGTGTTTATTGCCTGAGGCTGCCTCCCCTGTCTGATGCTCTATAGATGCCTTGTCATGTCTGTCTGCTAGGCAGCCTGTCTGATGCTCTATAGATGCCTTGTCACGTCTGTCTGCTAGGCAGCCTGATGCCTTGTCATGTCTGTCTGCTAGGCACAGGGCTTGACATTAAGCTTTTTCAGGTACTTGTCCTTCGGACAAGTGAACTTATCTTTTACTTGTCCGAGAGCTCAAGTTACTTGTCCAAATCCAAAGATTTTGAAAAAGCAATAATATGAATAATAATATTATACTCTCACCGGCCACTTCATTAGGTACACCTTTTCAACTGCTTGTTAACGCAAATATCTAATCAGCCAATCATGTGGCAGCAACTCAATGCATTTAGGCATGTAGACATGGTCAAGATGATCTGCTGAAGTTTAAACCAGCATCAGAATGGGAAATAAAGGTGATTTAAGTGACTTTGAACCTGGCATGGTTGTTGGTGCCAGACGGGCTGTTGCGTGATATTATAGTGTCAATATGGACCAAAATCTCTGAGGAATGTTTCCAGCACCTTGTTGAATCTATGCCACAAAGAATTAAGGCAGTTCTGAAGGCAAAAGAGGGGGTCCAACCCCAAGGTGTGCCTAATGAAGTGGCCAGTGAGTGTATGTGTATGCAAATAACACATTTGACTACTATTGATTTGATAATGATGTATCCTTAATTTCCAAATGTATTCAATATTTTGTAATTATTTAAAAACGTAACCTCTAACCCTTTTAGATTAAGATTGGCCACAAAAGGGATGAATATCTAGGAATATTTACAAAAAATGTTTGTAACTATAGTCTCTCCCCAATGGAAGCAATCTTATTTGCTAGCTTTTGGATAGTAGCCTATCCTATATTCAAATTGAGAAATCTATAATTAGTGTCATTCTGAAGTTCGTATTGCGATGTGCTGGTCTTAAAACTTAAAACCTAAAATATACGAT
This sequence comes from Nansenia antarctica, assembly GCF_963989245.1. Taxonomy (NCBI): domain Eukaryota; kingdom Metazoa; phylum Chordata; class Actinopteri; order Argentiniformes; family Microstomatidae; genus Nansenia; species Nansenia antarctica. The sequence continues at coordinate 51,943,222 of NC_137674.1, read as the reverse complement.
CGTATCGAACTACATGAAAATAAGCGGCATTGAGAAGAAGCGAATACGCGGTCACGTGAATGGCACTAGTGACAGGAGACCCACAACACTATGGCTGCGTTCGTAAACTCGCTCTGGAATCTGATCAGCACTCATGGAATGCCTTTTGTCCAATCACGTCTTTATGACGTTGAACGCAGTGTGCGCTCTGGCGCTCTGAGCGAATTTACGAACTATGACGATAACGAACTACGAGAGACTGAAATAGCGAGAATGAGGCGCGGCATCGCTTTGCTTGCTATTTTTTTTTACTATTCAGATCGGAAGGAGGAATTCATGTTTGCAGATATTAATACATATTGATTTCTTTTTTTGTTTTGACTTGTCCATCGGACAACTGCAGGAGGAAGTCCACTTGTCCGAACATAAAATGTACTTGTCCCGGACAAGCGGACAAGACTTAATGTCGAGCCCTGTAGGCAGCCTGTCTGACTCTATAGATGCCTGGTCATGTCTGTCTGCTAGGCAGCCTGTCTGACTCTATAGATGCCTTGTCATGTCTGTCTGCTAGGCAGCCTATCTGATGCTCTATAGATGCCTTGTCATGTCTGTCTGCCTCCCAGGCAGCCTGTCTGATGCTCTATAGATGCCTCGTCATGTCTGCCTCCTAGGCAGCCTGTCTGCAGGCTTCCCACGCTGGTCTTAAAAAGCCGTTAAGTCTGAATTCCAGCAACCCGGCCCAAACGGTCCTAAATTCCAGTTATTCGGTCGGAAAAATGAGGTGCTAGGTCTTAAAAATTAGATTAGCTTGTCCTGCAAGGAGATCAGTCCGACCACCATCTATTTACGTGGAAATGAATCAAGCTGGAACCAAAAAAATGCCAATTCGCTGCCCCTCTGAGAAATGATTGGTGAACGAAGCTACGGCAGGATGACAAAAAGCTATCATATGGTGTCGCGAATAGGTCTCAAATTCTATTCAAAGAGGTCTAAAAAAGGTCTTAAATGTGACTTGTTGAAACTTGTAGGAACCCTGTGTCTGATGCTCTATAGATGCCTTGTCATGTCTGTCTGCTAGGCAGCCTGTCTGATACTCTTTAGATGCCTTGTCATGTCTGTCTGCTACGTAGCCTGTCTGATACTCTATAGATGCCTGGTCATGTCTGTCTGCCTCCTAGGCAGCCTGTCACATGCTCTATAGATGCCTTGTCATGTCTGTGCTAGGGCTGCACGATTAATCGATTTTAAATCGAAATCGCGATTTGAAATGATGCGATTAGCTAATCGCAAAGCCTGCGATTTGCCTGCGTTTTTTTTTTTTTTTTTTTTTAAACCTTTATTTTACCAGGAAGTCACATTGAGATTAAAACCTCTTTTGGAAATTTGATCAGCGCTCATGGAATGCCTCTTGTCCAATCAAATTACTTGGTCTCTTTATGACTTTGAACCCGGCGCTCTCAGAGCGAATTTACTAACGCAGGCATAGGTTGTGTCACGACAGTCAGTCCAATTATTATGAGACTTTGGGCTAACGTAACGGAGACAATTAGACACCACTTGGCTTACTGGACGTATGATAAACGTTAGTATGTTATAATTGCGACAGGTAAGTGTACAATTTCACTATACTAACTGTACCAGCCAAGTGCATGTCAGTGCTGTTAGTCCAGCCTTAAACTTAGCTTAGCTAACTTGTAGTCTTCGAGACGGTAGCTTAGCTTAGCTACTCATGCTAACCCGGCGTTAAAGTACAGACACAGAGTTGACAGTCTCAGCAACCTGCGGGTTGGTGTTTATATAGTATAGCAGGCTTATGGATACATGGAAGTTAACTGTTCTGTTGTCAAACATGAATGTGTCCTGTATGCATAACCTCATACCATTCGTTCATACCAGCCGGCTTTAAAGACGCAGAGGTTAGCCTAGCCTAGCCTTGGGCTGAAGTATGTCACAGATTCCTAAGTCAAGGTGACGTGTGTCTGTGCTCCATAGTCAGAGACCACCATTCTATCATTCATCAGTTCGACTGTTGACCGAGTCATCTAGATGTGGTCCTTTCAGTTATAGTCACAGTGTATCCCCAAATGATCATTTTAATAGCTGGATCATCTTAGAAAGTAGCCACCTGTCTAGATGAGATGAGGTTATCATATATACAATTCATATCTTTTAAGTTCTCATCCTTGCATTAGAATTAGAGCAGTTAATAGTTTGATGGTATCATGTGGTAATGCTCTCTGAAAATAGGTGATAGACAGATTCATCCAATCACCTGCCAAGTATTTTTTGAAAGTACCTGCCCTTTTCCAAACAGCTTCCAATTAAGCTTTCCTAGATGGTTGTGTGAAACAAACCACCTGAGTCAGGTTAGTAATGCTCCATCACATGTTTTAATCTGAAGCTTGATTTTAAAGCAACCCAACTTTAAAGCAACCCAATGTAAGTTTAGTTCTTTCACTCGTAGCTCGGGCTGTGGGGGTGCTAGAGGAGGGAGCCTCTAAGTCCCCTGAAGACGTACAAACAAACTGCACGTTGATACGACCTTCCTAGCCGGAGATATGGCCACACTTTACAAAAACTCCCTTTTTTTTTTTTTTTTTTTTGCTATTTAAAAAATAAATAATCGCAAATTAATCGCAATCGAGATATCTGTCCAAATAATCGCAATTCGATTTTTTCCCCAAATCGTGCAGCCCTAGTCTGTGCTAGGCAGCCTGTCTGATGCTCTATAGATGCCTTGTCATGTCTGTCTGCCTCCTAGGCAGCCTGTCTGACTCTATAGATGCCTTGTCATGTCTGCCTCATAGGCAGCCTGTCTGATGCTCTATAGATGCCATGTCATGTCTGCCTCCTAGGCAGCCTGTCTGATGCTCTTTTGATGCCTGGTCATGTCTGTCTGCTAGGCAGCCTGTCTGACTCTATAGATGTCTTGTCATGTCTGCCTCATAGGCAGCCTGTCTGACTCTATAGATGTCTTGTCATGTCTGCCTCATAGGCAGCCTGTCCGATCTTGGTACCCTGGTGTGTTTTCTTTTCTGTTTAGTCTTTTAGTTCCTCTCTATAGTCTCCGTATGTCGTGGCCAATCAGCCGGTGGTCCGTGCCGTCTTAACGGGTCAAACGCCTGCTTTGTCTTGCAGCTTTCGAAGTGAATTTCATGGATGACGTAGGACAGACTCTTCTCAACTGGGCCTCAGCATTTGGAACACAGGAAATGGTAAGATGTGATTTTGTATTTTTTGCTTTCAATACTCAATCTCCCTCCCGAGTGATTGTGTTCAGCCTTGCAGCGATGTGATTAGCCAGTACATCATGTGGTGATTATACACAGGGGAATAATGGGTCATCAGTGTTTCCCCTACCATTGCCTTGGGGGGGCGGGCCGCCCTCCCAACGGAACCCCCCGCCCCCCCAAGAAAGAGGAATTATTATCTAGTAGCACTACTCAGGGTTTCCGTTAACCGGTAATTACCGGTCTTTGTCCGGTAAAATGTGTTGAAGTCCGACAAATTGAAATCTCTTCGGTCATAATGTCCGGTGAAAATAATTCCCTCTAAGCACAATTTGAATACAATTCGCTAAAGTTCACATTCTGATTCCTTCTATATTTAAAAAAGACGAATTTATAGGGTATATATTTCTTTTATTATGATATGATTTGACGCCGGCATGATGATGAGCAGGCTAATGAAACGGCTAACAATAAGCTGCACTCTCAGCTACAAGTTGCATTTCACATGGCAAAAAATGGCATCGCATGTCATCAGTATGTGGGACTGACTGAGCTACTGAAAGCAGTTAAGGCTCCAGATTGTGTCTTGAGTGAGGGCACCGCCACAGCGACTCCGTTGACATTGTGGCGCGCGTTCAGCGCTGGACATGGCATAGCGCGCATGCGAATCATGAAAGCCTATATTATATTTATTATATAGCTCGCATCTAATCGTATCGGATGAGAAATAGACATTAAACGGCATATATAGGCTACACAACATCTAATCACCGCGACAAACAGCGATATTATATTTGAATATGATGACCGGAAATCTTCCCGGACACGTTGACCGGCACAAATTTTTTCTAACGGAAACCCTGGCACTACTACTAGACCACCACTACCCCCTTATCTGACTGGATTGCCCACAGCAGATTATAAATACTCTGGCTGTTTTGTTTACCTTTTGGTTGACAGCAAAAGGGAGAGAGGAGGATAGGGAGGGAGAGAAAGGGAGCGATAAGACGGCACACCAGAGAGAGAGAGAGCAAGAACCAGGTGAGAAAGTGGACAGGTAGTCAAGACCACATAAGTAAGTAGCCTTGAGAACCGATGGTTCTGGAGCCTAATGGCCCATAGGGCAAGAGCCTATCTCCTGTTTCCGTAGCGTGAGGCGGCTTAATGTACAAGTACACCCCTGGACATGACGCTGGTATGAGGTAGGGTCTTACCCCCTGGGGGGGGGGGGTCCATGCCACGTTCCATGCCACCCCCCCAAGGCAGCAAACCTAGGGGAAACACTGCACAAGATGGCCTCGCTGTTCAGGGTTATGCCAATAGGTGTCCATAGCAGCAAGCCACAGACAGACACACACACATACACACAAACATGGGTATCATCTGCTCTAATGCAAAGTGACTACAGAGGTGTAGGAGAGAGCAGAAGTTAGCCAGCTCCATTTTTATAAACATTCAGTTATAGCTAATGATTTTCTGATTCCTAAAGAAGACTCAATATGAATGAGTAGCAGGGAGGATCGAGTCAAGCCTGTCTTTCTTCATTAAAACCAGAATATGAAAGCATTTCAGACTAGTTCTGGAAGTTAGCTGGTGAACTCGTTGCCGTTTGTGTCACCCCATGTCAAGGCTGTTCTGTCACCTCAGGCTTGAGCAGAGGTATGTCAGGTTTACATTTAGACACACCTGTTTTGACTCTCTCCCTCTGTCTGTCTCTCTCTCTCTCTCTCTGTCTCACTCCCTCTGTCTGTCTCTCTCTCTCTCTCTCTCTCTCTCTCTCTCTCTCTCTCTCTCTGTCTCTGTCTGTCTCTCTCTCTCTCTCGTGATGGCTGTTCCAGGTGGAGTTCCTGTGTGAAAGAGGTGCTGATGTCAATAGAGGCCAGAGGTCCTCCTCCCTCCACTACGCTGCCTGCTTCGGCCGACCTCAAGTAGCAAAGGTACCTCTCTCTCTCTCCCTCTCTCTCTCTCTCTCTCTCTCTCTTTCTCTTTCTCTTTTCTCACTCTCTTTCTCTTCTCTCTCTTTCCTCTCTTTCAAATACACTTTAAGCCCTAGGTCCAGTATTTCCAAACATTCTAGATCCGAATGATCCTTTTTTTTACTAAGTTTTGAAATACCGAGCCTTGATGGTGATTGAAGTGCTGGCACTGTTTTCAGAAGATCTTAAGACAACATGGCTTTTGTTAACAGGGACTTTCACCTATAAAACCTTTGTGTGTGCGTCCGTAGACCCTGCTCCGCCACGGAGCGAACCCTGACCTCAGAGACGAAGACGGGAAGACTCCTCTGGACAAGGCCAGGGAGCGGGGGCACAGCGAGGTGGTCGCCATCCTGCAGTCTCCTGGTGAGTGTCAGGTGGTCTGTTCAGCTCTGAACAGTGTGATCATGATGGTGTATTTTAGCCCACTCTGATGGTGGTATTAAAGTGCAGTGAATCAGCTTTCACCCTGTCAAGTCAGCAGAATAGTCTGTGAAAGACCTTGATTATTCTAACACGGTTCCCACGGGTCTTTAAAAGTCATTGGAAGTTCTTGAGTTTGAGGTTTGAGGAAGTGTGGGAACCTTGTTTCTGTGACGTGGATGCTATGTACCAGAGAAGGAACCCCCCCAGGTTGTGAGTGTTGACTGTGTCCCTCAGGAGACTGGATGTGCCCCGTGAACAAGGGCGACGACAAGAAGAAGAAGGACGTGAACAAGGAGGAGGAGGAGGGCAGCGAACCCAAGGGAGACCCGGAGATGGCCCCCATCTACCTGAAGAGGCTGCTGCCTGTATTTGCACAAACCTTTCAGCAAACCATGCTGCCTTCTATTCGGTAAACACAACACTGCAAACCACAGCTTCTCCCCCGTAAAAATGCAACCGTTTTGGGCGTCTAGAAAGGCACTATATAAATGCAATCAGCTGTTGTAATTATTATTATTATTATTATTATTATTGAAACAATTCTGCATTCCAATTAGGCAAGCACAAATAACAGAGCAATCAAAACATTCTCCCCCTGACAATGACAATGTAAGTGATTGATGCAATCAATTATAGTTATTATTATTAAAACAATGCTGCTTTCTGTATGTCAAAACCCATACTGTCAGTCAATCTTCTCTGAGCTTCAGTTGACCCCAGTGCATAGTATGCGGTTTCCAAAATGTTACTGAATTAGTATTCATCAGAAGACCAAGAGGAAGTTGCAGGACATGCTCTTGTTTTGTGTCGTACGAAATGACACACAGCTCCCATTGCAGAACGGGCAATGTGCTCTCTCTCATTGAACTTTCCCAGTTCATTTCCTGGTTTCACTGTGAGGTAGACCGAATGACTCCTCCTCCTCTGCCCCTCCCTCCTACACAGAAACAACATTGTCATAGTTCAGGGCCCAGTATTCAAGAACTTAAATCTAGATCAGAATGTTCCGGATTCTTTCTTTTTTCCTATCCAGGGTCAAGTCTCTGTGGCAGATTTGAAGTAGTATAGTAGTATCAGTAGTAGTAGTAGTAGTAGTAGTAGTAGTAGTAGTAGTAGTAGTAGTAGTAGTATAGGGGAAATCAGCCAGCTTCATCTGGTCCTTGTAGCAATTTAAAAAATAATTCAGGATCATTCTGATCTAGATCCAATGTTTTGAAATCGTGGGCCCTGGTGACTCACCTCCCATCTATGTGTCTGCCCCCCCCCCCCTCCCAGGAAAGCCAGCCTGGCTCTGATCAGGAAGATGGTCCACTACAGTGGGGAGGTGCTGCTGAAGGAGGTGTGTGACTCTGACGCTGGTCACAACCTGCCTACCGTGCTGGTGGAGATCACTGCTACAGTCCTGGACCAGGAGGTCAGTACAGTCTCACACACACACACACTCACACACACACCATCGTAGACAATAGCTTATTGTGTGTGTGTGTGTGTGTGTGTGGCCCTCCCAGGATGATGACGACGGCCACCTGCTAGCGCTGCAGATCATCAGAGACCTGGTGGACCAGGGCGGGGACGTGTTCCTGGACCAGCTGGCCCGGCTGGGCGTCATCAACAAGGTGTCCACGCTGGCTGGACCCGCCTCGGACGACGAGAACGAAGAGGAGTCCAAACCCGAGAAGGTCAATAACCGTCCGCGTGTTGCCGGGGGTGGTCCAGTGGTCTAGCACTGCGGTCTACAGTACACACATGTGCCCATGTCGGCATGGGTTCTAATCCGGCCCATGCCCTGCTGACATGACCTCTCTCTCTCCCTTCTCCTCCTTACTGTCCTGTCTGTCTTCACTGTATCTGTCCAATAAGATGACAAATATGAGTGAGACTGCCCCACTCAGAAAAAATAAAATAATAACCATCCGGGAAACGACGATGCTAGGAAAAAGCAGTTGCTCCATTCTTTGCACAAGTTTTTTTAAACACCAAATTCAAGTTTTTTTTTTAACACCAAATTCTTCAGTTTTCAGGGCAGCAAAGTCAGGAAATCTAAATACAAGTTCAGAACTACGCTAGAGGAGCGGAACGTTCCAGACTAGAGACTCATCTCTGTCTCCACCCTCCCCCTCCACCCTCCCCCCACAGCAGGAGGACGAGCCTCAGGAGGACGCCAAAGAGGTGCAGCAGGGCAAGCCGTACCACTGGAGGGACTGGTCCATCATCCGGGGCCGGGACTGCCTGTACATCTGGAGCGACGCGGCCGCCCTGGAGCTGTCCAACGGCTCCAACGGCTGGTTCAGGTTCATCCTGGACGGCAAGCTGGCCACCATGTACTCCAGCGGCAGCCCTGAGGGGGGCTCCGATAGCTCAGGTAGGACCGCGCACACACACACACACACACACACACACACACACTGAATGTGCCACTCCGGTGGTAGGGTCGGAAAAGCTCAGGTAGGACGACTCGATAAACACAGGTACACACACACACAGACATTTCAGGCATTGTCATTGTAACGTGTGTGTGTGTGTGTGTGTGTGTGTAGAGAGCCGTAGTGAGTTCCTGGAGAAGCTCCAGCGCGCCCGTAGCCAGGTGAAGCCGGTGACGTCCAGCCAGCCCATCCTGTCGTCCCTGGGCCCCACCAAGCTAACGGTGGGGAACTGGTCCCTGACCTGCCTGAAGGAGGGGGAGATCGCCATCCACAACTCTGACGGCCAGCAGGCCACCATCCTGAAGGAGGACCTGCCGGGCTTCGTGTTCGAGTCCAACAGAGGCACCAAGCACTCCTTCACCGCTGAGACGTCCCTGGGTGAGTCGGTCCGTCTTCACTCCTCCATGTGGTTCAGAGCAGATTACGCTTCTGCTCACACTGATATAGCTTTTGCCTCACACGCTCCAGATAAGATAAGATAAAAGGTTCATACAAACACACTGACACATTAACACCCTCAGCATATTAAAAACACACTGACACATTAACACCCTCAGCATATTAAAAACACACTGACACATTAACACCCTCAGCATATTAAAAACACAAGGCTCTTGTTTCTGCTGTTGTTTTGTCTGTGTGCTTATGTCTGTTACGTACTGTAATGTCTCTGAAAACTAAATAAAAACACATTGATTAAAAACACAAGGCACGCAAAACACGCAGGCACCAAATGCGTTCACGTTACGTCCGTATGCAGCCACGTCATTGAGCAAGTGTTGTTTTACAGTACCACGCTAGTTTTTAATGTTGTTGCCGTGTCGTCCTTCTCATGGTCTCCCCCTCCCTCCCGTGGTCTAGGCTCTGAGTTTGTGACTGGCTGGACTGGAAAGAGAGGAAGGAAGCTGAAGTCCAAATTGGAGAAAACTAAACAAAAGGTGGATGTTTTGTTTTTGTTCTCTGACAACCTCTTGAGTTTCACTTCTCGTATTACGTATCCAAGTTTTACTGTAAAGAGAGAGAGAGAGAGAGAGAGAATATTACACATTTCCCAAGTAGCCGTCTCTCTTTTATGACTTTCACAACAACCACAAGTTTCAACCACAACCACATGTATTTCTAATACGCAGCCATTTATTTTGTCCCCTTCACACAACCAAAGTACTTAACCACTGCTCAGTATAGAGCGGTCCCAGTAACCCTAGAGTGTTTCTCCCCTCCCAGGTGAAGACCATGGCCAGGGACCTGTATGACGACCACTTCAAGGCGGTGGAGAGCATGCCCAGAGGAGTGGTGGTGACCCTGAGGAACATAGCCACACAGCTGGAGTCTGCCTGGGAGCTGCACACCAACAGACAGGTACCAGACTACTACTGTACTACTACCACTACTCCCACTATTATTATTACTACTACTGCCCACCGACAGACAGTATGGTGGAGGGACCCCTATGGAAGCATTTACACTGACCGGGGAGGCTGGTGGAGGTAGAAATCAGAGGACAGGCACATTGGACCATTCCAACCCCTAGTCACTCCCTTCTGGCTCCTCCTGTCCATCTGAGAGGATCAGATAGCTCTCATTAAGATGGAGAATATTCTGTCTGGACTGTCAGAAGTTAAGGCTGACCTACTGGCATCTGGTTTATACCTCTCAAATCCCTTCAGATCCTAGTTTCACAAGATTATTACTCACACAGATTCCTAGTCCCCTGGTCCCAGACACTTTAGGAAGATCTGAGAGGAATGTTCTAAATCAAATCAAATCAAATCAAATTTTATTTGCATAGCGCATTTCTTACAAGATGCAACTCAATGCGCTTCACACAATGAAAATGTTCAGTCAATCAGTCAATCAATCAATCAATACTGACAGAGCCGCGAGCAGGCAAAAGTAAAATCCTGTACACTATGTAGCCAGGAAAAATTCCCTTGCAGCCCTCTACACACAGAGCGACTACTAGCCAGTTTGCCTACCAGTACCCAGCGGTGGCCCCCCCCCCCAGGGAGCCCCCGCCGCCTCACGCACCCAGCCCGCCCCACCACCAGCACACCCGGCCCAGCCAAGCAAGCAGTTCTAGGTGTTGATCTCACGGTTCTGTCCGGTGTGTCCCAGTGTATCGAAGGAGAGAACACGTGGAGAGACCTGATGAAGACGGCTCTGGAAAACCTGATTGTGGTTCTCAAGGATGAGAACACCATCTCCCCCTACGAGATGTGCAGCAGTGGGCTCGTCCAAGCACTTTTTACTGTCCTTAATAGTGTAAGTCATCATCCCATTGTCCTTTTACAGTTTTTCTCTTCTTATTTCTTCCTTTTCTTCGTTGACTTTAAGTCTCAAAGCGGCTAACTCACTCTTTTAACTGTTTTTATTAATTTTGTCTTCCAGAGTGTGGAACTTGACATGAAGCATGATTGTAAGCCATTGATGGAGAGGATAAATGTATTTAAAACGGCTTTCAGTGAAAACGAAGACGATGAAAGGTGCTAGCTCTAATCCGATATCTCAACTCTCGTACATATTGGTCTGATCTAGATCCGTGCAGTGTAGACGGTGTCTCAGTCAATGACCCCCCCCCAACCCCTTTTTCCCTGCAGCCGACCAGCCGTTGCCTTAATCCGTAAGCTACTAGCAGTCCTGGAGTCTATAGAACGGCTCCCCCTGCACCTCTATGACACCCCTGGGTCTACCTACAACCTGCAGGTATGTTTCCCCCTCCACAAGTCATGTCCTTTACAGTAACGAGCATAGTCATCAGTTCCGGATTCAGCGAAACTCAGTGTGTGTGCGTGTGTGTGTGTGTGTGTGTGTTTGTGTGTGTTTGTAGATCCTGACGAGGCGGTTGCGTTTCCGCCTGGAGCGAGCCCCCGGCGAGACGGCCCTGATCGACCGTACGGGCCGCATGCTGAAGATGGAGCCCCTGGCCACGGTGGAGTCACTGGAGCAGTACCTCCTCAAGATGGTGAGGTCTCACCTTGCCTCCCTCATCTCACTCCTCGGCAGGATTTCCTCCCGAAAGCTTTGTAGACTTAAGTCAGGGTGATGTTAGTGCTATGAAGTTTTGGGCATACTCACCCCAGATGTGTACTAGTGTTGTAGTAGTAGTTTTATTAGTGCTTCGCAGTCAGGGACCAGTTTACATTCACATAAACAACTTTTATGATGTTCTATAAAACTATAATATAGGCGAGTACAAAGAAAAACAAGAAAGCTCAAACTGCAACACAGTGTTTCTGCAGATGGGGGTCGTATTTGGTGGCTTGTAAACGTCGAAGGGGCTTTTCTTTTCTGTCTTTTTAAATTTTTATTTCACTCCTCTAATTTCATCTGTTCTCCTCCTCCGGTCGAGCTCGTTCCTAAACCCCCTCCCTCTCCCCCCCAGGTGGCCAAGCAGTGGTACGACTTTGACAGGGCCTCGTTCATCTTCGTCAGGAAGCTGCGTGAGGGCCAGACCTTCACCTTCAGACACCAGCACGACTTCGACGAGAACGGCATCGTCTACTGGATCGGCACCAACGCCAAGTAGGACGCCATTTTGCTGTTAACGACAACGTTTGCGGAAAATCTGAGATTTGAGTCACTTAACTAGGCTGTTGCTGACCAACACAGACCATTTCAGTTTATTTCCTGTTTTCCCCCACATCTGGTTACTTACTAATGCATTTTGTTGTGTTTTAAAGTCACATGAAAATACAAGCCTTTTTATTTTCCACCTAACTAGGCTTTTGTTCACCAACATTAAGTAACACTGTTGTCATGAAGGAAACAGATGTCTTAAATTTGTACACCTAACTAAGCTGCTGTAGACTAAACTAGACAGTTTGTAAGTGCATGTAGTTCTTCAGCATTCAAGTGCGCCGGTCTGTAGACATCCATGAAACCCACGCTAACGTACGGCTCCTCTGCCCCTCTAGGACCGCCTACGAGTGGGTCAACCCCGCCGCCTACGGCCTGGTGGTGGTGACGTCGTCCGAGGGCCGGAACCTCCCCTACGGCCGCCTGGAGGACATCCTGAGCAGGGACAGCTCGGCCCTCAACTGTCACACCAACGACGACAAGAACGCCTGGTTCGCCATCGACCTGGGCCTGTGGGTCATCCCCTCCGCCTACACGCTGCGCCACGCCCGGGGCTACGGACGCTCCGCCCTGAGGAACTGGGTGTTCCAGGTGTCCAAGGACGGACAGAACTGGATGACCCTCTACACGCACGTGGACGACTGCAGCCTCAACGAGCCCGGGTGAGGCTAGTCACATGTCCAGACGAGGCCTCTTCCTGGTGTGTGAATGGAGCTTTTTGCAGCCTGGAAATGTCTTGAAGGAGCCATTACTTTGACTCTAGTCTATAGAAGCGTATAGATAACGTTCCTCCTCTCTAGACCAGAGTCAAAGTAAGGGCTGCCTTCAAGACATTTTCACGCTGCAACAGGTCTCTCTGGGATAGATGATATCACAACAGACAAGACAGGGTCTTCCAGTGAGTCTTCCAGTGAGCGCGTGTCCCAGAGTCCTGTGTTCTCATTCCTCTGCTGTGTCTCTGTGTGCCGTGCAGATCTACGGCCACCTGGCCTCTGGACCCGTCCAAGGAGGAGAAGCAGGGCTGGAGACACATCCGCATCAAGCAGATGGGCAAGAACGCCAGCGGCCAGACCCACTACCTGTCTCTGTCTGGGCTGGAGATCTACGGCACAGTCAGCGGAGTGTGTGAGGACCAGCTGGGTAAGACACCCCGTCACTGCTGCTACCAGGGCGTGATCCAAAGATTCTCCCCTGGATGCTTTTAGAATCTCTTGAAAACACAAGACAATAACACACACAACTTGTATTTGAAACTGCATTCTAAACTTTAGAATGATGACTTGGTGGTATTTGATATTACGGACAAATACAGGGTTTAAAGTTCTCCGGCATGGTGCCGGATTTCCGGCGCGGGGGAATTTTTTTTTTTTTTTTTTTTTTAAATCACATGCTATTTCTTTACGTCGTAATTTAAAGAGTCATCTTCAGCAAAGAGACAGTTCCGCCTACCAATGGTATCACATTGCTCAAGCCAACCAACGACTTCTAGCCAATCGGAGGCAGAGTAGTGGGGCGGGCCTTAAGAAGTTTGAATGAGTGTAATGTGAGCTTGTAGAGACGTTCGCTTTTAGCAGCCCGCTATCTCGCTAACTTTAGTAAGAGTCTATTAAAATGGAAGCCAAGTTTCTATAAGACACAGCTATACTAGAACGAGGAGTAAGGAATAAATGGCGCTGGGCATGGATAGAGGAGAGTAGCAGGGTTTTTCCTGCATAGAGAACTATGAGGCGGCCGCCTCCGTCATAGCCGCCTCCAGCTCTCGACAAAACTCTGACAGTCGTATTTTCTACAAGCTTCATTTCTAACTGCAATTGCGGCATTGTGCCGACGTGGTGGCGGGGGCGCTGTTTCACAAATAAGTTAGCTTTCGTGTTTGCTAGCGAAATAGCTGATAGTTGATGTTGACTGCTCAAGGAGAATACATATTTGAAAGTACAGAATGCCTGAGAGCCTTATATTGCATTATATTACATTATATTTTGAATGGTCATCTGGTGCCTGAATATTGTGTTTTCCTTTACATATATAATGACATTTCCACCATAAATTGATGGAGAAAGGGCACAAATTGGTTCATATCAATTCACCAGAATGCAAGAAATTAAGTGTTTGATGCTCGTTTAAGGACCCCCAGACAGCCCCGCTTCATGGGTCCCCCCCGATGTCTAACACCACTGGTACCACCTCCGCCTCATTTTGAGCCAGGAAAAACCCTGAGTAGTGACTGGAAGCCTTATGGGACGTGGTGCCAAGAAGGAGAATATAAGTGATAGTGGCTTAATGAGTAATCAGTTTGTTCTTTTAAAGACATGTATATATTTTATTCTGTATTGTTATAGTGATAGTGGCTTAATAAGTGATGCAATCAGTTTGGCCTTTTAAAGACATCTAAATATATTATTTTATTTTGTATTGAGTATAAAACAGTATTATGAATGAATGGTCTTTATTGTGATTAATACAGTACAGGTACCATACAACGAAATTTAGGAGGGGGGGCTCCCCTGGTGCTTGGAAAAAGACTAAAAACACGAGGGCCAAGGGTAAAATAAAAAAGGGAAAAGAGCTGGTTTACATAAATAAAGGCTATGTACACTATCTACTATACTACTATACAATAAAACACTGTGCTGTACTCTATGCTATGCTATAAATATCCTAACTTTTCCTATATCTGAACCTTATGTACACAGGGGTTGTCATATTGCACATAGTATTGTTGCACATTCATTTAAAGTATTAATGCATTTTAACATTGAGACATATATTTTGTATTGACTATAAAATAGTATTAATGCATTTAAACATTGAGACAAGAAGCTGTCTTCTGTACCCGCTCTCTCAATATCTCAAACTGTGACCCCCCTCCCCAAGAAAAAGTTTCAGGCACAGGATTTTTTCCCACTTTAAGCCCTGCAAATACACTGTAGGTCTGTGCAACATCCAGATAGATCCTCAAATTCAGTTTTAGTACACATGAATCGATGTGTAGACAGTCCTCATGACTCCATTCCTCTCTCCCTGTCTTTCTACCTGTCTCTCTATATCCACCCCTGTCTCTCTCTCTCCCCCCCTGTCTCTCATCCCCCGTCTTTCTCTCTCCTCCCTGTCTCTCTCTCCCCCCTGTCTCTCTCTCTCTCCCCCCTTGTCTCTCCCCTCCTGTCTCTCATCCCCCGTCTCTCTCTCTCCCCCCTGTCTCTCGCTCTCTCCCCCCTGTCTCTCGCTCTCTCCCCCCTGTCTCTCTCTCTCTCCCCCCCTGTCTCTCTCTCTCCCCCCCTGTCTCTCTCTCTCCCCCCTGTCTCTCTCTCTCCCCCCCTGTCTCTCTCTCTCCCCCCCCTGTCTCTCTCCCCCCCTGTCTCTCCCCCCCCCCCCTGTCTCTCTCTCTCCCCCCCCCTGTCTCTCTCTCTCCTGTCTCTCTCTCTCCCCCCTGTCTCTCTCTCTCCCCCCCTGTCTCTCTCTCTCCCCCCCCTGTCTCTCTCCCCCCCTGTCTCTCCCCCCCCCCCCTGTCTCTCTCTCTCCCCCCCCCTGTCTCTCTCTCTCTCCCCCCCTGTCTCTCATCCCCTGTATCTCCCCCCCCCCTGTCTCTCATCCCCCGTCTCTCTCTCTCCCCCCGTCTCTCATCCCCCCCTGTCTCTAATCCCCTGTCTCTCTCTCTCCCCAGGTAAAGCGGTGAAGGAGGCTGAGGCCAACCTGCGCCGTCAGAGGCGTCTGTTCCGCTCCCAGGTGATGAAGTACATTGTCCCCGGGGCGCGTGTGGTACGAGGCATCGACTGGAAGTGGCGGGACCAGGACGGAAACCCCGCCGGGGAGGGCTCCGTGACCGGGGAGGCCCACAACGGTGAGACCCGCTGCCCCCGCGACCATAGACCTCACCCCCCTGTGTGTGTGTGTGTGTGTGTGTGGGGGGGGGGTGGTGCTGACCAGCCTGCATAAGAAAGCATTTTGTATAGAATTAAGAAAAGAAAAAAGAGAAATGTATTTTCAGGTGCTTATAGTACCGGGGGGTGAGTTTTCCCCCAAAAGCTTGGTAGCCCTAAGATCACCTTTCTGGTGTTCATGGCCTTCAATGGACCTAAGGAGACGCGAGGCTAGGATGCTCTTGGGAAAACTCAACCCCTGGTTGGTTGATGCATGTAGTAAGGCCTACAGCAAGACACAATGCAGAGCTTTACCAGGGAATCCCCCCATGGCAACCCCCAACACTATCATTATCACAGATCATTCTAGAGAGAGTCGTCGAGGTGGGGAGAGTTTGGGTTGGGATCACGTTTCCTCCCAAATTCTCTGAGCTAGCAGGAGGAACGGGCCTTTCCCAGGCTCTGCTCCAACCAGTAACAATGGAGTCATTGATCCAAATAAATTGTGAACATCAAGTGCATTTAAATGATTTCAAGGAGCCTTTTAGTATGAATGTATGTCCCTTTGACTAACTCTTGTAGAAAAGTATCCATTTTTTTTGGGGTGGGGGGGGGGGTGGGGGGGGGGGGGTTGGTGATCATGTCTGTGCTAACGTGTGCTCTCCTGGGGGGTGTTCCGTCAACGTAGCTAAAGGAAAATCCAGGCTTGTTTTTATAACTCTCCCGAGAGTTATCAAAATGGGCTGGATTTTTTGGGAAATCTCACGAGAGTTATCAAAATAAGCCTGGATTGTCCTTAAGCGACGTTGATGGAATACCCCCCTGGTCCTTAAACCCAATCAAAGCCACTATCTGTAGGAGACACTGTAGTAGAGAGGGTTTGTGGTACTACCTCTCTAACGGGCGAGGCAGCTGGCCTGCTGTCTGCTGCTCTCTGCTGCTCTCTCACTGTCTAACGCCTTCTGCTGTGTCAGGGGAGGCTGGCGGAGGTAGAAAACGGAGGACGGGCTCGTTGTAACGCATGGAACGGATTGAGGGACAGTATGGAACATCACCGTCTTCATTCCATGCTTAACGCGTTTGATACCGTTCCTCATTCCGTTCCATGCATCACAATAAGCCCGTCCTCCGATTTCTACCTCCACTAGCCTCCCCTGATATGAACGGTAGATTATAACCAAGAGCACTTCACAGATCTGATAGGCTAAGCACTGGCCCTCCTATTCAAATCAACATTCTGAATTCAATTTCTTCTATTTCTTTCTTACTTACATCAGTCTCGGGGGTGGGGGTTTGAGTCAAGGCTAGTGTGAAACTGCATTATGTGGTGCTCCCCCCCCCCCTCGCATGATAAAATACAAAGATCCTTGAAAAGGAACCAATCGACCGATGAATGCCAATATCTTTTAAAACCACTCTTTCATCATCCTCTATACTTGACTAAACCTACCGACTGTCCCCCCTCCTCCTCCATACCTCCTCCTAATACCTCTATTGTTATTAGTTTGCAATGTCGAGGTGCCCTTCCCCTCCCCTCTCCCTCTCCCCTGTACTCCCCCCAACCCCCCAGCTAACAGGTAACCTCTTCGTATTTGTATCAGCATCTCTCCTCTCCTCTGCCTTGCTGTGTAAACCTCTGGGCAGCCTTGTTGTTGTATTTAGTGTGTTTCTTAAAGGGAACCCTGGCTATTAAGACATGTAGGCCTTAATACGCTTTAATTGCCATCTCCTACTAAAATATGTTGGTAGAAAGACATGAAATATGTACACATCGCTACGAACGTCTAAACTGTATTTTAATAACATCACAACATGCTGAGAGAACATCAGCATGCTAAAAACACATAACTACACATCACTAGTCTAGTGATGTGTAGTTATGTGTTTTTAGCATGCTGATGTTCTCTAGTAGATCTAGTAGATGAACACACAGTTCTTGCTTTTGAACACAAGCTAAAACGTAAGTATGGTCACAAGTCATTTATCACTTACTGGTAGCCTCCGGCAAACGAGAACAGTGAATCCAATCCACAAATGACAAGTAGGATATTTAGTGATCATTAAACTGTTGTTTATTATATCGAGTGGGTACTTTAAAACTTCAAGTTGGTGTTATGAAAAAAAAAAAAAAAAACTAGATATTGTGAACAGACGCGCATCTTTAGGCAGTTGGGTTCGTCCACGCATCTTCCCACTGCTTTCTCCTCTTCTTATCAGTAGGAAAGCTGTGTACACTTACATCACTCCACTTGTTCACTTAAGACTGATAGTTACAACCAAACACACAATGTGGCATTGTATGTGGCACGTTATATCCAGGTCAGGAAAGATACCAGCGTAGCAACATTTACTAAAGTTTAACCATTTCACGTCACTACTGCGCGACTACAGTAATATGGCTGCCTCCATGGGTAAAAATATGTATGGATAAGAGCAATTGCGCGTCACCTCCCTGTCATCAGAACGATCACGCCCCCTTTTGGGTGGTAGAAGTGTAGAAGTTTGACTGGCGGTCAATGGAAATTTGTGGGCTTTGCTACTTTAATCCGATAAAATAAGAAAACCGTATTGCTTTTTAGATATTAGGAGCCCAAATCCGATGGCCAGTTAGACAAACTATTACCGGTATATAGTGTCGTTGCCGATCAATGATCGACGTCATCGGTTTTCGGCTCCTAATATCTAAAAAGCACTACGGTTTTCTTATTTTATCGGATTGAAGTAGCAAAGACCAGAAATTTCCAAGAAAATTTCCTTCTACACTTCTACCACCCAAAAAGGGGCGTGGACATGACGGGAGGGCAAAGTACCCGGATGCGTTGCTCTTATCTATTACAGATTGAGGATTTTTAACATAATGAACATATTTCATGTCTTTCTAATAACATATTTTAGTAGGAGATGGCAATTAGAGCGTATTAAGGCCTACATGTCTTAATAGCCAGGGTTCCCTAAAACCAGCCTTTTAACTAATTGTCTCCATCAATCAGCTAAATGCATGTTGATGTCACAATTTTCCAGCACTGAATGGACTCCATTGCAAGTGTATTTATATATATTTTTACACATTGACAAGAAATCTATTATATTCTTCAGTTCCTTACTTTTCTCCAAGTGGCTTTGAGCTTTGCATTTGCCAAATATTCTACTTTGCTTATTTGTCATTTTCTGTAACTCATGTTTTTCTATCTCATTGCTTCACCTGGACCAGAGTGATAGTTCGTATTGTTAAGATGTTTGGCACAAATATGACGCAAGTAGTAAAGAACCGTTTTGGCATAGGTACATAAAATATTTCAAGCTCCATGTATCCATCCTAGCCTGGTTCCAGATCTATATTAGCTTGAGCCAACTCCTAACAGCCAAAGGAGATGTCAAAGCACATCCAGGTCTGGGACCAGACAGTCTCACCTGTCGCAGGTCTGGGCCCAGGTCTCCCACCTGTAGCCAGCGGTGTTCTCCCCCTCCTATCTGGTCCAGTGTCAGGCTGAGATGCTGTCTTTGACTATGCTGCCGTCTCTGCTCTCTTGCTGGGTCTCTCACACACACCGTTCATATCCTCTTTCCAGGCTGGATTGATGTCACCTGGGATGCTGGTGGCTCAAACTCTTACCGTATGGGTGCTGAAGGGAAGTTTGACCTCAAGCTTGCTCCAGGGTACGACCCTGAGTCTGCGCCGTCACCCAAACCTGTCTCATCCACTGTTTCAGGCCCAGCAGCGCAGTCCTGGAGCAGCCTGGTGAAAAATAACTGTCCGGACAAAGGCGGCTCGTCGTCCTCCACGGCGGGGGCGGGCGGCGGGGCCAGCTCCTCCAGCAGGAAGGGCAGTAGCAGCTCCGTGTGTAGCGTGGCCAGCAGCAGCGATATCAGTCTGGGCTCGGCCAAGCTGGAGCGGAGGGCCGAGGGTCTGCTGGCAGAGCAGGGGGGGGTTCTGGGGATCGGCGGCGGCTCGGGCAGCATCGGAGCCCCCGGGGCCGAGGGACAGGAGCCCATCGTGGTGCTCTCCTCCTCCTCCGCCGAGGCAGGCTCGGCCTCCAGCACCAGCACGCTCACGGCCGCCGACGAGGAGCGGAAAGCCGGGGCGGACGGAGCCCAGAGGCAGGCCTCGGCCGACGCCGCCGCCGCCATCGCCGCCATCTCCATGGGCCTAGTCAGCGTGAGCTCGCCCGACGTCAGCTCCGTCTCCGAGTCCTCCAGCAAGGAGGCGGCGTCCCAGAGGCCCCTCTGCTCGGCCGCCAGCGCCCGCCTCTCGGTGAGCTCGCTGCTGGCGGCCGGCGCGCCCATGAGCTCCAGCGCTAGCGTGCCCAACCTATCGTCGCGCGAGGCCAGCCTGATGGAGTCGTTCGTGCGCCGGGCGCCCAACATGTCGCGCACCAACGCCACCAACAACATGAACCTGAGCCGCAGCAGCAGCGACAACAACACCAACACGCTGGGGCGCAACGTCATGAGCACCGCCAGTGAGTATCACGCCGCCGCCGCCGCAGCAGAAGGGCGTTCAGCGGACGCCCTCTGGCTTTAGCTCGTCAGGCTATCAGCCAGCCAGTGTGTAGCTGCTAGCCTGCTGCTACACGTTAGGAGCACCCTAGTTTCTAGGCTTTACCAGGCGTCTGCTAAATGCCATAAAACATACACAGTGTCCAGAGCTCAAACCCACGTCATGTCTTTAGGAACGCCCATTACCCTCTGTCTGCAGACCTGCAGCCATCAGGGCTCATAACACAGACCACAACCCAGCCAGCTCACTGCATTATGATCACATAGCCTAACTGCACATAAGAATATCGTCACCTTCTTAAAATAATGGCTTATGTGACTTTTTGAGGAAAATTATGTTTTTGCCTAAATATCATATATTCTAGATTTGGTTCAGTTTATTCTTACGCCATTATTTTCAGAAGGTGAGGAGGTGTGTTGTCACCAGGGGTAGTGGTGGTCTAGTGGATAGTGAGTTGGACTTGTGATCGGAAGGTTGTGAGTTCAAATCCCGCCTGAAACCACACCACTACTAGTGTGCCCTTGAGTAAGGCACTTAGCCCTCAGTTACTCCAGGGGGAATGTCCCTGTAATTCGTAATTGTAAGTCGCTTTGGATTAAAAGCGTCTGCTAAATGGCAAAATTAATTAATTAAAATTAACCATGCATTGACAGTAAAGGTGATTGTTATGGTAAAGTCTTGGCCACCACAGTGAACGTCACAGAGAATCAGCTGTCTCACCTAGCCACGTCACATAACCGCTGGCCGCGCTTTGTGTTGCTGGTTTGTTTTAGTTGCTCTAACATTTTTGTTGAGCTGGTGATGAGAGGCATTTCACATTTGCAGACAATCCGTTATTATTGGCATGTACCTGTTTTCTGGTTGATGTGAGTTGGAACGCGAACTGTCGGTACTCGGTATCGACACTGAAGGAGACCTGAACCCCTCCCTCCCCCTCAGAAGCTGCTTTGACATGAGGTCCAATGTGCCGAGCGAAAGCATGAGTAGTGGTTTGGTAGCGGAGCACGCTCTCAGAGTTGTCGTGGTAACAGTAGTCATTATTAATACCTGCCTCTCCTCCGTTTGCCTAGTCGGTCACTAACGGCATTTCTATGGTTTCTATGTGTTTGTTTGCAGCTTCTCCTCTCATGGGTGCGCAGAGCTTTCCTAACCTCACCACCACTGGTACAACCTCCACTGTTACCATGTCCACATCCATAGTAACCAGCAGCAATAACGTAGCCACGGCAACCACAGGGTTGTCGGTGGGCCAGTTGCTTAGCAACACCCTGACGACCAGCCTGACTTCCACGTCTAGCGAGAGCGACACAGGTCAGGAGGCAGAGTTCTCCCTCTATGGTAGGATATGACACAGCTCTGTACACGTCAGAGGGAGGCCGGCGGAGGTAGGGATCGGAGGACGGGCTGGTTGTAATGAATGGAATGAGGAAGGGTGTTTGATACCATTCTCCGTTCCATGTATTACCACGGTCCCGTCCTCCGATTTCTACCCCCACCGGCCTCCACTGATGCACATCATCTACACCTCCTCCTCCTCCTCTGCTTCAACTATTAACACATACCTGCGTAACACCTGACACACTAGTAGCCTCAGGTATTTACATTCACACTTCCTGAATTCCATGTCGACTCCTCATCTCTCCCACTCCTGTTGGTCTGATACGGTTGGAGAGGAGGGCCATGCAGGGGAGGCTGGCGGAGGTAGAAATCAGAGGACACGCTCGTTGTAACGCACGGAATAGAATCAGGAATGGCATTCCATGCGTTACAAAGAGCCTGTCCTGTGACTTTTTGCCTCCACCAGCTTTACCTGATATAAGCAGCATGGTGATATGTCCAGTTTCTCCTCTCCAATCCTCTCACATCTAACAGCTTTACTCAGAGAGTCGCCAGCGGTCGCTTTGGAATTCAGCCACTTAATTACACCCTGACGATCCGTGTCGTTTTTTTTCTCACTGACTCTCGTTTCCCCCCCCCCTGCCAGACTTCCTGGATAGCTGTCGTGCTAACACGCTATTGGCCGAGTTGGACGACGAGGAGGATCTCCCCGAGCCAGACGACGACGACGACGAGAACGAAGACGACAATCAGGAGGAGCAGGAGTATGAGGAAGTTCTGGTACGGTCCAGGGGTAACCTTGGTTTCCACATACATTTTAATAGGGTAAAAAGCTGTTGCACTTTCTCTTCCTCGCATATATGTGTATGTATATGTTGATTGCATGCACCCCCCCCCCCCCCCTCTTTAAGTTGCCTGGAACCCCCCCCCTCTCCTTTTGTTTTTAAGTTGGTCTCGTCCTTTCTGTGATTTGTGAGACGCTTGATATGTGTTTGTGTTTTCTTTTCTTTTGTTTCTCCTGAAAAGCTCAGGAATCTCTGTTTCCTGTTGGTAACAGTTCATTTGGGTAGTCCCCTTTATCCATGGTTTATAGATGGTGAACTAACTCTGCTCTCTCTAGCCATGGCCTTAATGCTGACACAAGAACATTCTAGCCTGGCCGTGACCCTCACACAAAATGATTCCTCATCAAGTTGATCATTTGTTGGATTTGAGGTTTGAACATCTGGTCACAGTATTTCAAAACTTTTCGTCTGAATCAGAATAATCAGATCTCTGGCTGATTTCCACCACTGAGAATGTGCCAGATACATGTCATCCTAGATCGCCTTCTAGATCCTTCTGATCCAGATTAAATGTGTTGACGTCCTGGGGCCAGGAGACCATCTCCAGGGGCCTGCCCATATGAAACCTCCCTCTGTTTCATGTTTCATTGTTATTAATACTACCCTGGCCCAGCCATCAGAGTAGTAACAGTGTGTGTGTGTGTGTGTGCGTGTGTGTGTGTGTGTGTGTGTGTGTGTGTGTGTCTCAGGAGGAAGAGGAGTATGAAACCAAAGGAGGAAGGCGTAGGACCTGGGATGACGACTTTGTCCTGAAGCGTCAGTTCTCTGCTCTGGTCCCGGCATTCGACCCCCGGCCCGGCAGGACCAACGTCCAGCAGACCACGGACCTGGAGATACCTCCCCCAGGTACACACTCACACAGAGGTACATACACACACACACTCACACACTGACCTGGAGATACCTCCCCCAGGTACACACTCACACAGAGGTACATACACACACACACACACACACACACTGACCTGGAGATACCTCCTCCAGGTACACACTCACACAGAGGTACATACACACACACTCACACACTGACCTGGAGATACCTCCCCCAGGTACACACTCACACAGAGGTACATACACACACACACACACACACACACTGACCTGGAGATACCTCCCCCAGGTACACACTCACACAGAGGTACATATACACACACACACACACTACTGGAGATACCTCCCCCAGGTACACACTCACACAGAGGTACATACATACACACACACACACACTACGGAGATACCTCCCCCAGGTACACACTCACACAGAGGTACATACACACACACAGACTACGGAGATACCTCCCCCAGGTACACACTCACACAGAGGTACATACACACACACACACACACACACTACGGAGATGGTATCTGCCTCATTATGCAGCTCTGACCGCTTCTGATATCAGTTGACTTCATTGTACAATAACACCATGTGACACGGCAGCGGACCCACTGTTTGTCCTGCACATGATTGCATGTTCCATCTGCCTCACTGCCTTTCTGTCCACCACAGGGGTCAATGGGAAATGTCCTAATCATTTGGTACTGTCTTTACCCCCCCCCCCCCCCCTCAGGTACCCCTCGTTCTGAAGTCCAGGAGGAGGTAGAGTGTGCCCCCTCCCCCCACCTGGCCCTCATCCTCAAAGTAGCGGGGCTGGGGACCACCAGGGAAGTTGAACTACCTCTGTCCAACTACAAGTCCACCATCTTCTACTACGTTCAGAAGCTGCTGCAGCTCTCCTGCAGCGGGAGCATCAAGTCAGACAAACTCCGCCGCATCTGGGAGCCCACTTACACGTAAGGACGGGGGCGTTGCTCTCTGGTCTCTCTGTCCTGGGTTGGTTTTGTTGGTAGTCTTATGGAAAGTGTTTCCCTTTTTAACACGTTGTCCCTTTCTGTTTCTGCAGGATAATGTACAGAGAACTGAAGGACTCGGACAAAGAGAAGGAAAGCGGAAAAATGGTAATTGCCCCGTTTCCCCTCCCCTCTTCTTACCCCTGCCCATTCAAATCTTTGGCTGTGAATTTTCTGTGGCTGTTTCAAAATGTCTAGCTTAAATGCTGCTCCTGGATAGCTAGCTACCTAGCCAGAGAGCCAGCGCTCTGCTCACTAACCAAGGACACTTGACTGTGAAACAGCAACTCTAGTCCTTAGTAGTCTGTACCTACCCTGTAGCCTTAACTGCACGAGGACCCCCTAGTGGTGACTTTACTGTAATGCATGTTTCAATACTGCGTGTGCGAGTTGAGACGTTATACAAGCAGGAAAGACCAACATTTGGTTCTTCCTGTTGTAGGGCTGCTGGTCTGTAGAGCATGTGGAGCGTTACCTTGGCACAGATGAGTTACCAAAGAATGACTTGATTACCTTCATGCAGAAGAATGCAGACTCCTCTTTCCTGCGCCTCTGGAAATTAACCGGCACTAATAAAAGTATTAGGAAAAACAGAAATTGTTCTCAGCTCATAGCTGCATACAAGGTATAGAACAACAGCACTGGATGATATTATTACACCTTATTATCTCTATATCTATATATTACTTTATTTCTTTTCTTTTGACCTTCTTTTTTTTTTTTTTTTTTTTTTTTTTTTTTTTATATGGTTTCTCCTCCTCCTTCTTGCTTGACTGTGTCATGTGTAGCCCTGTTAGGACAGTGTGTTGTCGCTGTTCTCTTTAACCTCAATGGCTTGTGGCTGCTCTGTCCTCTGTCCTCAAACGCTGCTCTGTCCCCTAGACCACACTGCTCCTGTGTCCTGCTTCATTGTCTCTGTCATATATGGACATAACAACAACTACTACTACTACAACAATAACAATAAGAATAAGAACATTGTGAATGCCAGTAAGTGAATGTGCCAGTAGCCATGGTGTGTCCTAGTCCAGTTCTGCAGTGTGTGTGTGTCCCGCCCCGCCCCGCCCTGCCCCGCCGTGTTCTAGCCAGTTAACCCCAGGGGTCTGTGGATGGAGCAGAGCGGAGGGCTGACCCCTCTAACCCGGCCCCTTTATGCTTGCAGGAGTTCAGTGAGCAGGGCTGCAGGGGCTCCGGGGGCCTGAGCCCCGGGTCGCTGGGGGCTGTCCAGAGCTGTGACATCCTGAGCGAGGCCAGGGAGCAGGCCCAGGCCAAGGCAGGCTCCAGCCAGAGCGCCTGCGGGGTGGAGGATGTCCTCCAGCTGCTACGCATCCTCTTCATCATCGGAGGGGACCCCCACTCTGGACGCACGCTACAGGAAGGTATGTCGTCCTGACGCGTCCCCCCTCCCTCCCTCCCTCCCTAAAAGGTCTTGGGTCCGTGGGATCAGCAGGGTAGAGAAGACATTACAACAAGAGATGTTTATTTTCTGATCTTCAAGCATTTCATTTCATTTTCTTAAACCTGACACTAACGTTGTTTCATCATTAGCCTGTTGTTGAAGATAACACGCTAACAACCTTTATGATAGACTGGTGATAGACTGGTGATAGACTGGTGATAGACTGGTGATAGACTGGTGATAGACTGGTAGCATTAGATAGACTGGTAGCATTAGATAGACTGGCAGCATTAGATAGACTGGCAGCATTAGATAGACTGGTAGCATTAGATAGACTGGTGATAGACTGGTAGCATTAGATAGACTGGCAGCATTAGATAGACTGGTGATAGACTGGTAGCATTAGATAGACTGGTGATAGACTGGTAGCATTAGATAGACTGGTGATAGACTGGTAGCATTAGATAGACTGGTAACATTAGATAGACTGGTGATAGACTGGTGATAGACTGGTGATAGACTGGTAGCATTAGATAGACTGGTAACATTAGATAGACTGGTGATAGACTGGTGATAGACTGGCAGCATTAGATAGACTGGCAGCATTAGATAGACTGGCAGCATTAGATAGACTGGCAGCATTAGATAGACTGGCAGCATTAGATAGACTGGTAGCATTAGATAGACTGGTAGCATTAGATAGACTGGTAGCATTAGATAGACTGGTAGCATTAGATATACTGGTAGCATTAGATAGACTGGTAGCATTAGATAGACTGGTAGCATTAGATAGACTGGTAGCATTAGATATACTGGTAGCATTAGATAGACTGGTGATAGACTGGTAGCATTACTAGCCAGTTAGCATCTGCTGGTCGACGTTGAAGTAACTTAAGTGTGATTCAGTTGATTGGTGAAGATCTCACATAAATATATCGTTAGCTTCATAGCATAATTGCATAGTCATATGCAAGTCATATTTTGGCCAAATGTAGATATCTGCCTAACTCTACTCTCCTAACACTGCTGATTCACCGCGGTGAAGCACCCATCAGAATGCTTGTTACATTCCAAAATCAAAATCACTATCTGCCCAAGTCATCTCTTTGACATGGGCATTTTTGACACTACATACAAAGATGGCTCAGCTGACCACAAGTGAAGCATGACTTTTATGCTATGAGGCTAACGATATTAAGCACGAAATTCCTACGAGAATGAAAATCCTGTTACAATCCAGAAGTGTTCTGGGATTTTCAATGTCCTGAGATTTTACTTGGATGGAATTAGGGGTGTAACGATACATCGATTCACATCGATGCATCGATTCATTGACTAACGATCTGATTACATCGACGCAATGTAAAAACATCGATCTTTATCGTCATCTTAAAGATACACCTTTATTTTGAAATGGCACATTCTGCGTGACTGTCACCATTTCCGTGCAGCGCGCGACTAGCAGCGGCAAACTACAAAGTTAAAGAGCGCTGCACACTGTGCAGGTCAAGTCATGGCGAGTAGCAGGGATAACGACGACGAAATTCGCTCTCCTCTCGGTAATAAGTCGGCGGTCTGGAAATATTTCGACGAAATGCTGCACAGCAGCCAGCCAGGGTGTTCCCGTGTGGAGGGAGGGAGGAGGGGGGAGGGAGGGGGGCGTGGCGTGTGTGTGTGTGCTAGAGAGAGAGAGAGAGAGAGAGAGAGAGAGAGAGAGAGAGAGAGAGAGAGAGGTCTCCTGAACATGTTGATCAGAACAACCTCCCAAAGAAGAACACTGGAGGATATACTTAGTGATCTGTCAATATGCACTAAGAATGCGGAATTGTTTACATTTGTTTTGTTCTCCAGCTGAAATTGCTTATTTTGGTTAAGAAGAATGTATATAAGATGTACTGTACTGCATTTGCACTTATTATTTATTATTATTTATTATTATTGCACAAATATACTGTAGGTTAAATGGTGACCTTGGTTCAGTTCTAACTGTTAAAAATACTGTGTTCATGAGACAGTAAAAAAGTGAACGTTTACAAAAATCCTGCCTTAAAAAAGGGGGGACAAGTTCTTCCAGTTTTGTTTCATAGGACATTAATGTTTTAAAGCTGAATATCTCTTGTTTGTGAGACTAGTGAACGGGTCTATTTTTCTTTTTGTAACAGAAGAATACTGTATAATACAATATGATTTAAATGCTGGATACCTGGAAGATACAAAAAGTACAAAAATATTTGGACAGTCCTTTGTTCCAGCTGCACTCCGACTCTACAACCAGGCCCTGCAGGGTGGGGGAGACCTGGAGCTGGAACTTTGGAACTTGGAACTTTTTACTTATTGAGCCTGCACTGTTTTATGTATTTTATTGAATGTTTTCTGTCTGCCCTAACTGAGCTGTTTGACAACAAAATTTCCCCATTGGGGACAATAAAGGTTTTCAATCAATCAATCAATCAATCAATCAAGAGCTCACAAATAAAATGGTCAAATCATATTCTAGTTGTTTTTGTGAGTTGATAATTGTGTTAGATTGGCATATGATATCGCGTCATATCGATCATATCGTCATATCGAATCGAATCGAAATCGTATCGTGACTGACATTGTGATATCGTCAAACATTGTATCGTCATACAAACAAATCGATATAATATCGTATCGTGATGAAGCTGGTGATTTACACCCCTAGATGGAATGGTAAACTAGTGAGCGTCCCGTCCCGCCCTGTAGAAAGGTCCGCTGTGCTGTTGTGATGTATGACTCATGTTGATCCACCTGCTCTGTTGCCCAGATGTGGACGACCTCCAGTTCAACGCTTCCCCTGAAGAATTCACCAGCAAGAAGGTCACCACCAAGATCCTGCAGCAGATAGAGGTGAACACATTAGGAAGGGTTCAGTGTGAATGCTGTGCAGTACAACACAGGACACAGACATGCATCACATACAGACGTTAAAGGGGAAATTTGGGATTCAAACAATGACACATTTTGGTGAAAACAGCTGAAATCCATAGACCGCTATGCACGCAAGGACTGACAATTGCGTAGTTCACAAACAATGGAGTAAAACAAGCTAATTTTTTGGGCTCTCGTGGGGTAAGATCTGAGCTCATGAGTAATTTAGAACCAATGACTGATTGCTCCTTTAAGGGTCGCATTAAACATTGTGATTTGAAGTGTGGAGTGGAATCTAACCGCGTGTCCTCCCCTCCCCCTATAGGAGCCCCTGGCCCTGGCGAGTGGAGCTCTGCCAGACTGGTGTGAACAGCTGACCAGCAAGTGTCCTTTCCTCATCCCCTTCGAGACCAGACAACTGTACTTCACCTGCACAGCGTTCGGGGCCTCGAGGTAACAGCTTTACATCCCTCAGTTTACATCCTCAGTTTATATCCCTCAGTTTACATCCTCAGTTTACATCCTCAGTTTACATCCTCAGTTTACCGTATTTTCCGGACTATAAGTCGCGGTTTTTTTCATACTTTGGCTGGTCCTGCGACTTATAGTCAGGTGCGACTTATATATCAATAATTCATAATCTCTGACTGACATGAACTGACATACGGTAATCTCTGACTGACATGAACCAAGGAGTAACTTCCGCTAGCGCCTCATACACGATAGAATAGCCATTATACTTGACAATGTGGACATTAAACACGACAATGTGGACATTAAACATGATGTTATGGACCTTATACACAATGTTATGGACGTTATAAACGATATTAAAGTCATTTATTCCTTCCAGAGACTGTTCTATGTTGCTAAATTACCCCCGCGAGGCTATTTTGCTACTTCCGCTAGCGCCACATACGCGATAGAATAGCCATTATACTCGACAATGTGGACATTAAACACGACAATGTGGACATTAAACATGATATTATGGACCTTATACACGATATTATGAACGTTATACACGATATTAAAGTCATTTATTACCTTTCAGAGGCTGTTCAATGTTGCATTGTTTGTAGGCCGCCCTTCATCCTAACTACTTCCGTTTTTCACCAAGCTATCTTTGTCATGGCCTTATACACGATAAATAGTCGTTACACTCGACAATGTGGACATTAAGCACTATATTATGAACGTTATACACGCTATTATGAACGTTATACACGATATTAAAGTCATTTATTACCTTTCAGAGGCTGTTCCATCCTGTTTGCTTGCTCCCGCGACGCCATTTTGCTAACCTTCGTTAGCAACGCGCTAGCTAGCCCTGGCTTTACACTCGATAATTTAAGTATTTCTAACCTTTCAGAAGAAGTTTTAACGTGAATTATGTCCTTCCTGGGCTTACAAATCCTCTCATGTCTCTTCACAGTGCCAGACTAGAGTCAAGCTCAACAGCGTCTTCTTTCCCCGCTGATTCCGCCAAGCCCGTTCCCTTGAACCATGCGACTTATAGTCCAGTGCGACTTATATGTGGTTTTTTCCTCTTCATGACCCATTTTTGGCCTGCTGCGACTTATACTCGGGTGCGACTTATAGTCCGGAAAATACGGTACATCCTCAGTTTACATCCTCAGTTTACATCCTCAGTTTATATCCCTCAGTTTATATCCTCAGTTTACATCCTTCAGTTTACATCCTCAGTTTACATCCTCAGTTTACATCCTCAGTTTACATCCTCATCGTCTGATCCGTTCCCAGTGCATTACAATGAGGCCCCGTCCTCCCATGTTCTACTTACACCAGTGCTGGTCTGTGCTGGTGTGTCCTGACTGTGTTGTCCTGCAGAGCGATCGTGTGGCTCCAGAACCGCCGGGAGGCCACCATGGAGCGCTCGCGGCCCTCCACCACGGTGCGCAGGGACGACCCCGGGGAGTTCAGGGTGGGCCGCCTCAAACACGAGAGGGTCAAGGTGCCCCGTGGGGAGACCATGATGGAGTGGGCGGAGAGCGTCATGCAGATCCACGCCGACAGGAAGTCCGTCCTGGAGGTAAAACGCCCCGCCAAGGCCGCAGGGAGTTGCTATGGTAGTTGCCATGGTTTTGACGGTTCCAGACAGTGACGAAACTGTACCGTTCCACTTAAACTGATACTGACCTTGCACATTCACGGTACTGTATGTGACATTACTGATGGTATGTGTGGACTGGCGTAGCATTCATGATATGCTCAACCTTCTGTCACGTTGGGGGTGACGTCTTCTCTGGTTAGGAGTATTTTGTGTGCGCCTCTCCTAGGATGAGGGGTCATAGTGACCCAGTGTTGTGTGTCTCCAGGTTGAGGGGTCATAGTGACCCAGTGTTGTGTGTCTCCAGGTGGAGTTCCAGGGAGAGGAGGGGACAGGGCTGGGTCCCACCCTGGAGTTCTACGCCCTGGTAGCAGCAGAGTTCCAGAGGACCTCCCTCGGCATCTGGCTCTGCGACGACGACTTCCCAGACGACGAGTCTAGACAGGCGAGTACTGCTGCTGCCTGACACACTGACACACCAGACATGCTCTGATGTCACCACT
This sequence comes from Nansenia antarctica, assembly GCF_963989245.1. Classification (NCBI taxonomy): domain Eukaryota; kingdom Metazoa; phylum Chordata; class Actinopteri; order Argentiniformes; family Microstomatidae; genus Nansenia; species Nansenia antarctica. Next base: position 51,912,358 of record NC_137674.1, on the reverse strand, counting down.
TACACTGACACACCAGACATGCTCTGATGTCACCACTTACACTCACACACCAGACAGCTGACAGAACTCACGTGTACGCCGTTGAGTCCTTGACCTTGTGCCATTCACAAATCAATATCCTTAATAGCACTACATGTTCATGCTTATGAAATGACATCTTACTTACTGTTTGTGTGTGTGTGTGTGTGTGTCCAGGTGGACCTGGGCGGTGGTCTGAAGCCCCCCGGCTTCTACGTGCAGCGCTCCTGCGGCCTGTTCCCCGCCCCCTTCCCTCACGACAGCGACGAGCTGGAGCGCCTCACCAAGCTGTTCCTCTTCCTGGGCGTGTTCCTGGCCAAGTGCATCCAGGACAGCCGCCTGGTGGACTTGCCCGTCTCCCGGCCCTTCTTCAAGCTGCTCTGCATGGGCGACATCAAGAGCAACATGAGCAAGCTGCTCTACCAGTCACGCGTCCCCGTCGCCCACCACGGCCCCGCCTACCTCTACGACCCCGACCGCCACTTCTTCTCCGGCGAGATCCAGTCAGAGGCCTCGACGGAGGAGAGCCAGGACACGTACTCGGTGGGCAGCTTCGACGAGGACTCCAAGTCGGAGTTCATCCTGGACCCCCCCAAGCCCAAGCCCCCTGCCTGGTACCACGGCCTCTTGACCTGGGAGGACTTTGAGCTGGTCAACCCCCACAGGGCCCGCTTCCTGAAGGAGGTGAAGGAGCTGGCTGTGAAGAGGCGGCAGATCCTGGGGAACAAGAGCCTGTCGGAGGACGAGAAGAACACGCGGCTGCAGGACCTGGTGCTGAGGAACCCCATGGGCTCCGGACCCCCCCTCTGCGTAGAAGACCTGGGGTGAGACTCCAACCCTACTCTGAACCTCGTAGATGTATTATACCATGAGAGGATTGATAAACGAGTACTCCATCCATCCATCCGTCTATCTGTATCCATCTCTCTTTTCACACCTTTTTTCCTTCCGTCTATGGAAGTGTTTCATTCTGAACTGATGGATCTATGACTGACACTGAGCTCTCTCTCTCCCCCAGGTTGAATTTCCAGTTCTGTCCTTCGTCCAAAGTGCACGGCTTTTCAGCGGTGGACCTGAAGTCAAACGGAGAGGATGAGGTAGGCGGACATCAACACTTGTGGTTCCTTCAGCGTTACTACACGGGTCTAGAGCTGAGTGTTTCCCCCTGAGTGTGTTAGGTGAGCTGCAGGGGAGGCTGGTGGAGGTAGGAATCAACAAGCCCGTCTTTCCGATTTCTACCTCCACCAGCCTCCCCCGGGGTGTTCCCCCTCTGAGTGTACGAGGTAAGGTGAGAGGTCTCTGACTCTGTCCTCCTCTCCCCCCCTGTCCAGATGGTAACCATGGAGAACGCTGAGGAGTATGTGGAGCTTATGTTTGACTTCTGCATGCACACTGGCATCCAGAAACAGATGGAGGCTTTCAGAGGTAAGACTGAGGGAATGCCACATTCGAGGTCAACTTCATTCCAGGAGCGGTCCATGTTATACATTCACATGAATGTCATAGACTCCATCTCTAAGCATTTAATTTCTCTACTCTGTAGGCACAACATTTGTTCAATATGTCAGTAGCTATTTGTTCTATATCAGTAGCTATTTGATTAATAATGATACTGTATTAGTCCAGATACCACAATACAGTCTGGCTCATACCTCCTTTACTATGCTGAGTCACACCTGAATGACTGACCAGTGGAATGTGTTCACCTCCGTCTCCAGAGGGCTTCAACCGGGTGTTCCCCATGGAGAAGCTGAGCTCCTTCAGCCACAAGGAGGTGCAGATGATCCTGTGTGGGAACCAGTCTCCTTCCTGGACCTCTGAGGACGTGGTCAACTACACTGAGCCCAAGCTGGGATACACTAGAGACAGGTACGGTGGTCCCCTACCAGGGAAGGCTGGTGGAGGTGGAAATCGGGAGGACCGGCTCATTGTAATGCATGGAATGGTATGAGGAATGGTATAAAACACGTGTGTTGCCTTGTGTTGAACTCTCTCCTCTCCTCTCTCTCTCTCTCCAGTCCCGGGTTCCTGCGCTTCGTCAGGGTGCTGTGTGGCATGTCGTCAGACGAGAGGAAAGCCTTCCTCCAGTTCACCACCGGCTGCTCCACTCTGCCCCCTGGTGGCCTGGCCAACCTGCACCCACGTCTCACCATCGTCCGCAAGGTAAAACTCAGTCTAGGAATATGACTTCATCACTTGTTTACACTTCTTTGTTCCAAAAAAAGTCTATTTTAAGGCTATTTATAAACTATTTTAAGGCTATTTATAAGTGCTCTGCCTGCCTCCAGCCTTGAGTATGTCTCACCTCAGTGTGTGATTCCAAACAATGACCCACGTTGACCGTGACCGGCTGTGTTCTAGGTGGACGCGACAGACTCCAGCTACCCGTCTGTCAACACCTGTGTGCACTACCTGAAGCTACCAGAGTACTCCTCTGAAGACATCATGAGAGAGCGCCTCCTAGCGGCCACCATGGAAAAGGGCTTTCACCTCAACTGAGCATGCTCCGTCTTGCCCCCTCTCCCCGCCCCTCTGTTTGACTGACCAACCTACCAACCAACCATCGCCCCCTACTGGTGAAACAAGCCTGTCGTGTTTTGTTGCAGATAAAGAAACCAAGCTGTGCTCTCTGATTAAACGAACCTCCAACCTCCCTTTACGCCCCCCTCCACCTCCCCTGTTAAACGTAAGGAAAACAGTCCCACTTCACTCAACTAGCTACTGATATAGACAGAAAAGGGGCACCCCCCCACCCCACTGGTTACACTTCCCCCCGTCCCCCCTCCCAGGGCACTCTACTGCTTCAAGGGCTTGAGCGACTGGAAGCCAGGGCAGCAGTTTCCTCATCTCCGACAGTGTTTACTTACTCTCCCTCGCTCTCTCTCTCTCTCAAACATACTCTGGCTGTGAGCATCCGTGTGTAAAGTTCTCTGTAGTTTTTTGGGTTTCCAGACACCATAATTCTCTCCATATCGTTGATCCCTCGTCACCCCCAGTGTGGGGACATACAGCATAAAGCACCTGCTTGTCTAGAGCTTACTGTAGAGTGTTTGGGCATTTTTACTTACCAGGTTTTTAAGTTTTACTAGTGCCTGCCATTGTTTGGATATTAGGATTTATTTTGTTCCTCTTTTCCTTTGACTTAATCTTACAGCATACAATCATGCACATGCTTATTATTTTTTCTTTTATTTCCTTTTCATTTTGCTTTCGTTACTGTGTGAGTATGTTTTGATTGTCCATTGCCCAGCTATAAGGATCAAAGTCCCAGAGTGCATTTGTGTAATTTTACAATAAAGCTATAGAGACAAAAAAAAAAACACTGGTTCTGTGTGCAAGGCACATTTAAAAAAAGGAAAAAAAAAAGAAAAAAGCAAGCTATGCTTTCCCTTGTATTTTCTTTGTATATTATAAACATTTATTTAACTCAAGTTGCAGTTTGAAGTAAACAGATATTTTCAAATGTGTATGCTCCAAAAAATAATCATTAAAATGTTTGCAAAGTATGAAACAGGTTGTTTGTCGTTTGTATTTATTTATAAAACAATTCAGAAAAATAGTGACATGATTGATGTGCACTCTAATGAATTAAACACGATCTCACTTGTCCTTAAGTAATGGTAGTGTAGCAACTTACTACATCCTCAACAGTGGAGCTAGAACTGAGAGGAAGGGCTTGTTGTAATGCATGGAATATCAAGCGTGTGTTTGATATCATTCCATTACATACATCAGCCCATCCTCCGATTTCTACCTCCACTAGCCTCCTGTGATCCTCAACATCCTTTATTTATCATGACTTGCCAATTATTTGAAGTGATTCTTTGACAATGATTGAGTTGACAAGTCCATAGAGGAGTACTGGGCGTTTCACAACATCCTCTGAGTTGAATAACAAAGTGAAGAGCCTCAGCCCTCCATCATCCTGTCCAAGGCCAGTAACGCCTCAGCCCTCCATCATCTTGTCCAAGGCCAGTAACGCCTCAGCCCTCCATCATCTTGTCCAAGGCCAGTAACGCCTCAGCCCTCCATCATATTGTCCAAGGCCAGTAACGCCTCAGCCCTCCATCATCTTGTCCAAGGCCAGTAACGGAGCCAGGATGCGGGACTTGTTGGTCTCCACCACGTGGCCGTTCTGAATCATCTCATCCAGGATGATGTGGACCTTGTCCAAGTTGAACATGATCTGAGCTGGAGTTAAGGGAATTGGATAACCTCGTTTTTTTTTTACATGCAAATACTTTTATTACGCCATATTACTCTATGTTTAAGGGATTGAATAGCAATAGTGAAGACTCAGATAGAAGTGTATTGTGTAGAGCAGGTGTGATTATCTGTCTTATCTGGATCAGATCAGATGTACTGTACTTGCAGAGTTCTGGTTCAGCTTACTGAATACATCCCTGGATACTGGAGCTATAAGCGTCTGACCAGGTGAAACAACATTGCCTTTGACCAACTCAAGGCCACTGAAGCTTATGGACGTGTGACATTACAGAGTGACAGTTAGACACAGAGTCAATGTCAGACTGAACAGTGCTAAACCACCACCAGGCTTGGAACGACACTTCAGTGGACGTAGAAATCAGTAGGATGATTGTAACACGCGGAACGAAACGCGAAGCCTGCTCTCCGATGTCTACCTCTACCACTCTCTGATGTCTACCTCTACCACTCTCTGATGTCTACCTCTACCAGTCTCTGATGTCTACCTCTACCACTCTCTGATGTCTACCTCTACCACTCTCTGATGTCTACCTCTACCACTCTCTTGACGCTTTTCCACTACCGACCCGAACCGGGCCGCATTTGTATCCGAGCCGTGCCGTGCCGTACTTTCAGAAACCCTTCTCCATTATACTGAGCGACCCGGGACTGTAGGAGGAGTTACGTGTCATAAGATTCCCCCCGCTATACAGATCAGCGGGGGGAAATGCGATAAGAATTATGTCAAAATGCAGCACTATCGTGCACAGATCAGCCTTACAACATGTAACGTTAAGTGCCTGTTACTTGCCGCTTTCAGTTCTAGTAGACTAGTTTAGATCTCGCAACCAGGGAAATGCCGACACGATTCTATTTTTATTTCTCCTGACACTTTGAGCACTGTGCTTTTTTTTGTTGGTGAACTTTGCAGGTTAATAACTGTGGTTTCCTGTGGGTTAGGGTAAAAAATTCAAACGTGTCCGGATAGGGGAGAGGACAGGGAATCTGAAACAATTTGAATGGTGTCGATACGACACTCCTATCACGGTCGACACCGACATTATTTATATATACAGCATATGGATGTTACGTGCCTGTTACCTGCCGCTTTCAGTTCTAGTAGTTTAGATCTCGCAACCAGGGAAACAACGCCGACATGTGTTAAAGAGAGCAAGACGTGAATCTACCGGCATTTGACTGCCGCTGGACTGAGGAACAGCATAGGCACAGGACATCGCCATAATAGCGATTTTTTTTTTGTTATGCTTGTTGTAAATAAAAGTTCTATGATGCATTGAAATTACATTAAACTAAGATAATATGATGGTTATCATAATTGTTCTAATCTTTATTAATACGTTATTACAGAAACAGTAAGTGACATTTTCCGAGAGCGAAATCTGTTATGGTATTTAAAGATGGCGGTTAGCGAAGAAATCTATGAACATGGGATGACGATTTCCATTGACCAATCAACGGTGTGCAGCATCAAACGTCACACGCAGCCTGGCAAAAAGGTACCCTTCGGCCCTGGAGTTCCTGCTCGTGAAGGGTAGCTAAAGAACCGAGCCGAGCCGGGCCGACAAATGGAAAAGCGCCAAAGAAGCAGGCCAGCCTGGGTCGACCCGGGCTGGCCCTGTAGTGGAAAAGCGCCATCTGATGTCTACCTCTACCACTCTCTGATGTCTACCTCTACCAGTCTCTGATGTCTACCTCTACCACTCTCTGATGTCTACCTCTACCACTCTCTGATGTCTACCTCTACCTTCTCCACTGATACTGTTGGCCAGCTGCCTGACATCCCTGTAACGTTCGGGTTTCTAGCCAGTAGGCAGGCAGTATTACTACATCACTGTATGACATCATTGGGAGCGCGGCCCCCCTACGTCTGGGTCAGAGTTGTGCTTCTTCAAACTGATTCATATTCACACAGCTGGTTTTGATCAAATTGCAAAGGATACGTCCAGCTCACTCTGTTAGGAGGAGAAGAGAACATTAATAAACCATTATATGTTAAAGCAAACCAGAGATGATATTCTTACACTACTAACGCTACACACATAACAAACAACGGTGAATGAATGCTATACTATAGATTACAGAAGAATACGGTGTGGCCCCATATGATTATGTCCTTTGTACCGATGAGCTGTGTCGTAACGTAGGCCTCCAGCACAGGTGGGTGGACAGTTGTTATGCAGTCAAATATACAGAGGAGTCAGTGTGTGTATCTTTGAGGCGGGTTTCAGGAATGTACTGATTGTTCAAACCACTAAAAGTAATGATTAAAAAGAGAGAGGCTCACCACGCGGCTGAAGTACTTGTCCAGAACCTCGACAAAGTTGTGCACCAGCTCATAGACAGACAGCTCATTCTGTAGGGAAGACAGACAACCCATAATAACACATCGATTATCTCCACCTTAACCATTACATGAATCGTTTTAACTCTTCAAACTTTCTAACTTTATTGTCCATCTGATCTGAACATGGCATGCGGTCTTGTGACATCGTCTCACCTCTGTGTCACTGATCCCAGCGACTATGAAGAGGGCAGCGTACTGGCGATACACTAGTTTGTAGTCTTTGTATTCCACGAAAGAGCACTGTACAGGAAGTAGAGTCAAACCAGCGTTGTCAGTCAAATAAGAACATGGGAGAAGGAGTTCTGGTTAGGTCTATCTTATCTTTTTAACAAAGCATGTGGCTTGGCAACTATAGAAAGTATGTTCTGAAGAATATCATGTTGACATGTAAATAATAAACAAATGGGCAGGGATGAGAGATGCAGGTCTGAACATAATGGTATGATGGTATGCAATATGCCTCTATCATGCAAATTAAAGGTAGGGCTGTAAAGTAAACAAAACCAGTGTCATATATTCAAACAGATGTCTGTCATCTCAAAGATGCTGAAGTAGAGAGACCTCCTCCTTCTTGCGTGACAGGCATCCCTTGACAACGTCAGCCTCCAGCGATGCTCTCTTCCCGATGTCCACATGATCGTAGTACTTGGACAGGCGCGTCTGGCCCTGCTTGTTCACCATCAGAAGGAACTTGATCATCATCACCTGGCTGAGTGGAGCTGCGGGAGAGTAAAGGAAATATACAGCAAACGGAGACATTTGTATCATCCACAAAGCGCATTCAGTCTCTCTATTCTCTACACACACATTAGGACAACAACGAACTTGATATCAGAATAGTATCAGATGCACTGAAACCTGCCTGATATGACTCCAAATGCAATTGTACTCACCCTTTGAGATAGGTCAGAGGCTGCTAGAGACTAGAGCCCCACTCACAGATCAGCAACTGTTGGGGCCTACCCAATTCTAGTGCTGAAACAAAAATGTCAATGACATCTGTTGATTGAATAGACGTCCATGATAATGGAGACGCTGTGATTCCCTGCTGGTGTTAATGTAAACATGTGTTATGCCTGATTATAATCGAAAACAGATTTTTCTTTGATGCACTACTACAACAACAACACGCACGCTCCAGAATGCCACCTCCAGCCGGGGTGCGTTGGTCAATTCGCTCTGGGAATCTGATCAGCACTCATGGAATGCCTTTCGGCAAATCAAGTTACTTGGGTCGCTCTGTGACGTTGAACGCACCGTGCGCTCCGGCGCTCTCAAAGCAAATGTACGAACGCAGCCCTAGGTTGGACGACAGGGGAGAGAATGGTGAATATGTCCCATCGTGCATTGCGGGACAGCCCTCCCTCCCCCCCCCCGCAGTAAGGAGACTCACATCCAGACTCTGATCCAGGCATCGCACTAATGGCGGCCGGCAAATCCGTGCGCTGACAACAAATCCAAAACATCCCCCCGACTCACTACAGCCGCCGAGGCGTTTCGGGGACAGGCGCCGGCAAATACATACGAGAACAGTGAGGTGAAACGGGGGAGGGGGACGACATCTATCAGTGCTGGGACTCTCTTCTTCATAAAAATGGATGAACACCCCGGCGGAGGAGGAGTTGGAATGGCCGCCCCGAGACAGCAGCAGGGGAACAACAACAACGTGAACCCAGGCCCAGGGATGGTGAACCCAGGAGGGATGAACCCAGGGATGAACCCAGGGATGGGCCAGCAGAACCCCGGGATGGGCCAGCAGCAGCCGGGGAACAACAACCACGTCAACCCGCAGCAAGGCGCAGGGATGGGCCAGCAGCAGCAGCCAGACGACATGCCCCGGCCACAGCAGTACACCATCCCCGGGATCCTGCACTACATCCAGCACGAATGGGCCCGCTTCGAGATGGAGAGGGCTCACTGGGAAGTGGAGAGGGCCGAGCTCCAGGTACGCTATGATAGCAGACTAAGCTAACCTAGCCGGGACGGAGTAACGATGCGTTTAGCAGCACGAGTCTGACGGTGCTGCTCATATCAGTCTCCTGTTTATATTATGTTGATACCTTGAGTATTTGACCCCCGAATCATTCGTAACTAGTGGTGGTTCGTTGTTCTCACACTAGCTAGAGTGGTAGCGATCAACTTGTCCATCCGACTCGGCTAGCATAGGCTGCGTTCCTAAATTCGCTCTTGAAATGTGATCGGCACTCATGGAATGCCTCTTGTCCAATCAAATCACTTGGTCCCTTTATGACGTTGAACCCAGTGTGCGCTCCGGCGCTCTCAGAGCGAATTTACGAACGCACCCATAGCCTGCTTAGCTGACAGTTAGCGCGCTAGCAGCGGCCGAGCGTACTAACGTTAACATGAGAGTTACTGCGGTCACACTGTCTTACCCCCTTTTTGTCTAGGTGTTATTTCGGCTCCTGTTGTTGTTGTTGTTGTGTGGACTATTGTAGTTGCAGTACTTTCGTGATAGAAATACCATTAAAAAAGCAGAAGGATTCAGTCAAACAGAATCTAGCTGACTGTCAACTTAATCTCTGAACGCAGCCATTTTGGTTCTGGTCGTTTATGGGGACGACTTGGCCGTTAGGACGGCCTGTATGTCCGCCAGCTAGCCACGGGCACTAGGGAAACACACTATGTGAATGTGAACAGCACCACTGTTCGGTTAGCGGATAGGGTATGTGGTGTTTTGGGTTTAGAGTTGATCAAAGTGGCAATATGTGCGCAGTGAGATGACCGTCGGCTCCTGTAGTGAACATCAACAAAGCTAGCCTGGCTAGTCTGAGCTAGCTGTCACTAGTCCCCGGAGGGGGACACGCTAGGCACATTCTCTGCTCCATGAGCAAGTGGAAGTGTTGTTATAAGTGTTGTTATGTCAGTGATGGGAAGCTTTTAGTGAAGCTTAATTGTGTGTGTGTGTGTGTGTGTGTGTGTGTGTGTGTGTGTGTGTGTGTGTGTGTGTGTTTGGAGAGGGTCTGCCGTGGTGGTGTATTTCTCAACTGTTCTATGTTTGCCAGGTTATGACAAGTATGTTTATATTGTACCCAGAGACTTTTGCTGTGTAGAATTTTTTGAATAGGTCTTGGGCCCTGGCTATGAAAGGGAAGGATGTTCCAGTGTTGTGATTGTGGAGGGTGGAGGTGTTGAAATGCCAGTGACAGACGAGGCTTTGTTAGAACACACCCCACAGCAGCACAGCAGACTTGTTGAAGTGGGAGTGGAGGGACGGTAGGTCTTTGACTCCCCTGGTCCTCTGCTCTGACATGCTCAGTGACACATACTTTCAGCATGACTCCACTCTGACCACACTGATCTGGCCTACCATGTCAGGAGATCGGTATGGATACAAGTGCTGTCGTCTTCCACGACGCTTACAGCGCTTGACAATAAACACTGTTTGTCTAGCTGATGTCACCTAGTAAAGGAAGATAAAAGATAAACAAACTTGTTCTGTTTTACAAGACAAGTAGGCCACGGGAGGCTGGCGGAGGTAGGAATGGAAGGACAGGCTCATTGTAAACGCACGGAACGGACAGAGGAATGCAACCAAACACACATTCCATTCCACGCATTACAAAGAGCCTCTCCTCCAACCTCTGCCTCCCCGGAGGTAGACCTATGCATTTTTCACGAATAAAAGGTGAAAGTCTGGAATTCCTATATGTACCACGGTTGATCGAGTGAAACAGACAGCCGCGTCTCGAAGACCGCCGTTCACCCCGGGTGGGTCACGCTGGGTATCTCCCCGCCTCCCAGACTGCAGAGTAGCTAGCCTACTTCAGGTCCCTGGAGCAGCCTGACATAGATTGTTTTGGTCAGCGGGACGCAACCCATTCCTTTGCTGAGCCGTTGGCTTTGCCACCCCCCCCCCGGAGGAAACCCGTTAGCACCAATCACCTCAATGTCCTCAGAGCTCTCGCCTCACCAGGCGTGGAAGTAACCGCCTGCCTGATCTAAATGGGTTAAATCTGTCTTGATAGGTCACCGGCAGTGGCAGGAGGCCATGTTTCGAGCTGCCGCTCTGGGCTCGTCCTCTTACCCTGGACAACTGACTGGATCCTCTCCTTTTCTGTTCTCTGTACGCCTGGATATAAACAATGGCCCATTATGGGGGACGCCGGGTTTCGTTTGGGTCTGGTTAGAGTGTGTCTATTCAGACAGAGTCGGTGTTCTGAATGACGAGTGCTGCGGTCGCCCCTCAGTAAAAAAAAATCACCTCTCTTTGTCTTGCAGCCAACTTCCTTGATGTCGCTCATCCACCGAGGTCTCTCACTTTCGCGCGCAGCAGCGTGTGTCTCAGTCATGTGATGTCATTCTCTCATTCGCCCTGATTTGCCGGGTGATGATGTAACGTTCCTCTAGGAGTCAGTCAGGTGTTTCCTGAAGGCCCCGTGTCGGGCCAGCTGGTGCAGGATGTTAGGAGCCGTCCGCCCGGCCTCGGCCCCCGCAGCACACGCTGGTTAATTGGAGGAAAAAGGCCCATTCTCTCTCTCACTTCGCCACCTACGTAACATTTCTTATGTAACTCCTAACTACTGAGTGGACTAGCCCAAAAATAACTCTTCTGAATGGGCTAATGGGGCTAGTTTAAAACATGCGAGAGGGGGAATCGACTATTTCAGAGCGTTATAATGGGTTAGCTCAGCTGGGCCTGCCGTTTTTTAGGCCCAGGCTGTGCCAGCTTAATTGCTGAAAACAGAAGACTAGCTTTCTTTCTTTTTTTTGGTTTCATGACACCATACGGACCTTCAGTAACGGTTAGGAATAGGCCTATGAATAGAAGGTGTATTTATGTACGCCAGGCTTACATAAATACACGGCCAGGCTTTAGGGATACTTAGTGTGTGTTCTCTCCTAGGGAAGTGATGCGTGATTTAGGCTATTGGGCATAACTTAGTCAGCCATCAAGTCTATTTGTGTTCCTCTGACAGGACAGCTGTATCAAGAGACGTGTCATCACTTAAACCCCTCGCTACTGGGGTCTCTCTGCTGCAGTAGAGCCTGTCTGCTGGGGTCTCTCTGCTGCAGTAGAGCCTGTTCCTGCTCATCCGGTCCGTGTCCTCACGGTGGAGGCCTGCTGTCCCCCAGGCTGGCCAATAACATCACCATCTCTGCACCGCGGGCACGCACACAGGCGCACGCACACATACACACGCACGCACGCGCGTAGCCTACATAGCAGCTCTGCAGACCGCCCGGGGATTGGTCAGGGGGTATGGCAGCACGGGGAGCCATTCAGGGGAATTCCCAAAGCGGTTGCCGCCGAACCAGCATTCCTAGAACAGCGCCGACCACTGTAGATGGCTGATAGGCCCGTGAGATGTGTGTTACCCTTTCTCTCGCTCTCTTATCAGGCCGAATCAGAAACCCAAATGGTGGGCCTGACGGACTGACAAATAGTTCTGACATTTGCAACGCAATACACTTATTTAATTAAGTGCTATTTAATGGAGGAACATGAATGGTAACCTATGTGCAGAGTTGTTGATCTGGTAACATAGCTGTGCTTGTGTAACCGGGCGTCCTGACAGGGCCCCGGGGGGGCGGCTGGCTGGGTGGTAGTTGAGCTGGTTCCACAGTGTCTGTCCACAGCGGAAAGACAAATGTAGACAGCTGTTCTGTTCAGCTGAGAACCCTCGTCCCTACCTCCCTCCCTCCCTCCCTCGCTGATCAAGACCGTCCCCCCATGCTCCTAGTCTCAGGCCCAGAAAGACACTTAGCTTAGCCCTTCTACTGGCCCTGCCAAGGCAGCAAATGGAGTAAAGGGTTATAGGTGAAACATGAAGTTGTTATTTTCACAGATTGTCCTGTTTAAGAGAAATGATCACTCTCTCTCTCTCTCTCCCCCCGCCTCTCTCTCTCTCTCTTCATTAGAGGAAGCTTTAGAGGAAGTCGGTTTTCTTTAAACGAGGACTCCACTCTCTTCCCTATAGTAACTGACTGTGACATGGCTGCGTGCTAGGGCCAATCTGGTGAATTGAACGGCGTCTGAATGGTTGGACTTGAGCTCCACAATTAGCAGAGTGCTATAGCTAGTCTAGCAGAGTGCTATAGCTAGTCTCCCCCTCTGTTGTTTTAGATCTGGCCCCAGGCAGGGCCCGGGGGATGAGGGGGGGGGGGGTCACTATATCAGGGCACCCCACTTTCCATGGAGACAGCAGGGACGTCAGTCGCCAGTTTACCTGCCCAACAACGTGGTCACCCTGAGCACCCCGGGAGGGAGGGAGGGGGGACAGCTAAAAATACCCCTTCCTCTCTGCCTGCTACCCTTTACACAGCATCAGGTTTCACAGCTGCTCACAAGAAGTGGAGAGGTGGAGAGAGGATGGGAGGAGAGGAGAGAGCAGAGTATGGGAGAGATTGCCAGCCACACTTCCTGATAGAAGTCCCACTGGGTGTCATACTGCAGTGGCCTGTTTAGGCATATGTCTATGACTGTCCCACACCCGGGTGTTACTGTGCTGGTGTGGCCCTGTTGTCCTGAGTAGTCCACTGTTGACATTAAAGCCCACCTCCTCTCCTGTTCCTCTCCTGTCCCTCTCCTGTCCCTCTCCTGTTCCTCTACTGTTCCTCTCCTGTTCCTCTCCTGTTCCTCTCCTGTTCCTCTCCTGTTCCTCTCCTGTTCCTCTACTGTTCCTCTACTCTTCCTCTACTGTTCCTCTCCTCCTCTCCTGTTCCTCTACTGTTCCTCTCCTCCTCCTCTCCTGTTCCTCTCCCGTTCCTCTCCTGTTCCTCTCCCTCTCCTCCTCCTCTCCTGTCCCTCTCCTCCTCCTCTCCTGTTCCTCTCCCGTCCCTCTCCTCCATCTCCTCCTCTCCTGTCCCTCTCCTCCATCTCTCCTCCTCCTCTTCTTTTTCTCTCCTGTTCCTCTCTTCCTCTCCCATCCCTCTCCTCCTCCTCTCCTGTTCCTCTCCCGTCCCTCTCCTCCATCTCTCCTCCTCCTCTCCTGTCCCTATCCTGTTCTTCTCCTCCTCCTCTCCTGTCCCTCTCCTGTTCCTCTCCTCTCCTCCTCCTCTCCTGTTCCTCTCCTCCTCTCCTGTTCCTCCACCCTTCCTCTACTCTACTGTTCCTCCACTCATTATGTTCTGTTCCATTCTAGTCTATTCTGTTGCTAACAGCACCTAGCTTCATAGTCCAATGTCTTGTTTTACACCCTTCTGTGTGTCTGAAAGAGAACAACTGAATGAGAGTCGGATGGTCAATGTGTAGATTATACAAATATAATCTATGAGTTGACTCACCGTGTTGCCTACCTTTTGAGGCAGCAGTACTGTTAGGTTTCACTTTAATTAGATAGAGTGCCTGTGGCGTTGGTCTGCGTGGATCTCCAGGCCTGAGCACCACGCTGTGACACCGACGGCCTTCCCCTTCTGCCCATTAGCTCTACGCTGACAACCAGAGGCTGGAAGTCATACACATCATCCCCTGGCATCATTTTAATGGCTTCTATTTTCTCTCTCTCTTCTCTCTTGTCTTCCAGGCTCGAATAGCATTCCTGCAAGGGGAGAGGAAGGGTCAAGAAAACTTAAAGAACGATCTAGTTAGAAGAATAAAAATGTTAGAATACGCATTAAAGCAAGAAAGGTAAGGGAACCGTTGTTGTTGAACATGAACATTTTAATGTTGTAATGTGATTGATACTCTCAATGATAGTTCACTGTTCTCCACCTCAGCACACTAACAGAGTCTTCTCCTTTGCCTTTTTTTCCAGAGCAAAATACCATAAATTAAAATATGGAACAGAACTAAATCAAGGTGAAGTGAAGATGCCCAGCTTTGAATCAGGTATGGACCCCCCCTCGACAGACGTGGTATCGTGTGTAAATGTTAACACTCTGTCTATTCCTTGTTTTCTAGACCCTATTCATAGAAATAGAGCGAGCTTGCATCATTATTCTATGGTTCCGCTGAGAAAGGGAATGTGCCTAACTCTGTGATTTTAATTGAGATGCAGTTTAGACCAGACTTGAGGACACTGCTCTTTCCTTTGATACGTTCTTCTGGCCTGCCTTCCATTAATTGGATGTGCTTACTCTTCCTCCTCTTCCTCCTGCTCCTCCCGCTGACAGAAGACACCAAAGACACAGAGGTCCCTGCTGTGCCCCAGAACAGCCAGCTAACGTGGAAGCAGGGCCGACAGCTCCTCAGACAGTGAGTACCGGCCACTGACACGGTTTCCTCACCGGTTTGAACCACACCTTCCAAAACTTGAGATCGGGACCCCATGTGGGACCCCCTGATTAAAAAACATAAATAAAATAGTCTTGGCCCCCTCAGGGAGGTCTTCAAACCTCTCATGATGCTAACTGTGTGTTCCCTAACCCTAACCCTGGCCCTAGTTTGTCATGTGTTTGTTATGAAGGCGTCTGCTAAACAGCAAAAATGTGGTTTGTGATGTTCACCTCTGACCTCCGACAACCTTGGTGTGCGTATCCTCTAGATACCTCCAGGAGGTGGGCTACACGGACACCATACTAGACGTGCGGTCCCAGCGGGTCCGCTCCTTACTGGGCCTGTCAAGCTCTGAGCAGAACGGCTCCGTGGAAACCAAGAACCTGGAGCAGATCCTCAACGGAGGGGAGTCTCCCACCAAACGAAAGGGACAAGATATGAAAAGGTAGCTGGGTCTGCCACACGCATGCACACACCTACACGAACGTCCACACCAGCGGAGGTAGAAATGGCAGGACAGGCTCCTGGTAACGCGCGGAACGGAAACACTTTGTGTGTTTGATACCATTCCTCTTTCCATCACATGCTTTTACAATGAGCCAGTCCTCCGATTTCTACCTCCACCAGCCTCCCCTGAAACATACTGGATGAACCAGTCAGAACAGAAGTTCAGCGACCACTCGATCACTAGGTTTTATGGTTGCTGTATTTTTTATTCATAGGAAGACTTTTCTTTTACATTAACTGAAGTAGCAAGTCTGTTCTGCCTGCCAACCGCCACTCCAAATGGATTGTGCTAATGGACGGATGTTCATCCCTTCCGGATCTGATTGACGTTCTGTCTGCTCAGGCTGCAGACAGCCTGGTCCTGGCTTCACCCACGTCTGTGGCTTTGTCTGTGTATGCCGGCTGACCCGGGCCGTGAATGGAACTAAAGCCATGCTGTTTGTGAGGCGAAACGTTTGTGAGGCGAAATGTTTCTGACTCTAAACGTTTCTGTGGCTAAAAGTTTCTGAGGCTAAACATTTCTGACTCTAAACGTTTCTGACTCTAAACGTTTCTGACACTAAGGGCCGGTTTCAGAGACAAGGCTTAAGCCTAGTCCTGGACTAAATCACACTTTCAATGTAAAATCTCCATTGAAGATGTTTTTTAGTCTAGGATTAGGCTTAAGCCTTGTCTGTGAAACCGGCCCTAGATGTTTCTGACTCTAAACGTTTCTGACTCTAAACGTTTCTGACTCTAAATGTTTCTGACTCTAAATGCTTCTGAGGCTAAATGTTTCTGACTCTAAGGGCCAGTTTCACAGACAAGGCTTAAGCCTAGTCCTAGACTAAAAAACATCTTCAATGGAGATTTTACATTGAAAGTGTGATTTAGTCCAGGACTAGGCTTAAGCCTTGTCTCTGAAACCGGCCCTAAATGTTTCTGACTCTAAACGTTTCTGAGGCTAAAGGTTTCGCGGCCGTGTTACTGTACCTAACTGATGGGACGGTCCCTCAATCCCGCCGCTCTCAATGGTTTGCGTTGTTGTCTGGACTTTTTCCCCCTCCTAGGAATCCCGGAGACGTCCTGGAGACGTTTAACTTCCTTGAGAACGCGGATGACAGCGACGAAGAGGAGGACGAGGAGGGCGACCTGATGGAGGACGTGGCGGAGAGGAGCCAACACACAATAAAGAAACACAAGACCAAGGTGACGGTCGCCACTTCTCTGGTTCTCTCTCTCTCTCTCTCTCTCTCTGTGTGAAGACACAGTAACGTGGCTTAGAGCGGAGGGGAGCAAAAGCAGTACGATCTGGAATCGTTTTGACACAAATCTGGACGTGAAGCGACGACAAGTGAAGTCTTCAGGGGCGGCGGTAGCCTAGAGGTTAGAGAGGCCGACGAGCAATCGGAAGGTCGCTGGTTCGATCCCCGCCTCAGGTGGGAGCTGCATGTGCCCTTGAGCAAGGCACTTAACCCCTAATCGCTCCAGTGGGGCGCCGACTATGTCTGACCCTGTGCCTAGAGCAAAAAATACAAAATTCCAACAATTGACTGAATTGCTGAATTGACTGGTTGCATGGAAAATAAATGAATTATTATGAATTATTATTATTATGATGATGATCTTCTGTCCAGCCATTAACAGTGGTTCTGTCCTGGTGTGCAGGTTGGTAACGAGGGTCTGGCGTCTGACCTCCCAGACGACCCCGACACAGAGGAGGCCCTGAAGGAGTTTGACTTCCTGGTCAACGCTGAGGACGGCGAGGGGGCGGGGGAGGCGCGCAGCTCCGGAGACGGCACGGAGTGGGGTGTGTAGGCGCGTGTGTGTGAGTCTGTGTCTGTGTCAGATAGGTGTGTGTGTGTGTGGTGGGTTTGTGCCTAGATTGGCCAGTTGTGTGTGTGTGTGTGTGTGTGTGTATGTGTGTCGTGGAGGATTGCTACATTAGGATTGCTACACACACATAGGTGTGTGCGTGTGTGTGTGTGTGTGTGTGTGTGTGTGTGTGTGTGTGTGGTGAGTAGTGTATTCTGAGCCTCTCTGCTCTACTCCTGTGGAATCTGTGTAAGGGCCTATGCTGCGTCAGCATTCCTCCTCACTTGTGCCACAGGATATTCTGAGCCCTGACACACCACACACACACACACACACACACACTGCTGCACAGCATGTTCTAGTCACAGCCTGAGGTCATGAAGCTCCCTGGTCTGGAGGCGGAGTCAGGATGCTAGCCTGGAGGCGGAATCAGGGTGCTAGCCTGGAGGCGGAGTTAGGGTGCTAGCCCTGTACCCAGGCCACTCACACCCCTTTTACACCAAGGCATACAGGGCCGGGTGGGTGCCGGTGCTTATCTCCTCTTATCTCCAACCTGTTCTTCACGTTGCGACAGCAAAAGAACCAGCAGCTCTAGGCCAGGAAAACTGGTTCCAAAGTGGCAGGTATAGAACTAAGAACAGCGTAGGGTCTAGAACTAAGAACAGCTTAGGGTCTAGAACTAAGAACAGCTTAGGGTCTAGAACTAAGAACAGCTTAGGGTCTAGAACTAAGAACAGCTTAGGGTCTAGAACTAAGAACAGCTTAGGTTCTTAGCGGCTGGGGGGCGGGATTATCATCACCAACCGAGACCAAGAAATCGGTGTATCATTCATTTATTCGATTTGTTTAACTGCAATGTGATCGATACCAACATAGTCGATGCTAGGTAGCTAGCTATATCGATCTAGCGAGTTAGCCTACAACAAAGGTTAACATTAACCGCTTATGTCCAGTGTTAATACTTGTCTTCTTAAACGTAATCACCGTCCATAGCAATCACCACAAGCAGCACAAATACGCATACATATTGTTGTTGTTGAAGTTGAAGACTAGGCCTGTAACAGTTCAACATTTTGCTGCACAATATAATTGTCACTGAATCTCAAATTGCTCTCAGTGAGCGGGCCGGCGCCTTGCATGGTATCTTGCTGCCATTGGTGTGTGTGAATGGTTGAATGAGAGGCTATTAATTGTTTCACTGTTATGTGACCCATATAGATAATGTAATAACACAGCAACTTGTGAAATAAACCACGCTTCTTTATTATCATAAAAGGTATTGGAGATGTACAGTACCAGTCAAAAGTTTGGACTCTTGAATGGGAAAGTGTGTCCAAACCTTTGACTGGTACTGTAAGTTTTGCTAGGCGACTCATATTGGCCATCAAAAGAGTACAGCGTGTCCTCCACGCGGGCTTCTCCACTGTATTGAATGGCCGCATCTCTTTTTCAATGTAACGCGTCACGTTGTCTGTGAGCACGCACCGTTTGGAACTGTCCCGCTTATTTCGCCGGTCGGTTTAACGTGCGTGCGTGCGCAGGCCTTTGGAGTGTGTGTGTGTATATGCATGTATGTATATACACATACAGGCCTTTGGGGGGGGTGTGCGTGTATGTGGTGTGTGTCCAGGCCCCAGGTTGTGTGTTCAGAGTCCTCTCTAGGTGTGGTATGTTGTTGACCGTGAACCCCCCCCCCCTCTATGTGTCTAGCTGAGCCCCTCCCCTTCCCCTCCGGGGGCGGTAAGTCCTTCATCATGGGGTCTGATGACGTGTTGGAGAGCGTGCTGGGCCTGGGCGACCTGGCAGACCTCACCGTCTCCAACGACGAGGCCGACTACAGCTATGACGTAAGCACCCCGCCTCCCTCCTCACACTAGAGAGCACCCCGCCACCCTCCTCACACTAGAGAGCCGTACCGAGCTGGGCCAGTCTAGGACTGATTTACACTAGAGAGCTGGTCTAGCCTGGCCTGGCCTGGTTACACTAGAGAGCTGGTCTAGCCTGTCCTTGTCTGGTTACACTAGAGAGCTGGTCTAGCCTGGCCTGGTCTGGTTACACTAGAGAGCTGGTCTAGCCTGGCCTTGTCTGGCCTGGTTACACTAGAGAGCTGGTCTAGCCTGGCCTGGCCTGGTTACACTAGAGAGCTGGTCTAGCCTGGCCTTGTCTGGCCTGGTTACACTAGAGAGCTGGTCTAGCCTGGCCTGGTCTGGCCTGGTTACACTAGAGAGCTGGTGTAGCCTGGCCTGGCCTGGCCTGGTTACACTATGGCGCTTTTCCACTACCGGGCCGACTCGGTTCTTTTTCCTTTCTCCATTGCCAAACGAGCCGTACTGGGCCATAGTTCCCGTGCCATTTTTAGTTCCCGTTCGGGAGGGGTAGCGAAAGGTACTTTATTGCCAGGCTGCGTGTGATGTGTGACGCTGCACACCGTTGATTGGTCAATGGAAACCGCCATTTTTAAATACCACAACAGATTTCGCTCTCGGAAAATGTCACTTACTGTTTCTGTAATAACTTATTAATAAAGATTTGAAAAATTATGATAACCATTTTATTATCTTAGTTTAATGTCATTTCAATGCATCGTAGAACTTTTATTTACAACAAGCATAACAAAGAAATCGCTATTATGGCGATGTGCTGTGCCTATGCTTAGACCGTTCCACAGTCCAGCGTGCTTCATCATCCCCCTTCTAAAACTGCCATCTCCCCTTTCCATCCATTATGTCATTTTATCAATGAACATTGTATTACTGTTATTTCAACATTTACGCCTCTTTCACACATAGTTCCCTGTAACTTCAATGGAATCCCAAGCTGTGCCGTCCAGCCATTTTCGCCGTTCACTCATGAGCCAAATGCCGGTAGATTCGTGTCTAGCTCCCCTTAACACATGTCGGCGTTTCCCTGGTTGCGAGATCTAAACTACTAGAACTGAAAGCGGCAAGTAACAGGAACGTAACATCCATATGCTGTATATATAAATACATATATTTTACTACCAGCAAGACACCGGAGCACTCGTGTCTATAACAAACGCGGAGATTGTATGAGCCCCGCGTCAGTCAGCCTTTCCGTAGAAATACATCGCTCCGTTATATAACGTTACATGTTTTAAGACAGATCTGTGCATGATAGTGCTGCATTATGTTGATCTATTTATATCGATCTATTCTTGCTAATTCCTTATTACCAGTGGAAAGGGGGAAGGCTAAAACACTTTGAATGGAATAGATAGGACTTTCCGTTCAATGGAGGAAGCATGATACTCGCGAGTTCATCTCGCATTTCCCCCTGTTGATTTATTAAACAATCTAAGCAATCTAATCAGAGCAGTTGTTATTATGTAATATTATTGATGGATGTGCCATTTTTGATGGAGAGCAGTGAGCGGATGACTGGATGTGAGCATGTATTTGACTAATGCCGGTAGATTTGCGTCTTGCTCCCTTTAACACATGTCGGCGTTTCCCTGGTTGCGAGATCTAAACTACTAGAACTGAAAGCGGCAAGTAACAGGCACGTAACGTTATGTTACGTTATGTTTTAGGGCTGATCTGTGCATGATAGTGCTGCATTATTTGACATAATTCTTATCGCATTTCCCCCTGTTGAGCTGTATACCGGCACTTATTAAAGTGAAGTGCTCTTATGACACTTAACTCCTCCTACTGTCGGCGCTCGTTCCTGGCCTCTTGTGTATAGTGGAGAACGTATCCTACCCGGAACTTTTCATATGCGTGCCGAGCCGGTCAATGAAAAAGCGCCACTAGAGAGCTGGTCTAGCCTGGCCTGGTTACACTAGAGAGCTGAGCTGAGCTGTACTAAACCAGCCTGTTACTCTAACAGTGCTGGGAAATAACAATGTGAAAAACACAAAACACAAAGCACAGTATGGTTTGGGTCTGCCCTATAGTATGTGAAGACCTCATTGCTCTCTCTCTCTCTCTCTCACACACACACACTCTCTCTCTCTCTTTCAATCCCCCTCCCTGCCTCTCTCCCCCGTCCTCCACCACTTCACAGCCTGCTGATAGGGTTCTGGCGGAGGTCACACTCCCCAGGCCACTCCAGTAGGAGAGGGAGAGCACTCATTAGGGAACACTTGAAGTGTGGAGGGGGCATACAGTACATACCAGCCAGCAGCAGCCCCTATCAACCTGCCTCCATCTCTCACTCCACACTCCATGAAGTGGGGTCGGACTAATCACTGGAACGGAAACACTCTGGAATGTTTCATGTTTACAGTTACGTTTAGCTCTGTGTCAGGTGTATACATGTAGCTTCATGCATTCTTTCAGATACCCCCATTAGAGAGAGAGAGAGAGAGAAAAATCTCCAACACACAACTTACGTTTTGCATGTTCCATGGAATTGGAATGTTCCAACTTTCATTCCATTTGGAACGGTTAGACTGACCCATCTGCCTGCTCTCCTCTCTGCAGCTGCCGGCCAATAAGGACACGTTCCGGAAGACGTGGAACGCCAAGTACACACTGCGGAGCCACTTTGACGGTGTGCGTGCGCTGGCGTTCCATCCGGTAGAACCGGTACTAGTCACCGTCTCCGAGGACCACACCCTCAAACTGTGGAACCTTCAGAAGACCGTCCCTGCCAAAAAGTATGTGTTCTGACCTCAACCCTGGAGGGACTAACCCTAACCCTAACCCACACATAACTTTGCAACATGTATTATTTTATGTATTAAAACATATAAAATAATAATAAAATGTTTGCTTCTGAATGTGATTTTGACATTTTTAAAGTATTAATTAAGTGTTATTTCGTGTTCCCTTCTCTGTAGAAGTGCCTCTTTCGATGTGGAACCCATCTATACCTTCAGAGCTCATGTGTAAGTATCAGGTTACCTGGGGAACTGCAAGTATTTAGTTACCATGGGAGGCTGGTTGGAGGTAGAAATCGGAGGACGGGCTCATTGTAAAGCATGGAACGGACGCACGTGTTTGATACCGTTCCTCATTCCATTCTATGCTTTACAAATGAGCCTGTTCTCCGATTTCTACCTCCACTGCTGGTTACTACAGGGAACTGCTGTCCAATGGGGCTTTTCCACTAGAGGGCTGACCTGCTTCTTTGGCGCTTTTCCATTTGTCGGCCTGGGTCAGGTCGGGTCGCTTCTTTAGCTACCCATCGAGGGCAGGAACCTTTTTTGAGACCCGGAACCTTTTTGCCAGGCTGCGTGTGACGTGTGACGCTGCACACCGTTGATTGGTCAATGGAAATCGTCATCCCATGTTCATAGATTTCTTCGCTAACCGCCATCTTTAAATACCACATTCACTCTTGGAAAAGGTCACTACCGTTTCTGTAATAGCTTATTAATAAAGATTCGAAAAATTATGCTGACCATCGTATTATCTTAGTTTAATGTCATTTCAATGCATCATTATTTACATTTACATTTACATTTACATTTACATTTTTGGCATTTAGCAGACGCCTTATTCCAAAGCGACTTACAATCAATCAATTTACAACAAGCATAACACAAAAATCGCTATTATGCACCGTCTTTGCCCGTGAATAACACCGGCTATGGAGGTGGTACAAACACAATACTCCTTTGCTAACTTCACCATCGGTATACGGTCATTTTGAGCCCTTAACCACCGCGCTGACACCCCGAGAAGTTATGCTTTTAACCGTAAACTCAATGAACCGGGAGTTCACCCTCTGCTGCTCGCAGCACCGCGCCTTCTGGTTGAAACTCCAGCTGACAGCGGGGGGAGAGAAGTTTTACCAGGGAATTCGCTCCGCGCTGTGTCGACCGTGATAGGAGTGTAGGATCGACACCATTCAAATGGTTTTGGATTCCCTGTCCTCTCCCCTATCCGGACACGTTTAAATTGTTATCCTAACCCACGGTAAATCACAGTTATTAACCCGCAAAGGGCACCGTCTTTGCCCGTGAATAACACCGGCTATGGAGGTGGTACAATCACAATACTCCTTTGCTAACTCCACCATCGGTATACGGTCATTTTGAGCCCTTAACCACCGCGCTGACACCCCGAGAAGATATGCTTTTAACCGTAAACTCAATGAACCGGGAGTTCACCCGCTGCTGCAAGCGTATCTATAACGAACGCGGAGATTGAATGAGCCCCACGTCAGTCAGCCTTTCCGTAGAAATACATCGCTCCGTTATATATCTAACGTTACATGTTTTAAGGCTGATCTGTGCATGATAGTGCTGCATTATGTTGATCTATTTATATCGATCTATTCTTGCCAATTCCTTATTACCAGTGGAAAGGGGGATGGCAAAAACACTTTGAATGGGATAGATAGGACTTTCCGTTCAATGAGGCATGATACTCGCGAGTTCATCTCGCTTTCCCCCCCGTTGATGTATTAAACAATCTAAGCAATCTAATCAGAGCAGTTGTTATTATGTAATATTATTGATGGATGTGCCATTTTTGATGGACAGCAGTGAGCGGATGACTTGATGTGAGCATGTATTTGACTAATGCCGATTGTCTTGCTCCGAAACCGGAGCTGTCTACAGCGGATTCAAACTACTGTAATTCATGAACTATATGCCCAATCTAAAAAATTCAAAGAGTTTCTGAAAGCAGAGAAGTTGCACTTTTTGAACAGTTGAACTTTCCCCCTGCTGATCTGTATAGCGGGGGGAATCTTATGACACTGTTATGACGCGTAACTCCGCCTACTATCTCCTGCTCCTCCTACTCGTTCCTGGTCTCTTGTGTATAGTGGAAAAGCGACAATACCAGGAACTGTTCAAAAGCGTGCCGAAGCTAACTGTGCCAAGCCGTGCCGGGCCGGTCAGTGGAAAAGCGCCACAAGTCTCCTACCATTCACCTGTTCCCATAGGCTCACCTTCACTCTCTGACGGGTGGACGACTATGTAGCGGCTAAAAGGCATTTCTTCGACATCCTTCTTAGCTTTTCAAAAAAATGCCGGTCGAGAGAGGAAGCTGCCGTTGCTTGTTCGCCGCTTCTCCACCCGAAATCTAGGTGGAATTGCAGTATACAGAGTAGATTGTCCTACAAAGACATTTAGATTTAGTAATCTAAAAATGAATTAGACTCCTATCTATATCAATTTTTTGGGTTTCTTTTTATTTTACTACTCAATCTTTTCAGTTTGTTAAGCGTCTTTGAGTGTCTAGAAAAGCGCAATATAAGTCTAATGTATTATTATTATTGTTATTATTATTATCTAGTGGAGCTTCTAAAAGCCCAGAGTATCCAGGGAGTGTTGAGTGCACTCCTCCTGTCGTCCGTACTACAGCATATCCTGGGCTTAACAAGCCTGCAGGGATTGTGCAGTGATAGTGTTCTAAAGTAATAGTTTCCCAACCGTTTTGATGACATCAGCATAGCGATTTTTCCCCGGCACGGAATGACCACTCCAAATCGTAGCTTGTTAGAGAAAGTAGGCAAATAAAATAATAAACTATCCATTGGAAATATTTATTATTACCTGTTCGCTTGACATGTCGGGATCTCGGCTCCATGGACTAGATAGTTGTTTCCAGTAGCCAGTACCAGTGACTAGTGTCAACACAGTTATTGTAATTGCACTATCCACTCATGGCCACAACGGAGCCAGATTTCATGTGTTGCTCCTTTAAATGTAACCTTACAACACCTCCCCCTCCCCCCTCCCCAGGGGTCCAGTCCTGTCCCTGGCTATGAGCTCCAGCGGGGAGCAGTGCTACAGCGGAGGCATCGACTCCACCATCCAGTGGTGGAACATCCCCAGCTCCAACGTAGACCCTTACGACACCTACGGTAAGACCTCCTCCACCTCTCATCTCCATCATGGACCATGGTGGTGTTCTCTAGTTCATCATGGTGGTGGTGTTCTCTAGTTCATCATGGTGGTGTTCTCTAGGTCATCATGGTGATGTTCTCTAGTTCATCATGGTGGTGGTGTTCTCTAGTTCATCATGGTGGTGGTGTTCTCTAGGTCATCATGGTGGTGTTCTCTAGGTCATCATGGTGGTGGTGTTCTCTAGGTCATCATGGTGGTGTTCTCTAGGTCATCATGGTGGTGTTCTCTAGTTCATCATGGTGGTGTTCTCTAGTTCATCATGGTGGTGTTCTCTGGGTCATCATGGTGGTGTTCTCTAGTTCATCATGGTGGTGTTCTCTGGGTCATCATGGTGGTGGTCTTCTCTAGTTCATCATGGTGATGTTCTCTAGTTCATCATGGTGGTGTTCTCTGGGTCATCATGGTGGTGTTCTCTGGGTCATCATGGTGGTGTTCTCTAGTTCATCATGGTGGTGTTCTCTGGGTCATCATGGTGGTGTTCTCTAGTTCATCATGGTGGTGGTGTTCTCTAGTTCATCATGGTGGTGTTCTCTAGGTCATCATGGTGGTGTTCTCTAGTTCATCATGGTGGTGGTGTTCTCTAGTTCATCATGGTGGTGTTCTCTGGGTCATCATGGTGGTGTTCTCTAGTTCATCATGGTGGTGTTCTCTAGTTCATCATGGTGGTGTTCTCTAGTTCATCATGGTGGTGTTCTCTAGTTCATCATGGTGGTGTTCTCTAGGTCATCATGGTGGTGTTCTCTAGGTCATCATGGTGGTGTTCTCTAGTTCATCATGGTGGTGTTCTCTAGGTCATCATGGTGGTGTTCTCTAGTTCATCATGGTGGTGTTCTCTAGTTCATCATGGTGGTGTTCTCTAGTTCATCATGGTGGTGTTCTCTAGTTCATCATGGTGGTGTTCTCTAGTTCATCATGGTGGTGTTCTCTAGGTCATCATGGTGGTGTTCTCTAGTTCATCATGGTGGTGTTCTCTAGGTCATCATGGTGGTGTTCTCTAGTTCATCATGGTGGTGTTCTCTAGGTCATCATGGTGGTGTTCTCTAGTTCATCATGGTTGTGTTCTCTAGGTCAGCGGTCCCCAACCTTTTTTGCGCCACGGACTGGTTTCATGCAAGACAATATTTTCACGGACCGGCCTTTGGGTGTGGGGGCATAAATATATCGAAATAAAATGATACGACCGCAGTGTTTCCTCCAGGAATTTCCACATTAGTGGCGGCCAAGCGAATCCTCGCGCGCACGTGCATCCAGCGTGCACGTGCATGAAACGCGCACGCGCGCTCAAAACAACGACGTAATTTCACCAAAAACTAGAGGGAGCGTGGCAAAAAAAAAAAACTGTTAAGCCATTAAAGCCAAGCGGCAATGTTTTATATAGCAGGTGATCAAATACCAAGATATCCGGAGGCTACAGCTGCAGCAGAACATGGGGAACGCGCATACATACAGCACTGAATGTAGGTTACCGTATAATATCCATCTTTGGATCATAATAATATACATGTGACTGACAGATACGCCAAAGTCAACACACTGACACAGACACAGACACACACAGTGAAAGATAATCAGCTCATCGAATATGAAGTACATTAGAGTACACACAGAACCAGGAACGCACATACAGCACTGAACAACATCCGTAGAATATAAACTTGTGACTGACAGTCACACACACACACACACACACAAAGATCATCAGTTCATCAATACGAAGTAGGCCTACATGAGAGCACAAAACTGGCTAACGTTACTGATTAACTGTTTACTGTAGTGCCGAGAGACGGGAGTCGTAGGCGCCTAGGCGGGAGTCGTAAGCTAAACGTTTAATGTAGGATATGAACGATTGTCAACAACACACTCAAGCAGTAAATAGAACTGAATAAACAACTCGGGTACCACGCACTTATCTGTCCGTGCGGAACAATACTCCCAACCCATAGTTCCGTGGGTGAATTATGTCAACCCACCACATTACACAAGTAAAATCACAGTGTGACAGTCAGATGGAACATTCGGTAAACAGCTGAGTATCAGCTGAGTTAAAGAAAACCAACTCTTACCTTTGATGACACCTACATGAGCCCTGTTTTCCTGTACTTCTCCCTTGTGTCTCTTATTGTCCAAATGTTCCCTGAATTTTAGCTGCATGTTTTTCCAGCATGTAATTCCGTTGTCAATAAAAAAATCGACTCCCCTTCTTTTTTCCCTGCCAATACTGTCGTTGCTAAAGTGACGGCACATAAGAATGGTTTTTTTACTTGCTAATGTCTGCTGATACACCACCACAGCTAGCCGATACTGATGGCTCTCCTTCTGCCACCTGTTCTCCCGCTGTAGACAGAGTGAACCGTTTGAGGGATTTTTGAGTGTGAAACTAAAAGACAGAGTGAATATTATTTAAACGAAAACATATCTACAAATATTATACTAAACTGTACAAAATCATTGTTGTGATTGGACGTTAGCGTTGCTATCAGAGTGAGTGAGTTGATGTTTCTTTTCAAGGGACCGGCGGAGGAGAGGGATATCCTGAAATCCAAATTTCCCGCTAAACTTGGACCAATCACAAAACTGTTTTGCAAGCGCGTCGCTTCGCGCGTGTGGTCTGCAACATTGTAACATTGTAACTTACTGCTCCCTAAATCGGAACAAAATGTAGGTCTGAAAGCAGCCTAAATCTAGCTTCAATCTGGGTTTTTTTTTCATAATAAAGAAAAATAAATCGTCGACTTAGTGGACTGAATCAATTAGTGGCGGAGAAAATTCATTTGTGTCTTTCAGACTTTACAATATTTTTTTATTCATTCTCTGCGGCCCGGTACGGTCCGTGGACCGGTGGTTGGGGACCACTGCTCTAGGTCATCATGGTGGTGTTCTCTAGTTCATCATGGTGGTGTTCTCTAGGTCATCATGGTGGTGTTCTCTAGGTCATCATGGTGGTGTTCTCTAGGTCATCATGGTGGTGATGTTCTCGAGGTCTCTAGTATCACTGAACAGTCCTTTTTTAAAAACATGTTTATGGGTGTCA
The DNA here is from genome assembly GCF_963989245.1 of Nansenia antarctica. Lineage (NCBI taxonomy): Eukaryota > Metazoa > Chordata > Actinopteri > Argentiniformes > Microstomatidae > Nansenia > Nansenia antarctica. The sequence goes on along the minus strand of NC_137674.1, from coordinate 51,884,433 downwards.
TTGATCTCGTTGATCACTGCTCGCTCCCTCTACAAATTCTTTATTCAAGTCTGATTGAATTGATACAGATTGTGTTCAGACCAATGTTGTCTTTGGCCCAATCCCATTCCAAATGTTTACCCCTACCCCTTGGTTTGGAGTGCCACTCACTTTGCGGCTTGCCCCTCGGAACAGAGTTACAAGGGGTTGTGGTTGAAATCTTCCCCTTTGAAATGGGACAACCCCTCAAGACCATGATACGTCATCAGTAGTATCATAGAAAAACACTTAAGTTAAATTTTGGGCGTCATATGCCATCAAAGGGGGGAAATGCGACTTGGAAATATGTCAAAATGCAGGACTCTCATGCACAAATCAGCCTTAAAACATTGTGGTAACGTTAGATAGCTAGCTAGAGACATCGGCATACTAGCGATTTTTTAGTTATGCTTGTTATAAAGAAAAGGTCTATAATCTAATAAATGACATTAAACTAAGATAATACAATGGTTATCATAGTTTTTTTTTTAATATTAAAGAAAATAATTACATTTATTGTTTTCTTTTGTTGCTTGTGCAGCCATTATCTTGCCGATGATTCCCAAGGCATTCTGGGAGATTCCAACACTTGATTTTAACCCTTGCTTTGGAGTGTGCCTCTGAAAAAACCTGTCCTGTGATCCTTTGTCCCTGACCCCCCCCCCCCATCAGAGCCCAGTGTCCTGGCTGGCTCGTGGCTGGGCCACAGTGATGCCGTGTGGGGGCTGGCCTACAGCGGCATCAAGAACCGCCTGCTGTCCTGTTCCGCCGACGGAACCGTCAAGCTGTGGAACCCCCAGGAGAAGAACCCCTGTATCAGCACTTACAACGGAGAGAGGGGTGAGAACACGGCTTCAGAACCAGGCTTCAGAACTCTGAACCTTTAAGGCTTTATATATAATGTTGCATTATCAGCTTTGTAAAAAAGACCATAATCTGCATAAATTAGAATTGACCTGTACCTTCTCTGCTTCAAGCCCCCTGACACAGCCCTGAGGGTGGGGTTACGTGTATAGAGGTTAGGTGTATAGAGGTTAGGTGTATAGAGGTTACGTGTATAGAGGTGTATAGAGGTTACGTGTATAGAGGTTACGTGTATAGAGGTTACGTGTATAGAGGTGTATAGAGGTTAGGTGTATAGAGGTTACGTGTATAGAGGTGTATAGAGGTTACGTGTATAGAGGTGTATAGAGGTTGTGTATAGACGTGTATAGAGGTTAGGTGTATAGAGGTTACGTGTATAGAGGTGTATAGAGGTTAGGTGTATAGAGGTGTATAGAGGTTAGGTGTATAGAGGTGTATAGAGGTTAGGTGTATAGAGGTTAGGTGTATAGAGGTTAGGTGTATAGAGGTTAGGTGTATAGAGGTTAGGTGTATAGAGGTGTATAGAGGTGTATAGAGGTTAGGTGTATAGAGGTTACGTGTATAGAGGTGTATAGAGGTTACGTATATAGAGGTGTATAGAGGTTAGGTGTATAGAGGTTAGGTGTATAGAGGTGTATAGAGGTTAGGTGTATAGAGGTGTATAGAGGTTAGGTGTATAGAGGTTACGTATATAGAGGTGTATAGAGGTTAGGTGTATAGAGGTTACTAGGGATGTCGCGATCCGATATTGATATCGCATATCGCTGCGATATTGGTCCTGAATGCTGGATCGCAGATCGCACCAGAAAAAAAATAGGCAGCGATCTGGGGCTCGCGATCTGGCGTGTCACTCACGTGATGACAACAGTAGTAGTCAGTGGTCACATGCATGAGAGTTGGCTAGAAGCTACCTGTGTGTAATGAGTCTGACAATGTCATAATGCTAGCTGGTGAAATCATAAACCATTTGCTTAAGTAATTTTTCGGTTATTTACATAGTCTGAAACTACAGATTGTAAGCTTTCAAATGATGCGTCATACATTGAAATCGGGAAAAAAAATCAAGACGACACGAGTATTCAATTCACCGAATGGGAATGCGACACGAGAAAAGTGACTGACCAAACCACAACAACAAACGCTGCTAACAGCTAGCGGCTAACAGTGGTACATCGCTAGGAACGTCTAACTGCGTTTTTATAACATCACAGCATGCTGAGAGAACATGGACGCTAAAAACATATAACTACGCATAATTAGATGAACACACAGTTCTTGCTTTTGAACACGAGCTAAAACGAAAGTATGTTTACAATTCATTATCACTTACCGGTAGCCTGTGGCAAACGAGAACAGTTAATCCAATCCACAGATTATAAGTATGTAGTGATCGTTAAACTGTTTTTTATTATATGGACTGGGTACTTTAAAACTTAAAGTTGCCTGTTGCCTGGTTTCTGGTCTTACCAGCGGGCGTCACTAGGCTACACTTTTAAAAGGGTCCTATAATTGATTTGCCATTTATAAGAGAAGATAAATAGAATAAAAACCTGAAGGCACTACAACTAGAAATCAGACAGTAACTCTTTTTTTTCTACAATGCTGAATGCAGCTGTTTAAATTGTTTTAACTTTAAACCAGTTGGTCACTGAGTACTGCAGAGTACTGTTTTTGTTGCTTGAATAAAGGCTGGCAGTCTTTAATAGCCAACTGTTGTTGTGGACTATAGGGCTGCAACTAACGATTATTTCAATTATCGATTAATCTACCGATTATTTTTTTGACTAATCGATTAATCGGACAAATGAAAAGAACAGATTTCTTTTGATAAATTTTTTTTTATTTAAACTTTTTTTTTTTTTTTTTTTTTTTACATTTGTTTTATACATATACATGTGCAAAATAAATAAAAAATAAAAAATATAAATAAAAAAGGCTTTGCTACATCAAATAGGTTTAACAACCTAGATTGTTTCAATAGAAGTAGTTGAACGTAGTTGAACTCTAGCTAGAACAAGAAAATGCTAGTTTAAAAATAAAAATAAAGTGTTCTTGTGTCTCAGTGGTTTTCAAAGTGCTTTCAACCAACAATTTCAACAGTCTCAACTGCACAACTTGAACCTCAAGTCTGTCTAATCCACTCTCCTCTTTCTACAGGAACTTTGCATTGCAATGCAGAAAGGTTAGCATGTCCACATGCTCCTGGCTAAGACTAGCTCTCTTCTTGGAAGCTATGTTGCCTGCTGCGGAGAAAAGCCGCTCAGATGGTGTTGAGGTGCCAGGGATGCATAAGTAGGACTTTGCTAGCATAGCCAAGGTGGGATATCTATCCTGGTTAGCCTTCCACCAATGTAATGGACTTTGTTCCTTGGCAAGGGATTTCTCTCCAAAGTATGCGAGGACTTCATTCTTCACTTGGCTGGTGAGATCTTCATTTTCCCGCTCTCTACTCTCTTCTTCACTGCTGTTTTCAGAATCGAGGAGTGAGTCAAGTAAAGAGACATTTTTAGGTTCAGCAGCTGTAGTAGAACTGGTGGTGGAGGAGGCAAGGGTTTGGTCGCTGAGACTGTCATGCTGCTCCTGCTGCTGCTGCTTCTCATCCATCATCTCCCTTCTCACTAAGAGTGCCAGTGTTTGGACTTTGCTTTGCACATTCAGGACTTCTTCAGGTGTTAAAAACTTAAGTCTCTTGAACCTCGGGTCCAGGGCAGTGGAGAGGATCACTGTGTTTGGTGCCGTGCCTGAGAAAGAAGTCTCCCTCTGCCATCGCTGTTGGAGCTGCTCTGTAGCAGTGCGTTGGAAAGCCTGCACCGGAGCTGACTCGATGGTTGCACTCTGGGTGGACTTCAACAACCCCTTCACAAGTGGAGGTACTGCAGAGATGGTGATGTACTTCTCCCCACTCATGAAAACTGTGGCGCATTCAAAAGGCTCAAGGGCTGTGGAAAGCTCTCCCAGCAGGTTCCACTGTTCTGGTTTCAAATCCAGGTACCTTTTGCCCCTCTGAGTGACAGATGAGTCCGACAGCGTTGCTGTGACAGGCCACCTTTGCTCAAGCAGTCGGCTTATCATGTAGAACGTGCTGTTCCATCTTGTGCTTATGTCCTGGACAAGCCTGTGCTCAGGTGCGGCCATTTGTTGCTGTTTCTCTCTTAGCTTAGTGCAGGCTAGCTCGCTTCTTTTAAAATGCTCCACCAGACACCTTGCAGCCCCAATAGCTTTGTCAATGCTTGGGTGCTTCAATGCAGAATTGATCACGAGTTGCAAGGTATGGCCAGTGCACCGTACGGACATCCACCCATGCTTCTCCTCCAGTATGTTAGCTGCAGCCACAACATTGGCTCCATTGTCATGCACAATGGCGATGATTTTGCTAGGAGGAATTTCAAACCTGGTGGTTACTGCCTCCTCCAACCACTCTGCAATGTTGGATGCAGTGTGTCTGTCATGCAGTGGCATGGTGGTGAGGCAAATTGACTCCATCTTCCAATCATCTTTGATGTAATGACATGTGATGCCGAGGTATGCTTCAGTGGCTACACTTGTCCACACATCAGTGGTGAGAGCAATTTTGCTTTTGTTGGCCTTTATTGCAATCTTCACTTCCTGGGATGTCTCTTCATATTTCTTCTCCATCAGCTTGGTAAAATGGGTCCTAAATAATAATAATAATAATAAATGTATTTGTAATGCACTTTACATTCTAAACAAATCTCAAAGTGCTACAGAGAAAAAATGTGAAAATGTAAAAGTTAAAAGTTAGAAACCCTACCTTGAGGGTAGAGTGTAACCAGGGTGGAGGGTCTTGACCATTTCTCTGAAGCCGTTATCTTCCACCATTGATAGTGGCCTCATGTCAGTCACTATCATCTTGAGGACAGATAGTGTCAAATAAGCTGCTTGCTGTGGTGTGCATGGAGCTTTATTCCCAGTCAAGTAGCCAGTCATAGTGAGTTGTTTTTTTCTGAAATGAGACAGTATGCGTATGCATAATATAGCATATTTTAAAACTCAATGCATGCATTGTTTTAGTTTGTTGTATAGCATGCAATGTTGAATTCATGAATGCGAGCAAACACTCACTGGCTATCGCATTACATTAGTCATTTAGCTGACGCTTCGCCAGACCTCACAAGTGCGTCTCCTCCATACTAATACAAGTGACTATGAGCATACTCCGGTGCTGAAGGCATAGAATGCGAATAGCAGCAAGCTAAAAATACAATAGGTCATTAAGAGGGAGAATCTATTAGATAAACGATAAGAACTAACAGCCTACAGCTGTGCCAGTGAAACGAACGATCCTCACTTCAAAACGCAACGTAATATAATTACCCTGCTGAGGCTGAGCTGTCTTCATCCATCACTGTCACGTGCTTTCTTTTGAGGTGTTCTCGCATCACCGTTGTGCTCCCGTGCCATGAAAGGTCGGTTTTGCATATGTTGCAGCAAACACATTTTTCTGGAGCTTTTAAAGTGAAGTGCTCCCACACCTTGGACGTCTTCGTTCGAGTAGTTTTCTCCGCCATGATTTAAATGGAGCCGGGTCGAAAACTCCGGTACTTACACCGCCGCGACACACCTGGCACTGATTGAGATGAGATCACTTCTTCTTCAGGGCAGGCTACGCAGTACGCAGGCTAATGTCGCGCAGCTGCTGCCTCTCTGTTGGACTCCGCTACTGCACGTTACTCACGAGACAGCTCCGCAAGACACAGGAAGTAGGTTTGAATGAATGAATGAATGGTCTTTATTGTCATTGCTATAGTACAGGTACCAAACAAGTTGAAACAACGACATTTGGGAGGAATGGCTCCCCTGGTGCTAGGAAAAAGAAAAAAAAAACGAAAAACGAAAAAAAAAAAAAAAAAAAAGTTCTGTTATGGAACAAGACCCAACGAATCGATAATGGAATTCGTTGCCAACGAATTTCATTATCGATTATTATCGATTTAATCGATTCGTTGTTGCAGCCCTAGTGGACTATACTGGGGAAGTATTTGTTATTATTCAGGAGTAAAACAATAAATACAGATATCGGGCCCATTGATTGATTGAAAGTAAGAAAGTTCAAACGTTAGCAAATATAATTGGAGGGTAGGGAGGGAGAGAAGGAGAGAGAGCGGGATGGTGTCGGCACACCAGAGAGAGATAGCAAGAACCAGGTGAGAAAGTGGACAGGTAGTCAAGACCACATAAGTAAGTAGCCTTGAGAACCGATGGTTCTGGAGCCTAATGGCCCATAGGGCAGGAGCCTATCTCCTGTTTCCGTAGCGTGAGGCGGCTTAATGTACAAGTACACCCCTGGACATGACGCTGGTATGAGGCAGGGTCTTACCCCCTGGGGGGGGGGGGGTCCATGCCACGGTCCATGCCACCCCCCCAAGGCAGCAAACCTAGGGGAAACACTGGGTTAGGTGTATAGAGGTTAGGTGTATAGAGGTTACATGTATAGAGGTGTATAGAGGTTAGGTGTATAGAGGTTACATGTATAGAGGTGTATAGAGGTTAGGTGTATAGAGGTGTATAGAGGTTGAATGAATGAATGAATGAATGAATGAATGAATGAATGAATGGTCTTTATTGTCATTGATATAGTACAGGTACCAAACAACGAAATTTGGGAGGGGGGGCTCCCCTGGTGCTAGGAAAAAAAAAACTAAAAACAAGAAGGGAAAAGAGCTGGTTTACATAAATAAAGGCTATGTACACTATCCACTATACTATACTATACAAATAAAACACTGTGCTGTACTCTATGCTATGCTATACCTATTCTAACATTTCCTATCTCTGAACCTTATGTACCCGAGGGTTGTCATATTGCACATAGTGTTATTGCACATTCATTTAAAGTGTCGCAGTTTGCAGGTTTGAAATGTTCACAGTTGTGTTTCAGTATTGCACTTGATTTCAATCTAGTAGCTGCCATCAAATTGTCTAGATTGTCCAGGGCCTAGAACCTAGGTCTTTGCTGTGTTCAGGGCCTGAATGGCCCTGGGGTAGAAGCTGAGCTTCAGTCTGTTTGTCCTTGCGAACATGGTCCTGAACCGCCTGTCCGAGGTTAGGTGTATAGAGGTTACGTGTATAGAGGTGTATAGAGGTGTATAGAGGTTAGGTGTATAGAGGTTAAGTGTATAGAGGTGTATAGAGGTTACGTGTATAGAGGTTACGTGTATAGAGTTGTATAGAGGTTACGTGTATAGAGGTGTATAGAGGTGTGGTCACTTCCTGTCCCTGACCCGTTGTTTCTCCCTGTGCGTTTCGTACCAACAGAACACGGCGTGCCGACCGCGGTGGACTTCAACGGCTGTGACCCCGCCCACATGGTGGCGTCCTTCAACACGGGCGATGCCGTCATCTACGACCTGGAGACCTCGCAGGCCGCCGTGACCTTCAACACGCAGGGAGACAGCAGTGAGTCTAGCTGCTCTACATCGACATCACCTGACTTATATCTACATCACCTGACTTATATCTACATCACCTGACTTATATCTACATCACCTGATCTACATCACCTGACTTATATCTACATCACCTGATCTACATCTACATCACCTGACTTATATCTACATCACCTGACTTATATCTACATCCCCTGATCTACATCACCTGATCTATATCTACATCACCTGATCTATATCTACATCACCTGATCTATATCTACATCACCTGATCTATATCTACATCACCTGATCTATATCTACATCACCTGATCTATATCTACATACCTCTCTCTTCTCTCTCTCTCTTCTCTCTCTCTCTCTCTCTCTGCTCGCTCTCTCTCTCTTCTCTCTCTCTTCTCTCTTTCTCTCCTCTCTCTCTCTCTTCTCTCTCTTCTCTCTCTCTCTCTTCTCTCTCTCTGTTCTCTCTCTCTCTTCTCTCTCTCTTCGCTCTCTCTCTTCTCTCTCTCTCTCTCTCTCTCTCTCTCTCTCTCTCTCTCTCTCTCTCTCTCTCTCTCTCTCTCTCTCTCTCTCTCTCTCTCTCTCTCTCTCTCTCTCTCTCTCTCCCAGCCCTGCCAGCTGCCAACCACATCAACAAGGTAGTGAGTCACCCCACCCTGCCTGTCACCATCACCGCCCACGAGGACAGGAACATCAAGTTCTTCGACAACAAATCAGGTGATTAATCTGCGACCCCGCAGACATAATCAGCCTTAGTCTGGATGTGATGTGACTACAGCTGTGATATCTATGACTGACTGACTGATTATCTTACTGCCTCTCTCTCTGTGTCTCTCTCTCTCTCTCTCTCTCTCTCTGTCTCTGTCTCTTTCTCTGTCTCTCTCTCTGTGTCTCTCTCTGTCTCTCTCTCTCTGCCTGTTTCTCTCTCTCTCTGTCTCTCTCTCTCTCTGTCTGTCTCTCTCTCTCTGTCTCTCTGTCTCTCTCTCTCTCCTCAGGTAAAGTGATCCATGCGATGGTGGCCCACTTGGATGCTGTGACGAGCCTGGCTGTGGACCCCAACGGGATCTACCTGATGTCTGGAAGTAAGCACCGCAGCTCCATCACACCTGCAACGCCACGCACTTCACTGACGTTGTTTACAAAGTACTGCACACACACACACACACACACACACACACATTGTGAAAATGATAATGCATTTGGAAATTAGGTGCATTCAGTTGCTCTCCATTCTGAATGCGTTTGTGTTTATATAACCGAAGAGAATGTCAGATTTGCTGATCTCCCTCTCGTCCTCCTCCATCTCCTCCTCCTCCTCTCCCTGCTCCTCTTCCTCCCTCTCCTCCTCCTCTACCCTATCCTCTTCCTCCACCTTCTCCTCCTCCTCCTCTCCTCTTCCTCCTCCCAGGTCACGACTGTTCCATCCGGCTGTGGAACCTGGACAGTAAGACCTGCGTCCAGGAGATCACCGCCCACAGGAAGAAGTCAGACGAGTCCATCTATGACGTGGCCTTCCACCCCACCAAGGCCTACATCGCCTCCGCAGGCGCCGACGCCCTGGCCAAAGTGTTCGTGTAGGAGGAGACGTGCTCTGTTCTGGTCTGGGCCGAGAGTTAGAGAAACACACACGGAGAGATGGAGAGATGGAGAGAGAGAGGGAGAGGGAGAGAGGGAGAGAGAGAGAGAGATTTTACAGTACAGTACATGACACTACATTGATGCTGCCCCCCCTCCCCTCCCACCACCCCCTACCCTGTCAAACTCACAGTTGACTGATAACAGATGCCAAGGGGGCATTAGACACAGAGGGTTGGGGGGATGGGTTCGGGGAGCGCCCAATCAGTTTTATCTCTGTTTTCCAACTAAGAAACGTTTAAACTGTAATTTACTGTACGTGTGCTGGAGAGAACCAGTGTGTGTGTAGCCTGTTGACCGACTGGGTCCTGAGCTGATCTGATATCTGTTCTGTAGGTGTTATACCACGCCATGACGAGTCATACGTAACGCGTCTCCGTGCGTCGTCCGGTCACTGATTGGAAGACTGGGTCATGTGACCCCAGCCCCTGGTGGGCCAACGGAGACCCAGCCTGCGTTCACCCAACCCTCGACGACTCACTCACCCAACATCCATGTAGCGTGAAAAAGAAATACAAATAAAATATGAAAAAGTCAATCAACTTCATACTTTAGCATTAGTTACATACAGTACATGACATTTTTGTGTAAAATAAATATAGTTTTTATAATCCTTTTTATATAAATACAGTCTGTCGTAACAGTACTGAAAATTAAGTAAAAAAAAAAAAAAAGGGAATATTTATTTCCTATCTGAACCCTCCATCATGACGCGTTGTGTCCCCGCCCATCTACATCCTGTTTCCTGTCACTTGACGCTGCTCAGTGAAGCCCCACCCCGCCCCCAGGATGCTAACTCTAACGCTAACCTAGCTAACCTAGCTTTGACACTGTCTGTCTTGTCACGTGAGACTGTAGTAACAGAGAGCACCGCTCCAGGCTTCACCAGAGCTCTTTTAGAAAATAAACTGCAGCATCCTATCACTATGTGATATTTTTGTACACCTTACTGTATTTGAGTTTATTTATCACAGGTTAGAGACATCTTAATGCTATTTATTTCACTTTCTGTTTTAGTCTTATCCTCCTTTTAAGTTTGATTACAAAGCCAAGGATATCTCTAAGATTGGGCTGTCCCGAGAGATGGACCAGTAGTTCTGCACCTGTCGGTTGGTGGAAATACTCTTGTTGAAATGCATCTCTGGTCTGATGATGGTCTGTCAGTCTCGTTCTGATAAATAAATGCTTTGATGCATGGGGAGTAACTTTTATTTGTCTTTATTCCATGTTTTTTTTTTTTTTAATAACAAACATTTTAAGATGAATCACGATTTAAAACAATCTTTCTTTTGTTTATACTTTCCCATCCTTTATCCTGTAAAACTATTTTATTTTCAAACATGCTACAATTTATGGTGTAACTAAAGACGTTTTTTTGTTTGTGTAATGCATGATTAATACAATAAAGTATTTTTTCTAGTCTTCCAAAAAAAAAAAGGCTCTGATCAGTTTGCGAGTTTTGATGAGTTTTGTATTTTAAGGTTTTTTGATTTACAAACTATGAATCATCTGATTTTAAAGATTGTACCACATAGCAAAATACAACTGTTGAAAAGTCATGTATATAAAATGTCTATAATAAATATTAAATGGTGTACCTGTACATAAAGCTTGTGTCTGATTTATTTATATGAAGTGTTACCAGGTTAGGGTATAGCACAGGTATGGGGAGAAGGGCTTGAATAAACTAAACTCCTCAAAAAAAGTTTGAATACGTTATTTCAGTCGATTCTTCCTCCCCTTTAATAATACCAATTGGTATTGTATTTTATATCGTTGGAAAGCCTGATTCGTCACTTTTACAACGAGGTACAACTTGTAAGGATCATACATTCATGGAATGAGTAACAGAGCTAAACGTGTGGATAGCGGCCCAAAAAGATTTGCCAAAATCCCCTGCAATATTCTTCTGTTGGTATTCACTCTCGTTTTGAGCTTCAAGTGCTGGCAGGTGTATGTCAGTCACAGGTGTGTGACTGGCACCTAATTGACAGGAATGATATTCTGGGGCCAGTGGCGATCCCACTGACCTAACTCCATCCTCCATGATGACAACGCTTGCCCCCACAGAGCCAGGATCATCACAGAGCACCTCCAGTATGTGGGAGTGGAGAGGGTGGAATGGCCTGCTGTGAGTCCAGACCTCAACCCAATTGAACACTTGTGGTATCAGCTTGGGTGCTGTACGTGCCAGAGTGACCAGCGCAACCATGTTGGCTGACTTGCGGCAAATCCTAGTTGAGAAATGGGATGCCATCCCACAGCAGTGTGTGACCAGGCTGGTGACCAGTCCAGCATGAGGAGGAGGTGCCAAGCTGTTGTGACTGCGTATGGATCTTCCACACACTACTGAGGTGACCTCAGTGAGGTCCCTGACAGTGTAAAATTAATAAAGTGTAAAAATGGCCAACATGCGTTGTTTTTTCCTTATTACTGTGGGAGAGTGCAATCATCCAATCCACCAAGCAACTCAAAACGAGAGTGAATACCAACAGAAGAATATAGGGGATTCATTCCACGAATTCATGATCCGTACAAGTTGTACCTTGTTGTAAAGGTGACTAATCCGGCTTTCCAACGATATAAAATACAATACCAATTGGTATTATTAAAGGGGAGGAATAATCAACAAAAACAACTTTTCCGAACTTTTTTTGAGGGGTTTATTTGGAATGTATGAGGAGCGAACAATGTCATTAATGACCTGCAGGGGGCGACATACTGCTCACCCAGTATCAAGTCATGACAAATCACCAACTCAATCAATGCTACAACTATGAAAAACTAATTAAAAAGAAAGGATGCTGATGAACATTAATTAAACATTAATTACATTCATTAATGTTGACCATCTACTGAGTGCACCAGTGATGAGTCCGATGCATGCACTGATGTACTGCAGACACATGGTGGAGTCATTTAGTTAGTCAAATTTCGGCAAACAATTCTCATAAGAAAAGTACACGCTCGTGATGAATTGTCTTAGTGATCTCTGATCTCGGAATCTTTTGAAATAGAAACGTTGTTGTGTCAGCAGTACCTGTTGACATGGAAGACTATAGATCTGTAAACTGTGAAACTGTTGGTTTGGACTAATAAACTACCAGAGGACATCCAAGCTACTGTAGCAGGAAGGCTGGAGAGGCCATGAATGAACTCAAAAGCAGGCATGCTTTATTTATGGCTGGTGACCTTCTGTTAGACAACTACTTTACACACCTTGTGGCCTGTGTACTAAACTGCCCAGATGGCCAGGTCAGATGGGGTTGTCTCCTATTCCCCCTCCCCTAACTGGAATACCAGAGGGGTGGGTTATGTTCCTGTATGAAAAGGCTACTCTTGAGAGTGATAATGAGAGAAGCCTAGGTGCAGAGCTAGTAAGAACATATATGTATATACCCACTGACTGTACTGTTTCCTAAAATAAAGATCAAGACTTCTCTCCCTGATATTCATGGTCCAGACTGTTCAGTCAAAAACTGGAATCTCATAGTAGTCAAGATGTCTATCAGCTGAATTATTTCAGCATTTTCACTGCTTCATTTAGCTAGCAAATAGTAAAATTGTTACCACTGCCGTGGTAATAAAGTTACAGCAAAACACCTACCTTTGCAAATGGCCCACACACATGAAAGTTGGATGCAGTTTGTTCAACAAAAATCAATAGACACATTGTAAAAATACACTATTCTTTTATTCTTTATTGAAAAGAAAACAAAAGAAAAGTAATAAATATGGAATATACTGTAGAGTCAACAAACATAAAATCATATGAGAATCCCCTTCTCATCGTAGGAACAGGTCTACATGCAAATGTCTGTATTTATGGGGCTATAGAAGAACTGGCTGTGAAAAGCATGCTGTTTACAGGTACATGGAAGCATAGCATCAACAGTTGGAACCGACGAGGAAAGAGTTAAGAAATGATCATTGTACATCTTTATTCCCTAGATGTCATCCATCACCTCTACCCTAACATCATATCTATGACTCCAAACAAGAGGACATAGCAACAGAAGTGCTAAACTGTTTGTGGTACAGTGTATTTTCAGGGTTAGAGAGAGAGAATGAGAGAGAGAGAGAGAGAGAGCGTCATGTGTACATTACAGTACCATGTGACCTAGGTCGGCCTACTCATTGGTGCAGTTTCAATGCTGTTGTCTTGCCTGCAGAATACGCAGAATGAAACCTACAAGAGCATCAAATGTACATATAGGTACAGCGTTATCAAACACTTTTAGAGAAAGTGAAATGTTTGTTTTCCTAGAGAAGTTGCGTAAATATTCTCTATTATTTGTGAACAATTCTGATGAGAGTGTAGTTCTCATCATAGACACTTTTGAGGCAGTTTCCAGATTAAACCCTCTTCTGGACTAAAAGGCACTTTCAATGGTCTTTAGTCCAGGACAAAGCTTAATCTGGTCCAGGAAACTAGCCATTTGAGGTGATATCAATCTGGATACAGGATGTTCAGTTGTCCTGGTAATCTCACTTGTACCCTCTGTCTGTGTTGAACAGAGAGATGTTAGAGAGATGTTGGTTGCATTTGTTGCTACTGTGCTGTTTCAACTGGTATTTACTTGGTACTTTTGGGACTGTTCTGTAGTAACAATGGGCACTTACTGCTATAGTACATTTCAGTACATGTGGTATAATACATCTCACAGAAACAAACAAGGAATGAAAAGGTCATACCATGTCATTTCCATGTAAACACCAGGTGAACTCTTGACTGTAAAACAAGGTGCTACAGAGATGTTGTGTGTCTGGAACAGTGCTGCTGTCTAATTGGCCTCTGTGAAGGCGCGACAGATGCCTCTCACGATTGGCTGCTGGAACTGCAGAAGGCCCGTGAACTCCCGTGTGAAGAAGGTGTGGCTGTCCTTGGGCTCCGACGCCATGGCCTTGAGGTCGTCCAGCGGAGCCCAGGCCACGCCCACTGAGATGATGGTGATGCCTGGAGTGGACGTGAAGAAGAATGACCAGGTGATATTTTATACAACTACATACAGTAGCTCATTAAAACCACAACTCAACTCAGTTGGTAGAGCATGGCACTAACAACGCTTTGGTTGAGGGTTCGATTCCCGCTGTGGCCAAATGTAGTGAAAAATATATGCACACACTGCAACGGATAAAAGTGTCAGCTAAATGACTGTATGTAGTCAACTATATCCTGTGACTCAGGTAGAGGGTTTTTAACATGTATGAATTCTACCTAGTTAGTGTAGAGTAGTGGGGATTACTCACCGAATCCATTGCATTGCAATGTTTTGGCTTGCCTAGCGAGTGTATCAATGAGCATTTTTCAGAATAAAAGTCCAAACATTTTGACAGGTTGCCGACTTGTTCCCGCTTTCATCAGCTGCTGTCAGGTAGAACAACAGGTCGACCGCTCACCCACCTTCATGCTGGGCGGCGAGGGCGGGGCCACTGACATCATCGTAGGACTGCCCGTCCGTCACGATGATGAGGTAGTTCCTCCCGGGTCCGACCTTGTGGGTCCGGAAGAGGTTCTGGGCGGCGTAGGTGATGGCGTCCCCCGTGGCCGTGCCCCCGCTCATATAGGGGATCCCCTGCAGTGCCCGCAGAGCCTGGGCCTTACCAGGGTGGTCGTACAGGGTGAACTCCATCCTCTGGTCATAGGTGAACTGGACCGCCCCTGGAGGAGGAGGAGGAGGGAGGAGGAGGGAGGAGGAGGAGGGAGGAGGGAGGAGGAGGAGGGAGGAGGAGGAGGGAGGAGGGAGGAGGGAGGAGGAGGGAGGAGGGAGGAGGAGGAGGAGGAGGAGGAGGGAGGAGGAGGAGGGAGGAGGAGGAAGGAGGAGGGAGGAGGGAGAAGGAGGGAGGAGGAGGGAGGAGGAGGAAGGAGGAGGGAGGAGGAGGGAGGAGGGAGGAGGAGGAGGGAGGAGGGAGGAGGAGGAGGGAGGAGGAGGGACAGGTACAGTACCAGTCAAAAGGTGCTACAGAGCCCTGCTTTACAACCCATGCATCAACCAGACAAACACAGTACAGTTCATTAATTACAAATCAAACTACGATGACAATTCACACAATATAACCGCTTCAAACTCCGACACGTAGTCGGGTACTTCTCCTGGTCCTACCTATACGTGCTCCGATGTCGGAGATGTCGAAGC
>NC_137674.1:51729372-51864372 GCF_963989245.1 Nansenia antarctica | reverse complement strand
AATTAGGCAGCCTGATCAGGTGTCGCCTCCTCTCTCACACAGAGAGCTACTGTTCACCTCCTATCAGATACGTGTCTCCACGAGACTACAGGGATTGTTGTTTTTCATTCACAATATGCTGTTATTATCTGTTATTTTCATTAATTTTCTGTTAATTTATCAACAGAATGTATGCTTATCAACAGAATGCTCGTAAATTAAAGAATAGCATAGAGCCGAATAGTATAGAGTTAAAGTATAGAATAGTATAGAGTTAAAGCAAATAGAACAGAATAGGATCACTTCTACAGCATCTGCAGAGAGGTAACAGCATCTGCAGAGAGGTAACAGCAATGTTAACACATTGTAACAGCAATGTGTTAATAATAACATTCAAAGACAACACTTGTGGACACTGACCATTTGATTCAGATCCAAACACTCTGCATGTCAGAGACAGAATACCTGTGAAATGAAACAATGATAATTCAAGATCTTTACCAAAGACTCAAACAGGCAGGTGTTTATAGCTTATTCAAATTATAAATATATTGAAATATTCACATTTGACAAAGGTTTACAAATTAATAGACTACTCAGTTTATAAAGTGCATGGACCACTTAAAGGCAAGTCAGTTACTTAATAGGTACTTCAAATCATTCTATAATGCCTTCATTTTGATTACATTTCATTGTTGATCATTTCTAGTGAAGCAGAAAAAAGGTTGAATATCCTAGACAACAGAAACAACAACACAACCAATAGATGATGCACAAAAGCATTCAGCACATCACTGGTCTCAACTACCTACCTAACAGGTGGAGAACAGCAAACAACATTGGCATGGTGGACACAAACACCTGCAATGAAATACACAATTAACAATACTTTTTCTTCACTTTTTCAGAAACAAAATGCCTCAAAGCCAATTAGAATATGTCAATAAAAAGAGCACTAATATTGCATTAGTTTTTTTTTTAAACGAAAAATACACAAATGTCTTTAGACACCAAGATATCTACAGCTTGATCGGTTTTCAGTCATGCGTTCAATACAACAGAGCATCTCTCTCTGTGGGAGGAGGGGGGGGGGGGGACTATGAAAAACAGCAAACAGCAAGTCTTTAAAGAACCCCCACGAAAACAAGGTTAAACAACTCACAGATACCAGCAGAAAGTATCAGTTTCCTCAAAATCTAAGATTCCAAATCTTGCAGAGATAAAAGGGTGGTATTCCTGGGAAGTGTGTGGTATTCCTGGGATCACATCTGACCCTCCTGAGAGAGTTAGCTCCTTAAATAATCCCCTCAAAAGTTCCCAATCATCGACCGGTGACATCAGAGGGGGAGGGTCTTCCTATCGCCTGGACAACCTGACAGAGGGGACATGAGAACCTGCAAGTTGGACAATAAGGTGTGTCTGATATCAGGAGTGAAATATGAGAGGAATAAATGGAGAGAAAGTACATGATTTTATGAGTACATATTCACAATTAGTGACCTAATTTGTGAATAACTATTATGTGTGTTTTTCAATGTGTTGATTGTGTTGTAAACACAGGGGAGTATTGTTCAGCACAATCTACAGTATATGAGGACAGTATGGAGGCATACAGCAGGGGAGGCTGGTGGAGGTATCGAGATTGAAAACCGACGTCTGAGTTTTACTTGGAAGGAGGCAATTCCACCAAAACAACAGCCTCAGGGGAGGCTGGTGGAGGTAGAAATGGAAGGACGGGCTCATTGTAATGGAAGGAGGAATGGTGTGTGATTTCTACCTCCACCAGCCTCCCCTGATATCTGAATGACCAAGCTGTACTGTACCTAAAGTGCAACTCTATCAATCAAAGCCTCTCCACTTAATAGCAATAGCGTTCAAAACAAACTATAGGTATTTCAGTTTCTAGGCAGCTTTTTAGTCATTTCCTCCGTATCAAATGTTTTCCGAAGCTCCCACGACTGTTGGTAGGGCACCACAGAGCCAGAGAACACATTATCTAAAATATAAAATAACATAGAATCTGACCGATCTGATATTATCATGAATATTCAACCTTCTCTCAGCGTTATAGATACTTTGTCATTAAGTTTATGCAACCGCCCTTAATGATGATGATGAACAGATGTTGAATCATTTCAAAGTCATCTTCTTATCAAGTGGAAATACCTTTTGAGGTTAGTCCAGGCTGCCAAACATGAATATTTGGAGGTTATTTTTACTGAGTGGGGCAGTCCCACTCATATTTTTCATTTTATTGGACAGATACAGTGAAGACAGACAGGAAAGTAAGGGAGAGAGGGAGAGATGTCAGCAGGGCATGGGCTGGATTCAAACCCATGCCGATATGGGCATATGTGTGCACTGTAGACCGCGGTGCTAGACCACTGGACCACCCCAGGCCAAACATTTAATTTAATTTAATTTAATGTAATGTTTTTCACTGTACAGTATCATCCATAGACTTAGGTTAGCCTCAACAGTGTGACAGGCAGGGTTTGAACCTGGGTCTCCCTTATGGAAAACCCAAGCGTCTACTATCGTCTAGGCCAGGGGTGCTCATTACGTCGATCGCGATCGACCGGTCGATCGCGAAGGTAGTGTGGGTAGATCACACGGCATTGGGGGGGGGGAAAAAAAAAAGTGAAAAAAAAAGTTTTTCCCCAAAAAAGTTTTTTTTTTTTTTTTTTTTTTTTTTTCCTGTGTGGTCCAGACGGGACGCCTCCCGTCTGGACCACACAGGAGAGGGCATCACTCAGCCCCGCGCCGCCTCACAACACACACACACACACACACGCACACACACACACACACACACACACAGACAAGCACACACACACACACAGACAGACACAAGCACACACACATGCACACACAGACAGACACACACACACACACACACACACACACACACACACACAGACAGACAGACAGACAGACACACACAGACAGACAGACAGACACACACACTCCGCCGCCCGGAGACGTCGATGGCACCTGGCTTGGCACTGGCCAGTCTGGTGTAAACCACTCAGAGCTCCTGAGTTAATGTTAATGTTAATGGACTACCAGTGTGAATATTTGTTATATAGTTTAATAAATCTCTTCTTTGATTTTGAAACAGTGTAGCGTGGCCTTAATTTGTTATTATTACAGTACATTTTTGTGTTCGCAGCAATGGCAATATGTTTTATTTGGTTGGTAGATCTTGTTGAGCTGGTAATTTGAAAAGTAGCTCACAAGCCTAAAAAGTGTGAGCACCCCTGGTCTAGGCCAAGAAGACATCCTCTCTGAGGACGACACTTGAGTTGACATGTCTCAGACAAGGCTACCTCATCACAAGAGAGCAATGCCAAACCTCCTCCACTACAACAGCACGCTGGTATGTCCAGCTAAAGAACTCTCCAGGGGAGAATTTGATCAGTAGAGGCTGGTTAAGATAGAACTCAGAGGACTGGCTCATTGTAATGCATGGAATGGAAGAGTTATACCATTATGCATAGTTATACCATTCCATGCATTACAATGAGCCTGTCCTCCCCTGATTTCTACCTCCACCAGCCTCGCTGCATTTGATATGATGTCTTCTCAATGGCACGTTCAGGACAAAACGTACAAAGTGTATCACCTGATACATATGTGTCACCGTCCTCAGAGAACAACTCCTCATTGTACAGAGAACACCTCAGGACAGTGTTTCAATACCTCAGCCTCCGTTAGTGGATCTGTTGTTGTTTGGACTGTTGTTAGCGATGGGCGCTAACACTTTATCTTAGAAGGTAGATGTAACAGGAGATGATTGACAGGTCACCTCCAAGTGTCCCTACAATGTTACAATAGTGTCACAGTGTCATACAACATTACAATAGTGTCACTGTGTCCTACAATGTTACAATAGTGTCACAGTGTCCTACAATGTTACAATAGTGTCACAGTGTCCTACAATGTTACAATAGTGTCACTGTGTCCTACAATGTTACAATAGTGTCACAGTGTCCTACAATGTTACAATAGTGTCACAGTGTCCTACAATGTTACAATAGTGTCACAGTGTCCTACAATGTTACAATAGTGACACAAAGAAAGAAAAACAGGATAGAGAAAAGAAAGGGCAACAGTATGTCACCCAAAGGAAGGCAGGTGTAGTCTGTGAGTGGTGGTGGAAATTAACCTGTTAGCTTAGCTAACTAGTCCATAGGCTAACATTACTTTTGCTCCATTAGCTAGCAATGTCAACGAAGCTTAGCTAGCTACACATAAGCTTAGTGAAAGCTGAGTGAAAAAGCTGAGTGAAACACTCAGAAAGTTCTGAGTGTTTCACTTGTCTTTTGGCTGATATTTAATCAATGCAGGCAATTTTTTGGCGAACTATTCATACTAAATCAGTTGTCCCTGCCCCTGCCTTGTGCCAGGCCCAACAGCAGCCCTGACATACCCCTAATGAACCAGTCCTACTACCCTCTCCATACCCCAAAGTCCTACTACCAGCTGAAGAAGGAGGTGAGCAGCAGTGAGATATAATTGTCAAAAGTTAATTGAAGTCAACAAGATGGTAGTATAACTGACATTTTAGTTGTGATGTTGCATCATGTGCACTCTACAGAGCCAGGGCCCTCTTCAAGTGACAGATTTGTCAGGGAGTGTGGAAACGGAGGAAGAGGTGAAGGACAGTGCAGATGATGAGGATGGAGTAAATGAGAGAAGGTGCCCTGAAAGAGACAGACAAAGTGAGGATGTTGAAAAACAAGTTATGCATTTTATGTGGAAGATTCAGAGGAAGATAATCTCATCAGATCATCAGATGACCCAGGTTTGTGGCCAGGAAAATAACTGCAACACTACAATAGTGTCACAGTGTCCCTACAACGTTACAATAGTGTCACACTGTCACAGTGTCCCTACAACGTTACAATAGTGTCACAGTGTCCCTACAACGCTATAATAGTTTCCTGGTGTCCTAGTGGCGTCCTTGTGGCTGAGGCATGAAAGGAGAACAGTTCTCATGTTCTCTCAGGTTTATCTAGCAGCTTTGATCAGACTGAGGGCTCCGGAGGGACGCTTTGTCCAGAAGACAACATTGGCACCTGAGAGGCTGTTTCTGTTTCTGGGGAGGACATGGGAGAATAGCACCAAGCTGTAGCCAGGTTTATTGTGCTGTTCCATTCACCATTAGACTGGCCTGGCGTATTGTGCCCTCTATTTGACTACTGTGTTGTGGGGAGTTATTGTGTCTGCCGTTTCACAAAGCTGTGGGGAGGGACTGTACCCTACATTCAACCACAAGGCTGGAGGCTTTCATTGTACCCTTTATTCCACCTCCAAGCTGTAGAAGCACGTATCCTCAAAACTCATATTTTCCCACAACTCATCGTCTTCTGTAAAGGTTTAAGGTATTTTAATGAGTTGCAGCTGAATCATGGAGCATGCTAGTACATCATTCTGCATTCTCCAAAATAACAATAACAACAACAACAAAAACAACAACAACACATATTTCAACATGTAGTGTAGTATGTCCTCGCAGAGCTACTGGAGAGTACAGCAGGCTTGGTTCTCTCAGGTGACGGTCACAAGGAGAACTTGGCCTGGCTCTCCAAGCTAAAACTGTGTGTATGTGTGTGTGTGTGTGTGTGTGTGTCCGTTCATTCGTTCAGGAGGGCATGGTGAGAGGAGCTTACTAATAAAGAACTGACATACAGTGGGGAAAATAAGTATTTGGGGTCAAAGTCAGCATTTTTCCTCCTCCAAACACGGCGAGTCGAGTTGATGCCAAAGAGCTCGATTTTGGTCTCATCTGACCACAGCACTTTCTCCCAAGCCTCGTTCTCACCAAGATGCTTGCCAATGGTCTTATAGCCCATTCCAGTCTTGTGCAGGTGTACAATCTTGTCCCTGATGTCCTTAGATAACTCTTTGGTCTTGCCCATGGTGGAGAGGTTGTAATCTGATTGATTGATTGATTGATTCTGTGGACAGATGTGGACCAGTGGAGGCTGGTGACTTCCAGAATTGAGGAGGCCAATTTTTTCCCGCTTGCTCGCTACACTCGCGATGGAATGTTCCCTGTTCTTCTTATCTGTCTTTGTGCTGGCCAAAGGCATACTATTTGGAGTGTAAGCTACAATCAGAAAGTTCTGATTGATGGAATTCATTGTGCAGAGCTTACATCTTCAGATGTGCCTGCCTGAAGAAATGACATTGCTGTAAGTCTATGAGCCTGCCTGATAATTAAGTTGAGAAATGACATTTGGATGTAATATAAATGCCCAGTGAACATGTGTAAAAGGCAGGAATTTGATAATTATGTTTAGCCTACATTTTTCATTCTTCTTCTTCTACAGCTTCAACATGTAATCATAGTTTAGCATATAAAAAAGATAAGTAACAGTTTCTTTATCAAATGTAGTTTGGTCAGGTCTGCGACCTGTTTGGTTAGAGTTAGTGTATTTCTTCACAGAGCAACAAAGAATGTAAAAAAATGCAGTAATTTGATATGGAAGAATATTAAATTGACTTGTAATAAAACGAAATCGACTACATTAAAAATAAAACTGTTCAATAAATCCTAAATGTTGTCTACCTATTCGATGTATAAATCGCGCCAGAATCCCGCCGACTTCCGAGGTCATTTTAAGCAAAAGTATTTGGCCATGAGCTATTATTTTCAGGGATAATAGCCATGGGTGTTCTAGACGTGTCCTGCAAAGGACAAGTTGATAGGACACTCGTAGCCACTATGGCGAGTGTTTCTTTGACTGAAGTGACTGGCGAATTTTCAAAATGGCTTCATGTGATTGGACGAACAAAATGTCAATCTTTCAGCCCTGGACTCAATGCATGGTGAGGCCAGGCCTCCCTTGCCCACCCATTTTCAGTGATTTGGCCAATCACACATTGCCATGAAAAAAATGGTATTACATTGACTTCTATGAGAAACCACTTTCCTGGGGGAGGCCTGGCCTCCCTCAATACAAACGGATAGGGATTCTGGCCTGTAGGTGCTTTACAATCGCAATATTGGGTTTTAGCCATGGAAAAATGCAGATTTATGAACAAAACGGAAATAATATTAATATTTAAAAAATAAATAATATTTTTTGTTAAATAAATAAATAAATAAATAAAATAAATATAATTATTGCTTTTTTAAATCTCTCTCTTCTCTCAAATTATTGGGGAGGCCAGGCCTCCTCCACCTCTATGGAGGAGCCTCCACTGATGTGGACAGATGACAGATATAGGTAACAAGTTGAGATTAGGAGTACTTTCTTAAAGTGAGAGGACTAATCTGTGTGCCTCATGGTCACATAACCAGTCTGCGGGAGCCAGAATTCTTGCTGGTTGGTAGGGGGTGAAATACTTTATTTAATACTATTTCATACTAATGAACCTACCATTAAAATGATAGATTGTTCATTTCTTTATAAGGGGTTAGTAAGTTGAAGTACCATCAGCAACCTCAACATGTTTCCCTTTTGTGAGAGAAAATTATTATATGTAAAATACATTTTCTACATTTAAGACTCAAACTTTGGATATCTAGGGCAAAGCTATATAAACTGATTTCCTGTTGTAACCACACAATGAAACCAGTTTCTCTACTTGAAGCTTGACATTGGCTAGACAACAGACACATTTAAATGATTACAAAGACCTGATTGCTCTCTTTTCTCCCGAGATGGACCAAGCCATCTAGAGCAGTTTTGGACTTTTGTGTTTCCCCAGACCCAGTACTCTAAGACCAGACTAAACCAGTTTGTGGCTATTGTGTTCCTTTTTCACCTTTGTGTAACTAGGAGAAAGCGGGGGCCGATTCCCCCTTAACCTTCATCCCCCATCATCTTCCTCAATGTACAAGTCCACACCCATTGCTCATGATTGGTCTAGACCCCACCCGAGGGCGGACCTCTTACCTGAGTGTACCTGAGTGTATATATACAGAGATGTGATGAATGATCTGGACTTTACGAGGAACTTTGAATCTTCAGATCCGTCTGACGAACCTGTAAACTTCCTCCTTCTGCAGAAGAATATTAAATATCTTTTTCTTATACATCTTGAAACGAAACAGGCTGCCGTTATTAATAATTTGCTCTAACACTTTCCTGAATAGTTAAGTATCACCCATACCAATGCATGGATATGTTCTCTCCCACAGTCATAGTGATACTCTCCTAGCCAGCTGCTTTGTTTCCTCAGGGTCTATCCAATTAGTTTGGGTTTGGAAGGGCATATCCTTGTTGAGACCAGGCTTTCCTAGTTCGGGAACCCTGGGGAAATCCTTTGCAGAAAGTAGCTACAGAGGGGTGGAAATATTTGAAGTGAGTGATGCATCGTGACACGTCAAACCAAACAAGGACAGTGCTAGCTCAGGGCCCAGGCCTGTGGTTAGGTGAGGTTTGGCAGGCCAGCGTAGTGTAGCATGCTAACTTAGGGCTGCGTAGGGAAGGGCCCAGTCCTGTCCTGTGGTTAGGTGAGGGTGGCAGGGCAGAATAGTATAGTGTGCTAGCTCAGGGCCTAGTCCTGTGGTTAAGTGAGGTTTGGCAGCATAGCTCGCTAGCTTAGGGCCCGGTCTTGTGGTTAGGTGAGGTTTGGCAGAGAAGTGTAGTGTAGCACACTAGCTCTAATCCTGTGGTTAGGTGAGGTTTGGCAGCGTAGCGCACTAGCTCAGGGCTCAGTATAGTGGTTAGGCTCAGCCCTGCAGACCTCCTGGGGAGTTATTATGCTCCTGTCCTTCTCCATTAACAAGGCTGGAATTCCTCGCAGCAGAATGCTGGGGTCACTTTCACTCTCAAATCATTGTTTATAGTTCAGAATGAGTGCAGGGTCTCGAGAGTACCGCTCTGTAGTTATTACGTTGTGACAGGCTAGATTTATGTTAAACCCAAACGAGTATACACTGTGTTTTTATTTGAGGCTTTCGATGCTCATATTTTGTCAGCAGCACGCTCACTTGTTGGCATACAAAATCGCTTTGATCCAATCAGAACACAGTATCTCTCCACAGGTGTCTGTGACTAATTACTGTAATCCAGTGTGCTATCAGACACAGGGGAGGCTGGTGGAGGTAGAAATCGAAGGACGGGCTCATGGTCAGGCATGGAATGGAATGAGGACGGGTCTGTTTAACAGTTTAATACCATTCCACATTCTGTTCCATACATTACAATGTCCTTCGATTTCCACTTCCACCAGCCTCTCCCTGATTAGTTATGAATACCACATTAGCTCAGTATCAGAAGTGGCTAACGAGGGTGTGGGTGTTGTTCAGTCGTCCAGGTCTAGCCGGGCAGCAGTCGCCCTGTGAGGGCTCCCATGTCCTTAGGTTCCCAAGCTCTGCCGGGGCAGAGGGGGGCCGTTTCCCAGATTAGCGACTGCAGGTCAGCCCAGGGTTCGTTCACACCTCCCCACCCTCATTATTTCTGCTGGGAGTGACTGGTGGCTAATGCCGGGTATCAGAGGCTGAATTGATTTTGGTTTTCAGACCAGCTCAGAAGTCAGGGTTGGTCAGTCACTACAGTAAGAAGTAACGGAACAAAGCTGGGGAAAATAGAACAGTTTATTAGAACAGTCTCTTAGTAAGACTCTGAATAAGACCGGTTCAGTTGCTGATAGCTGGTTTCCAGGAGAATGCAGACAGTGCTTAAAGTCTTTCATTATGTCCACAGTGTAAGATTGTTCAGTTAGGAGTAAACTCGCACACCACTCACTAGGAGTCCAAAAAGGCTGTCGGAAAAAACTAAATAATGCAAAGATTGCAATACAAATCTTAATGGCATTTAAAGCTGGACAACTATGTTTACTAGTTATCCTATAAACACCTTATCTGCAATCTTTTGGAATTTGATTTAATTATACCTGACCAGTAAGAGGCTACAAAACAATATTTTCTTTTCTTTTCTTAACATTTAATTTAACATTATTTTCCAGAGTAACATTTGTTATTTAAAGCAAAAACATTTGTGACTCCATATTACAAAATGTATATAGTTTAAAAATATATATTATTAATGTTTTTCTTTATTATTATAACATCATCAAGTTATAGATAATACATTTATCCCTATCCCCCCACCCCTCTCTCCACCCCCCTCCCCTCCACCACCAACTATCAGAATAATACAGGCATGTAACACAGACAGGTATAGCAAGTGCAGCATCCCTATTTAGCCATAAGATATTTTAAGTCAGAAATCCAATGCGTCCACATTAAAATTGTGTTTGGTCGTGCATCATAGATTCTTGCTGATGATAGTTCCATGTACGAAATGTCCAAAAGCCGAAGCCATTGAGTTTTTGAAATATGAGGAGGTTTGGAGTTAACTGTCATCTTCTCTGCTGCAGTCAGACCTGTCAGTCAGACCTGCCAGACAGACGGGTTTTTTCCATGAGGGAAAGGTGGGAATGGTCATTTAGAAGACGTACAGCAGGAGCCATTGGCAATTGTACTCCTGTTAGTTCTGCAAGGGTATTAATAACCTTCCCCCAAAATAAATAATAAAACCTCCTGGACACTCCCATACAACATGTAGAAAATAAATAATAAAACCTCCTGGACACTCCCATACAACAAGTAGAAAATAAATAATAAAACTTCCTGGACACTCCCATACAACATGTAGGAAAGGGAGCAAAATGAGCAACATGGGTCAGGTACCAAACCCATTCATGTCTGATTCTCGGCATTAGATATGCTCTATGACAGGGTTAGATATGCTCTATGACAGGGTTAGATATGCTCTATGACAGGGTTAGATATGCTGTATGACAGGGTTAGATATGCTCTATGACAGGGTTAGATATGCTCTGTGACAGGGTTAGGGTTAGATATGCTCTATGACAGGGTTAGGGTTAGATATGCTGTATGACAGGGTTAGATATGCTGTATGACAGGGTTAGATATGCTGTATGACAGGGTTAGATATGCTGTATGACAGGGTTAGATATGCTGTATGACAGGGTTAGATATGCTCTATGACAGGGTTAGATATGCTCTATGACAGGGTTAGATATGCTGTATGACAGGGTTAGGGTTAGATATGCTGTATGACAGGGTTAGATATGCTGTATGACAGGGTTAGATATGCTGTATGACAGGGTTAGATATGCTCTGTGACAGGGTTAGATATGCTCTGTGACAGGGTTAGATATGCTCTATGACAGAGTTAGATATGCTGTATGACAGGGTTAGATATGCTGTATGACAGGGTTAGATATGCTGTATGACAGGGTTAGATATGCTGTATGACAGGGTTAGATATGCTGTATGACAGGGTTAGATATGCTGTATGACAGGGTTAGATATGCTGTATGACAGGGTTAGATATGCTGTATGACAGGGTTAGATATGCTCTATGACAGGGTTAGATATGCTGTATGACAGGGTTAGATATGCTCTATGACAGGGTTAGATATGCTCTATGACAGGGTTAGATATGCTGTATGACAGGGTTAGGGTTAGATATGCTGTATGACAGGGTTAGATATGCTCTATGACAGGGTTAGATATGCTCTATGACAGGGTTAGATATGCTCTATGACAGGGTTAGATATGCTGTATGACAGGGTTAGATATGCTCTATGACAGGGTTAGATATGCTCTATGACAGGGTTAGATATGCTGTATGACAGGGTTAGGGTTAGATATGCTGTATGACAGGGTTAGATATGCTGTATGACAGGGTTAGATATGCTGTATGACAGGGTTAGATATGCTGTATGACAGGGTTAGATATGCTGTATGACAGGGTTAGATATGCTCTGTGACAGGGTTAGATATGCTCTGTGACAGGGTTAGATATGCTCTATGACAGAGTTAGATATGCTCTGTGACAGGGTTAGATATGCTGTATGACAGGGTTAGATATGCTGTATGACAGGGTTAGATATGCTGTATGACAGGGTTAGATATGCTCTATGACAGGGTGAGATATGCTCTATGACAGGGTTAGATATGCTGTATGACAGGGTTAGATATGCTCTATGACAGGGTTAGATATGCTCTATGACAGGGTTAGATATGCTGTATGACAGGGTTAGATATGCTCTATGACAGGGTTAGATATGCTCTATGACAGGGTTAGATATGCTGTATGACAGGGTTAGGGTTAGATATGCTGTATGACAGGGTTAGATATGCTCTATGACAGGGTTAGATATGCTCTATGACAGGGTTAGATATGCTCTGTGACAGGGTTAGATATGCTGTATGACAGGGTTAGATATGCTCTATGACAGGGTTAGATATGCTCTATGACAGGGTTAGATATGCTCTATGACAGGGTTAGATATGCTGTATGACAGGGTTAGATATGCTGTATGACAGGGTTAGATGTGCTGTATGACAGGGTTAGATATGCTGTATGACAGGGTTAGATATGCTGTATGACAGGGTTAGATATGCTCTATGACAGGGTTAGATATGCTCTATGACAGGGTTAGATATGCTCTATGACAGGGTTAGATATGCTCTGTGACAGGGTTAGATATGCTCTATGACAGGGTTAGATATGCTCTATGACAGGGTTAGATATGCTGTATGACAGGGTTAGGGTTAGATATGCTGTATGACAGGGTTAGATATGCTGTATGACAGGGTTAGGGTGAGATATGCTCTATGACAGGGTTAAGGTAAATACTGAAGATTTGGGTTTTTCAAAGCAACATTACAAACAAACAACATCCCAAATTGCATCCCAGTCTAGGTCTTGTCCCAATTCAGACATATTATGCAAATGTTATGATGATAATGATATTATCTCTATCCCAAAACCGCTATAGTTTATGATCTTATTAAAATCCAGAGTGACGCATTGTAACATTGTACAGTGTGAATAAGAGGTGCAGTTTAGACAGTATGACTGTGAGTGTAACACATGTAACACATGTACAGGAGACATTACAGTGCTTGTGGGTATTAAACAGGCGAGGCAGGTGGAGGTAGAAATCGAAGGACTGAGGAATTCCGTGCATTACTATGAGCCCGTCCTCCCATTTCTACCTCCACTGGTATGAAGAGTGAAGGAGTGAAAGCTGAGCTCTGCCTCAGTAGGAAGGACACGTGTGATTGGCTCACATCCGACCAGTCACTTCACTTCCTCATGAACTTCAACCCGTGGGCGCTAGGACCCGTCAGCATGCTAGGACCCGTCAGCATGCTAGGAGCCACGAGAGAGCTGGGGCCCATGAGAGGGCAGGTCTGACTCTCAGAGAGGGAGGGTCCCTCCCCCGTCCCAACCCCACCCAGCTCAGAGTCCAGGTTGTTCTGCATTTCTCCTCCTCCTCCTCCTCCTCCTCCTCTTCCTCCTCCTCCTCCTCCTCCTCCTCTCTCCTTCATCATCATTCCAGGGATGTCCACGTTCGCCTGCACCTCGCCAGGCCTAAGGGGGCGTGGCATAGTATTGTAAACCAGCTCCTTTCCCTTCTTGTTTTTTTAGTTTTTTTTTCTTTCCTAGCACCAGGGGAGCCACCCCTCCCAAATTTCGTTGTTTGGTACCTGTACTATAGCAATGACAATAAAGACCATTCATTCATTCATATTGTGGGCGGGGTCAGGGCGGAGGCATCGGAACAGGCCGATCAGGTCTTGCCTGAACTTGGAGCTCATGCCCAAGTAGATGAAGGGGTTGTAGAAGCTGGCTGACTTGGCGAACAGGCTGGCCAGGATGGTGTGGAGAGCAGGCACCTGGTAACCCAGGGCAGAACACATGGAGATGCCTGCATAGGGAGACCAGGCCAATAGGAAGGCTGCACACAGGATCAGAGACAGCTGGAGGGAGGAAGACATCGATGATAGGACCATGCACTCCATGAACGGCCACAAACATATAATAACAATATCGGCCAGTTGGCTCATAGTAATACATGGAAATGTATTCCTCATGGGAATGAGGAACAAACACACTCATTTCTCATTCTTCATTCCATTCCATGTGTTACAATGAGCCCATCCTCCAATTTCTGCCTCCACCCAGCCTCCCCCTGATCTGAATCCTACTACAGTAAGATCATCTGACGGACCCCCTCCTCACCTGCGTGATGTTGCGCTCCATCAGCCTCTGCCTCTCACTGACCGGGCCCCCCATGCGGCTGGTCCGGTGGGAGGACCGGACCCGGCGGATGACGGACACGTAGGAGAAGACGATGATGACGACGGGGATGAAGAAGTTGAAGGTGAGGAGACCCAGGACGTAGAAGCGGTAGGGGGCCGAGGACCGCGCCTGGACCCAGTCGATCTCACAGGTACCGTACTTACGAGCTGGAAGAGGAGGGGGGAAACAGGAGAGGCCGGCGGAGGTAGAAATCGGAGGTCGGAGCTCATTGTAACACATGGATGGGAGAGTGGTATCAAAGACGTCATGCACCATCCTCCGATTTCTACTTTCACCATCCTCCCCTGGGATGAATTGCTATTTATAGACATGGATGGAGGGAGGGCCTTACCTGTGTAACTACCCCAGCCCACTAGGGGCGCTCCGGACCAGAACAAGGCGCACAGCCACACTGAAGCTATCACCATGGCAACGTTAAACTTGGTGATGTGCAGAGCTGAAAGACAAGACAGGAATGGTAAGCGATATGATAAAACGTGGGATAGATATTTGTACACTCTGGGGAAGACGTACTAGTGGGGATCCCACCCGGGTCTGCCACAGACCAAATCCAAGCGTCCACCATTGGACCGAGAGGACATCCTTGTGGTCATCATTTACACTTCGGCTGGGGTACCCGTCATGAGAGCATGAGAGGGAGCCCAGCCCCACTTAATAGAATTGGGATGCAGTGCTCTGGGTTCAACCTGCCTCCAGTTGACCTGGGCTGCCCTTAACAGCACCTGGACTGAGGAGGCCCCCAGCCCCCTCCGTCCACTCAGCCCCCCCCCCCCCCTCCTTGTCTGTGCCCCTGGCTACAGGCTTGGCAGGGCTGCAGAGCTGCATACCATGGTGAGGCTGGCAGCCTTTGATGTAGCGGATGACACTGATGGCTGTCAGCGTGTTGATGCTGATGAGGCCGAAGAGAAGGATTAGGAAGCCGTCCACCTGGCACAGAAACATAGAGAATATTCTAGATTAGGAACACAGATCACCTGGCAACCACACAAAATTGGAATATTGGTATGTCTGCAATCAGGCTTGTCCATCTGACAAAACAGAACCCATCGATCTGTAGTCTGGTCCCAGATCTGTATCTGCTTCAGACAGCTATTATGATTACTGCAGCCATGCAGCACATGTTAGGCTTCACAACAGTAGTAACAGTTGGCTAAAGAACATTCAGATTTGGGACCTGACTACTATCTGGCCAACGGACAAACTACCAGCTGGCCAAGGCACAGAAACTTGTTGATTAGGATAAATCGTCAGTGTGTTCTCTGCCAACATGTTGGAGTATAACCCGTATTCCCTCCAAATATACTATGTCATCAGAGCACAATAACCAGACTGAGACAACTAGACAGATAGACTTGGAGAAAACTAGCCAGTTACTGTATATATATATATATATATATATATATATATATATATATATATATATATATATATATTAGACTGCAGATTAACTAGACTGAGAGAACTAGCCAGATACTGTATATATTATATATATTAGTCTGCCGATTAACTAGAGAGAGAGAACTAGTCAGCTAGCCTGCAGATTAACCAGACTCTGAGAGAACTAGCCAGCTAGCCTGCAGATTAACCAGGCTCTGAGAGAACTAGCCAGCTAGCCTGCAGAATAAAAGCACACAGTGTTCTCTTTTTGAATGTTGTGTTTTTTTTATTATTTCTGTTTTATTCCAGTCATCGGTCATACAGTGGAGGGAAACCTGTGTCGCCAAGGCAACAGTGTTGACGGAGAGAGGCTGGCTCAGTTTCCTAGTGAAATTATACTTTATTCTAAAACAGTCATGATGCTAAGAGACAAGATCAACAAAACACACAGCATTGTACATCAGTGTATTCAGATCATTTCTCCCCTGAAAAATGATGCTCTCATACAATAGGAAACCAGGGAATGTCATAAGAGCTATTAAACTCATGTGTGTTGTCAAATGTAGCATAATTAGAAGAAAGTAACCTCATAGAATAATTAAGCTCTGGAAAAAATTAAGAGACCACTGTAAAATTGTTTTTCTGATTTTACTATTTATAGGTACAGTATGTGTTTGAATACAATTAACATTTTGTTTTGTTTTATTCTATAAACTACTGACAACATTTCCCCCAAATTCCCAATATAAATATTGTCATTTAGAGCATTTAGCCTATATGCAGAAAATGACAACTGGTCAAAATAACAAAAAAGATGCAGTGATTTCAGACCTTGAATAATGCAAAGAAAACAAGTTCATATTGATTTTTAAACAACACAATACTAATGTTTTAACTTAGAAAGAGTTCAGAAATCAGTATTTGGTGGTATAACCCTAAATTCCAACCACAGGATTCTTGCATCTTGGCATGCTCTCCACCAGTCTTTCACATTGCAGTTGGGTGACTTTATGCCAGTCCTGGCGCAAAAATTCAAGCAGCTCGGCTTTGTTTTATGGCTTGTGACCATCCATCTTCCTCTTGATCACAATCCAGAGGTTTTCAATGGGGTTCAGGTCTGGAGATTGGATTGGCCATGATAGGGTCTTGATCTGGTGGTCCTCCATCCACACTTTGATTGACCTGGCTGTGTGGCAGCATTGTCATACTGGAAAAACCTATCCTCAGAGTTGGGGAACATTATCGGAGCAGAAGGAAGCAAGTTTTCTTCCAGGACAAGCTTGTACGTGGCTTGATTCATGCGTCCTTCAGACAAATCTGCCCTTGTCTAGCCTTGCTGAAGCACCCCCAGATCATCACCGACCCTCCACCAAATTTCACAGTGGGTGCGAGACACTGTGGCTTGGAAGACCTCTCCAGGTCTCTGTCTAACCATTAGACTACCAGTTGTTGCACAAAGCTGAGAAGATGACCTCCTTACTCCAGTGGTCTACGGTCCAATCCTTATGGTCTTTTGCAACCTCAGCCTGGCTCTTCTTTGCTTCTCATTGATGAAGGGCTTTTTTCTAGCTTTACACGGCTTCAGCCCTGCCCCAAGAAGCCTGTTTCTAACCGTCCTGGCCGTGCACTTCACCCCAGCTGCCGTTCTTTTTGCAGGTCACTTGATGTCATCCTACAGTCGTTGAGTGACATTCAAATGAGTTGGCGGTCATCCCGGTCAATGGAGATTCATTTTGGCCCTCTGCCGGTCTGTAGCTTTGTTGTCCCCAATGTCTGCTGCTTGACCTTGTTCTTATGAACCGCCGTCTTTGACATTTTAAGGACGGAAGCAACCCGACGCTCTCTGTATCCCTCTGCCAGTAAAGTCAGAATTGAACCCTTATTTTCCTCACTCAAAACTTTTCTTTTCAACTCTTTTGGCATGTATATATACAGGTCTGGAGAAAAATAAAAGACCACTCCAAGTATTGAATTGAACATGTTTTCTTTGCATTCGTCGAGGTCTGACAACACGCATGAAAGAGCATGCCAAAACGCATGAAAGCTGTGATTGAAAATCAGAGTTATTCCACCAAATATTGAGTTTTGAACTCTTCTTAAGTTATAACATTAGTAATGTGTTGTTTAAAAAAGACTTGTTTTCAACTTGTTTTCAAGGTCTGAAAACACTTCTGCATCTTTTTAGTTATTTTGACCAATTGTCATTTTCTGCAAATAAATGCTCTAAATAATTAATGCTCCAATTTTTTATTTGGAATTTGGTAGAAATGTCAGTAGTTTATAGAACACATGAATAAAATAAAATCATGAATAACATTTTCATTTTTAATACTTTGTTGAGAATCCTTTGCAGACAATGACTGCCTGATGTCTGAAACCCATGGACATCACCAAATGCTGGGTTTCCTCCTTTGTGATGCTTTGCCAGGCCTTTACTACAGCTGTCTTCAGTTATTGCTTGTTCGTGTTTCTGCCTTTAGTTTTGTCTTTAGCAAGTGAAATGCATGCTTGTCTGGGTTAAGATCAGGTGATTGACTTGGCCATTGCAGAATATTCCACTTCTTTGCCTGAAAAACCTCCTGGGTTGCTTTCGCAGTATGTTTTGGGTCATTGTCCATGTGTACTGTGAAGCGCCGTGCTGAATTTGGCTGAATCTGAGCAGACAGAATATCCCTAAACATGAGTGACCCAGTGCCATTGGAAGCCATGCATGCCATGTCATCACACTGCCTCCACCGTGTTTTACAGATGATGTGGTATGCTTCGGATCATGAGCCGTTCCAAGCCTTCTCCATACTGTTTTCTTCTCATCATTTTGGTACAGGTTGATCTGAGTTTCATCTGTCGAAAATAATGCTGTTCCAGAAATAGGCTGGCTTTTTTAGATGGTTTTTGGCAAAGTCTAATCTGGCCTTTCTATTATTGAGGCTTATGAATGGTTTGCACCTTCTGGTGGACCCTCTGTATTTGCTCTTGTGAATCTTCTCTTTATGGTAGATTTGGATATGCCTACCTCCTGGAGACTGTTCTTCACATGGCTGGATGTTGTGAAGGGGTTTTTCTTTACCACGTAAAGGATCCTGCAATCATCCACCACGGTAGTCTTCCGTGGACGTCCAGACATTTTTGTGGTGCCGAGCTCACCATTGCATTCTTTTTTTCTCCGAATGTACCAAACTGTTGATTTGGCCACTATTAATATTCCTGCTATCTCTCTGATGGATTTTTAGTTTTTGCAGCCTAAGGATGGCCTGTTTCACTTGCATTGAGAGATCCTTTGACCGTATGTTGTGCGTTCACAGCAACAGTTTCCAAATGCAAATGCCACACTTTTGCCACTCAAATGCCACTCAGACCTTTTACTTGCTTAACTGGTGAAGACATAACAAAGGAATAGCCTAGATCTGTCCATGAAACAGCTGTTGAAAAAGCAATTGTTACTTTTAATTACTTTTGGGCCCTTGAAAAAGAGGGGGCTACATATTAAAGAGCTGTAATTCCTAAACCCTTCCTCCAATTTGGATGTGAATACCCTCAAATTAAAGCTGAGTCTGCACTTTAAGCCCACATGATATAACTGAAACTTCAATATGTTTTGGTAAACAGATAAAATAACACAAATTCTGTCAGAGTCCAAATATATATGGACCTAACTGTATATATGATACAGTAGTACACATCAGTGGAGGCTGGTGGAGGTAGAAATGGAAAAAACAGGCTCATTGTAATGTATGGAATGGAATGAGGGATGGTATCTGTGTGTCCACCAGACTCCCCAGGTACACATCATCTAAACATGCGGATCATTCCCATTGTACCTGACAGGTCCATATATTCCACATCAGTGTCCCTTCATCCATGAACACGTTGAAGACTTCCAGGATGCCCCTGGAGTAGCCGAAGAGGGCGATGCTGGCGTCGGACACGGCCAGGTTGAAGGTGAGGAAGTCCTGGGGCTTCAGACTGTGTCTGTCTCTGGTCATCAGCAGAATCACCCCCCCATTACCTATCCAGGACAGCCAGCCTGGGGAGGGGGGCAGGGGGGGCATACAATTCCAACACAAGACAATAAGTATAATAGTATAAGTATAATAGGAATAAGTGTAAATAAGGTAATAAGTGTAAGATAAAGTGAGCCATACAATACAGTAACTACACAGCAGCAGTGATGGTAGTGAGTGAATTGTAATCAGTGGAGGCTGGTAGAGGTAGACATCCGGGGACACTCATTGTAATGCATGGAATGGAATGAGGAATGGTATCAAACACATGTGGAATCTATTCTTCATTCCATTCCATGCATTACATTGAGCCCGTCCTCCGACGTCTACCTCCACCAGCCTCCCTTGATTTAAACAGCAGTCTAGACCCGATCATTTCTAAAATCCTTACCCAGTATGAGCAGGTAGACTCCGATGGCGGTCTCTCCCTCGTCTGAGGCTCTGTAGAGGGTCACATTAGCACGGAGCAGGTCGGTGTTCTCCATCGGTCACTGCGGTCTCTGGGTGACGCGGTTCCCAGTCCTCAGTTCTCACAATGGACTCATCTCACAGCATACACACCCCCCCCCCCCCCCCCCCCCCCTGTCTGACACCCCCTGTTCTGGTTTAGTCCAGACCCAGGTCAGGTGAAGTTGAACTGATCCACTCCAGGGGACTGTTCTGACCGCTGCTGACAGTTGACCTAGGTCAGGTGAGGAACGCTGGAAGTCAAGATACAGCTCCTGTCCGTCCCCTGGTCACATGAGCTCCGGGAAGGGCTGTCAGACAGTCCTGGTGGGGGAGGGGCGGTAGCTCAGGTGAGGGTCTGTCTGTAGCAGGTTCAGGTGTGACAGTTTGTAGCTGCGGAGCACCACCCTCCTCCCCTCTTCGCTTCTCCATAGGACAAGCCTTTGTGTAACACCAACATATGCCTGCCCTGGGAACCAAACACGATTGTGTCATCCATAATTAGTCTGATCTCTTGATCTCATTAAGGAGAGATTTTATGGGTCAATGCTATCCAGTAGGGCTAATACAATGTCATGTACAGTAGCTACATGCTCTGATGTCTGAGAAAAAGGTTTTGGATGACACACAAACCAAACATTAGCCCTTTCTGTGTGGTAGTAGTGTGCTCTACGTTCATTGCAGGGAAGGCTGGTGGAGGTAGAAAATGGAGGAAGGGCTCATTGTAATGCATGGAACGGACTAAGTAATGGTTTGATAACAGGTGTTCCTCATTCCATTCATTACAATGGGCCTGTCCTCCTGATTTCTACCTCCACCAGCCTCCCAGGTTCATTGTGGGAATCTAGCCTCTTGCCTCAGCTTGACTAATAAAGGGGACAGAAAACTGACGTGTGGCATTATAGGGCCTTGGATTTGTATGAAACTGTATTAAACATGGCTTTGAAAGAAACTTTATTAAACCATGTATAAACATTTCTTATCCCTCCCAAGTCTCTGCTGTGACATCCTTTCATAAATTCTATTCATAAACATAAATGTCAGTGTCAACTGCAGGTGTAACCAAACAGTTGATTAAGACAGCTAGGCAGTTGATTAAGACTGTTAAACTTTATTGTTGTGAGTGTAAACCAAATTTGTTAATGAAACAAACATTATAGTAGTATAGTACACATTATTATAAAACACATGGAATATCATAGAGTCAGGGCCTAGACTAGAGGATCATTAGGGGGGGGGTCGTCTTGAGTTGGGAGTCTTCAGGAGGAATGGAATCCAGGAGAAATGTTCATGTTTTCTTGCTTTTCACTTTTGACCGAGGGAGGAAAGCTGTGAACACAGTGAAAACAAAGTCAGAATAAACACTCAAACCATCTCTCTCTCTATCTGCTGGTTTCCCAGACCTTTCCCAGACCTGTCAAGGAAACCGCCCAAATATGATTAAAACTGCACACAACAATCCCATGATATCTCTTCATTCCATCATACTGTTTATGGCTAAGTGTTACGTCTGTAGTGTGGGGTCCTGTGTGTTTTGTTTGTTTCTTGTGTTCTCTCCCAGGTGATTGTCCTTCCTCCTGCCAATTGCCGTGGTGACGGCCTGATTGGGCACACCTGTGCTCAATCCTCAATCAAGGGTGGAGGGAGGATAAAAGCCTGGGAGAGACACTCAGTTGGTGCCAGTGGGCCAGACTACAACTCCCGAGTTGCTTTCGTTAGTACAGCTGTAGTTTTGTATTGTGTAGCTTTGTAGATTGTGTTTGTTAATCTTATGCTTGTGTCAATTTAGTTTTATTTGTATTTGATCTCTGGTAGTTGTCTACCACTTGGCCAGTTAGATACTTTATTCTTTATTATTAACATTGTAGGTTAATATCGCTCTTCTTTTTATAGAGTAGATTTTAGTTAAAGTGTTTCATGGAAACCTTTATGTTACCTTTGTACAATAAATCTGGTTTATTTTATATTTCCCTTCTCCTCTGATTCTTGTCCCCCCGGTTTATTTAATTGTTACCCCCCCTATTCCCTAGACCATTCTAGGGGGTCGTAACACTAAGTAAATGCTAACACATATCGACAAAAAAAGAAGTAATTTAAGCAGAACAAACCTGTTTGATGAACTGTCCTGCATTGAAGAGTTCGCTGCATCCATACAGCACCTTCTTCCCTGGCTTAGCCTGTGAGGTGATACAAATCCACACATTAAGATATATGTTCAGCCTGAAGACACGAAGAGTGATATTTTTGGTGAGTAGAGAATATCAGTCATCGAAAGTTACCTTTGTGTAATCCACCAGGTTTTGATATTCTATGTAATTGCCCCCTCCGACCACAAAGACTATGGCCTGCAACAGAGAATAGACACGGTATAGACAAGTAGAGGCTGGTGGAGGTGGAAATCAGAGGACAGGCTCATTGGAATTACAGAATCACATACTGGCAATCTACACATATGTAAATATATCACATACTGGCACTGTACATATATCTGGTTAGATGCCCGAACTGCGTTTCGTAGTCTTTGTACTTGTACTCTGTCAATGACAATTAAATTGAATCTGAATCTGGCAATCTACAGCATCACATACTGGCAACTGTCTTAAAATAGATTTAGTTTTGCTTGACTTGGGGAACAACTCAGTTTCAGCATCTTAAAATCATATTTTTAATAACATAGAGACACCCTAGATTTGTAGTGCTATAGCTCTCATTGGAGACGACCAGCCAGCCAACCAGGCAGCCATCCAGCCAGCCAACCAGGCAGCCATCCAGCCAGCCAACCAGCCATTTAAAAACAGTCCCTGCTTTCTTCTCCCTGTGCTGGTGATTGTGAGAGGGGCCTCATCATGACTCATGACTCTGGCAGTCTAAGGCAGGGGTCTTCAACCTTTTTCAACCCAAGGACCCCTTGGACGAGAAACAAACAGAACAGGGACCCCCACATGTAATATATATATTTAAATGTCTCACATTTTAAAGCCTATAATAACTTTTATATTTACTTCATTCACCTTTTCTTTCACCGTATTAACCTTTATATACTGGGTTATTAGCCTATATGTGTTTATGATTGATAAAACGTTCATGCATTATTATGATTGGTTATTATTGTTGTTGTTGTTGTTGTTGATGAGGCTTATATTTTCTATTATTATTATTATTTTTCAACAATTAAACCTTTAGCTTCAGGAAGCCAGGTATGCCTACCTCAGAGATAGGGCTTTCACACCGGCAAAGAAAAGTCTGGAACCGGCCTGCGCGTTCAGACCGAAGCTCAATTGGTTCGGAACCTGAAAAGTTGGTTCGCAGCGGGCACCAAAAAATAGTGGTTCTCAAGCGCGAACCAAAACGTAGAACAGTCACGTCGTCAGTGGGTGTGTCCTATTCTAGGCTGCAGAGACCAGCAAGGAGGAAGTAGACAAAATGTAATCTAATCTAAATCTAATCATTAGTGATCAAAAACAATATCAAAAGTGTCATTATTCTCTCTATCTTCCTCACATGCTCAGCAAACACACACACGCACACGCACACGCGCGCGGACATGCGCGAACGCGAATTTCGGAAGCCATTTCTATTCCAGTAATGGAGCAGCTGATTAGTAAAAGAACGCATATAGAAAGTGTCTTTTGTTTTGTTTCACAGAAAATTGTGTTTATTTCAGATACTGTAGTAGTGGAAGATATTATCCTCTTTTCCAGTGAAGTAGCTGCCATCTAGTTGTGAATTGTTTTGTTTATCCCGCCCCTTCATCACCCAGCGTTGATGACGCGGATGGTTCAGGTTACACTGGTATGAACGCGGGCTCGTTCGCCAGACAGCACCAAGGTTCAGAGGTTTCCGAACGCGAACGCGAACGCGAACCGGCACGGTTCTTTGCCTGTGTGAAAGCCCTATGAGATGACTGGCCCTGGTTGGTGGTAGACAGCTTGTCTATTCTGGGGGAGATGGAGGTTGTCAGGCAGAGCATCATGTCATCCTCAGACTGCTGTCTGGAACGGTATTTGCTCTTCAGGTAGGTGAGGGAGGAGAATCCACTTTCACAAAGATAAGTTGTTGCAAAAGGCAAGAGGCTCATCGAGAACTGGGTGAGAGGCTGTGACTCGTACACATTATTGTGTGTACTGTCTGTGGTTAGGTCGATCAGCTGATCTTCCTCAGCGGCTGTCAGGTTTAGGCGTCGGATGCATTGTCTTTGCATGGAAACCGTATCCATGTCTTGTGCTTTCTCCAAGACTTAGTCTCAGAAAAGTACTTCTCAAATTGACTTTCGAGTGCCTCCAAGTGATCAACAATTGCGCATTTCACGTCAGGCGAGAGCACCGCGGAATCCGCGGAAATGCATTAAAATGCGCAGCCAGCTCCGCGCGGTAGCAGAATCTCGTGGATAGCTGTGCGTAATTCAAAGACGCGCGCCAATACTGATCCACGGGAAAGCCATCTGACCTCGGAATGGTAAAGGAGCGCGTTATAGCGGCGCATAGAGAAGCAAAGAGGCGGGTTTGTTATTATCAAACTAACTAAATGAGTAACGTTATGCTAGTTATTTATTAACGTTAATTTCGCAATGAAGACCGAATTGCAGCGTTTTAGCCAACACCTAGCTTGCTAGACAGGTGTGTTTTTTTGTTTTTTTCAGCTGACGTTATGTGAGACTCTAGAATCATGGGCATCATTTATTTTGTAAATAGTTTTTGTCAAAAGTAGCTTATTATTGCCTATTAATGCTTGTACTTTACTCAATATCATTTGTTATATTTTTTAATTCTCACTGATTATTTGGGTGAAAAATGTCAATTATTATGACAAAAATTGGCGGACCCCCTGCAGTACCTCTGCGGACCCCCGGTTGAAGACCACTGGTCTAAGGTGTTTGTGTGTGTGTCAGGTTGAGGCCATGTTAGGGAAAAGATTATAGCAGTAGCATTAATGCTACCAGTGACTATGCTATAAGGCCAGCAGAGTAGAGCTGTAGTGTTAGCATTAATGCTACCTCTTGTGGAGGCCAGGCTGCTTACAGCCTCTCACACAGTCAGGCTAGGGTAGAAGAACTATGGCACAGACCAGGGCATGATAGGCCAGTGTGTGTGTGTGTGTGTCCCTCTGTGTCTTTGTTTGTTTGTAGCGTCTGTCTCTTTGTAGTAGCTGTCCATGTGTGTGGGCCAGGACTTACCTCCTGGAAGGGGTTCTTGTTCCTTGGGATGGAACTGTGAGGACAGAAGAGGAAGACATCAGCACACATCCTTTAACAGTATGACAGTCTCCATGAGTCAGCACTTAGTAATCCTCTGGTCAAGGAGAAGGGACTTTTACACTGCACTGGAAATAAAGGCCTAACCCAGACAGGCTTGCGGTGAGATCATTGAATACGAAAGCATTTTTGCCACATGGTAAAAGTGTTGTTTTGTAAAAAAAAATCTATGCCTTTCTTGGCTTACAGAACATTGTTTTACAAAGTGGGGTTTCCAACTGTCAATAATGTGATTTGATTATTTTACAATATGATTTGATTAAAAACTAGTACAAGAGTTATATAATGCGTTTGGCCGCTTCCTGGCTTTAATAGTACTGCGTGTCCTAGGTGTTCGTAGAGCAAAAAAAGACATTTTGTACTCTGTGCAATGACCAAAAGGTTGAATCTAATCTAATTAAAACTGTTATTTTTTCTGAGTGGGGCAGTCCCACTCATATTTTTCATTTAATTGACAGATATAGTAGAGATTTAGACAGGAAGGATGGGTGAGAGAGAGAGGAGGAATGACATGCAGGATATGTCCCCAGCCAGAATCGAACCGGGGACCCTGCAGTTACATGGTCAACGCTTAACCCGCTACGCCACCTAAGCGCCCTGAATCTAATCTAATTAGAGAAGTAAAGTCTCACCTCTCACTGCCACGCAACATCTTGGGATCAAAGTATCTGTAGTCATCCGTCTCCTGCAGGTCAGAAAACACATTTCTAACACATCTATTACACCTTTATAACACATTTATTCTGTGTTAACAACACATTAATGAAATCACATCAACATGACTGGAGATCCCATTTGAACGACGGTTGAGCTCCAGCCAGTCTGATGACACGTGTCAACAGCTCTCACAGAGCCAGTGTTTAACGTCCTAGGGACCCCATCAATGAGACATCTATTACCGTATTTTCCGGAGTATAAGTCGCACCACTAAGAAATGCGTCATGAAGAAAAAAACACATATAAATCGCACTGGACTATAAGTCGCATTTATTTAGAAATGTATTTCACAAAATCCAAGACCAAGAACAGACATTTAATCTGGAAAAGCAAGTTATTCAACTACACAATACCACACAGAACAACAGGCTGAATAGGCTAAATTAACATAACAAGCCACAGTTATTCAGCTACACAATAGCATAAAGAACATACCTGGGAGGCTGAATAGGCTAAATTAACATAACAAGCCAGCGAGTCCAACAAGCAAGCCAGCGAGTCCAACAAGCAAGTTACCAGTAAACAAGTTCACCAAGCTACCGTTAATGTTTCAGATAATTCTTCAGTGGTATAGGAGCAGCATATAGTTGTGACAAGCCCAGAGCGCCCTCTGGCGGCTGTAGACGGCAATGTAAAACTATGAAAAAAAACGCGACTTAGTCCGGAAAATACGGTACCCCCCTGCACTGTGTCTCCAGAGACATCGACAACCCCCCTGCACTGTCTCCAGAAACATCTATTACCCCCCCTGAACTGTCTCCAGAGACCCCTACTACCCCTCTGCACTGTGTCTCCAGTGTCTACTATTAATAAATAAAAAAAAGTAAAAAGGGAAAAAAAAGATACATCTTCTTGTAGCACGACGACTGCCAATAGCCGCTGGCCTGAGCTAGATTACTTTTCCTGCTACGACTGGTCAATTGACGATTCACTTAATTAGTCAAATGTATTGATTTTAAGTCGCTTTGGAATAAGGCGTCTGCTAAATGCCAAACATTTAAAATGTAAAGGATATGATTCAACAGTCTCATCATAACGCGCAGCGCGACGGTTCCAGAGATGGCTCCAGAATGCCATCGACATCATCCCATTCCTGAGCGGACCGCTCCTGAGGAGTCGGGTCCTGAGAGACAGATTCGACCAATAGGAGGACTCAGACTGAGTCAGTCCTGGCTCCATTCAGATGACACCTAATGGCTTTCAACAGAGGCTCCTCGTTCATACTCAGAAGTCTACTTGGCGCTTCACCCTGCTCATCCATCCTCTGTCCACTGGAAGCCAAGTCTCTCTCTCTCTCTCTCTCTCTTTCCACCCCCCGCCCTCCACTCCCCCTTCCTACAACTATCACTTCTCTCTGCTATGTACCATACATACTTGGGCCAAATCTACCCCCCCCCCCCCCCCCCTTTACCCGTCTCTTCTCAAATCTACCTCTCTCCTTTCTACGGACCATATACACTCCTAGGCCAACTCTACCCCTCTCCTCCCTCTCCTCCCTCTCCTCC
Organism: Nansenia antarctica; assembly: GCF_963989245.1. Classification (NCBI taxonomy): domain Eukaryota; kingdom Metazoa; phylum Chordata; class Actinopteri; order Argentiniformes; family Microstomatidae; genus Nansenia; species Nansenia antarctica. The sequence continues at coordinate 51,836,987 of NC_137674.1, read as the reverse complement.
CTCTTTTCCTCCCCCCCACTCCTCCATTCTCTTCCCTTCTCCCCGCAGGCTGTATTCTCTCCTGGCAGCGGAGTGTCCAGCTCACATACTTCACGGCAGGAGTGAATACTTCAGAGTCACACTGCTGAAAGAGGAGCCCCTGTGCTCTGTAAAGAAGCCTAAATGCTCCAGATTTTTGTGCTATCAGCTTTCGGGCCCAGAAGGAAAGCCCAGCGCAGGTTCTGGTGTCAGACCTCAGCACACTGTTTAAGCCTGGGAGAGGGCAAGGTATTGTGTTCAAAACAACCCCCCCCACCTAATGCTACACCTGTCCTAGAGGACCGTCCAATGGGGTGGGGGGACTGAGGTGTCTCTCTCTACCTCCGCCTTTCTCTCTCCGTCTCTCTCTACATCTCAGCTCTTAGTACAACAGCAGTATTGTACAGGGATCTGAAACTCCAGGAGCTGAGAAAATGATAATATTGTTATGTCCACCTCAGTGTTGGGAGGGGGGGGGGGGCGGGCTGGGGAGGGGGGGCCAGGCATCTAACCAGACAGTAATAAGATCAGGGGAGGCTGACCGAGGTAGAATTCGGATGACGGGCTCATTGTAACGCACGGAATGGAATGATGAACGGAATACGAAACGTGGTTGCTGCTCTACCTTTGAGAGATGCTCATCACAGATAAAACCAGCAGCTGATTCATTTCTGTGTCGAGGTAGCTGGTCCGGAGTACATGACAGTAGATGACTTGACTACCCCTGGAGGAACCCCGCTACCCCTGGAGGAGCCCCGCTACCCCTGGAGGAGCCCCGCTAGGCCTGGAGGAGCCCCGCTAGGCCTGGAGGAGCCCCGCTAGGCCTGGAGGAGCCCCACTACCCCTGGAGGAACCCCACTACCCCTGGAGGAACCCCACTACCCCTGGAGGAACCCCACTACCCCTGGAGGAACCCCACTACCCCTGGAGGAACCCCACTACCCCTGGAGGAACCCCACTACCCCTGGAGGAACCCCGCTACCCCTGGAGGAACCCCACTACCCCTGGAGGAACCCCACTACCCCTGGAGGAGCCCCACTACCCCTGGAGGAACCCCACTACCCCTGGAGGAACCCCGCTACCCCTGGAGGAACCCCACTACCCCTGGAGGAACCCCGCTACCCCTGGAGGAGCCCCGCTACCCCTGGAGGAGCCCCGCTAGGCCTGGAGGAGCCCCGCTAGGCCTGGAGGAGCCCCGCTAGGCCTGGAGGAACCCCTACGTCCATGGGCGTTAGCAGACAGGAGAGGGGGAACAGAGCAGGTTTACACCTTCACCTTCACCGTACAGGGCTAACAGCTGCTGAGGACCTAGGAGGAGAGAGCCCAGTGTGCCGGGGTGTAACCCAACCCCATCCCCAGCCTCTGTCCTCCAACCGGGGCATGAGAATCCCCATGGCTGCCCGTACGCCTGTACGCCCACCCACCTTCCCCACACACTGGCTGGCAGAAACATTTGACCACCACCCAGGACTAGTGTTTACGACAACACTCTGACCCTCTACGTAGCTAGCTACAGCTACCCCGTTCCTCTTTAGCCAGGTAATAGAAGTCCTAGGAATACCATGCAGGGAACGCTGGTGGAGGTCGGAATCAGAGGACGGGGCTCATTATAAGGCATGGATTGGACTGGGAAGGAACACGCATTACAATGAGCCTGTCCTCTAATTTCTACCTCCACCAGCCTCCACTGCTACACAGGTAGTAGGCTGTGCCCACATCTTCTGCAGGTAGTGCAGTGTACCCCCCCCCCCTCCCCCCTCCCTCCTGGTTCTTAATCCCAGGGCTGACTGCTGAGTGCCCCCTGTTAGCAGAAGCCCTCTGGAATCCCTGCTGTATTACACACACCACCACTGCTGCTGCTGCTGCGGTGGCCAGCCAGGTATTCACTAAGCAGCTTAGCTAGCTAGGGCAGCTGCCTTACTGGAGAAATCAAACAGCCAGAAGTCTGTCTGTGCTATTCTGTCCCCAGTCTCTTGTTTTCATTCAGTCGAGAGTCAAAATAGCAGTTGTTTTTTTTTGCTCTTCCATTTTAGGTTGCGTAGCGCGAGGCAACTGTTTATACACAGTATCTCTACAAATGGAACCATTGGACTGCAATTCATCCACCTCTCCATCCACCTGGTGTATGGGCAAAACAAATCAAGCGTAACCAAAGGCAATCCCGGGTCAGCTGATATGAAGAGGAACACTGGAACACTTCCTGAACTTGTCCATCCATCAGCACATGGCTCCCTCACAGACATGCTGCACGTACGCAGAGAGAGAGAGAGAGAGAGAGAGAGAGAGAGAGAGAGAGAGAGAGAGAGAGAGAGAGAGAGAGAGAGAGAGAGAGCGAGAGGGAAGGGGGAAGCAGACAGACACACAGAGGACTCACTGGGTTAGATTTCATCTCCATCAGGTTGTCCAGGATGCGCGTCACTGGCAGGTTCTGAAACAGAAAGACTTTCAAACTTAGCTCTCTGTCAGACATCACTGAGAACACATCTGGTAAGGAAGACAAGACAAATAATCAGACATTACTTGCCCGAACACATGTGGTAGAAGAAGACAAGACAAATAATCAATCAAAGGCTGTTTGCGAAGGTTCCCCCCCTCCCTCCACCCCCTCAAAAAACCTCTTCTACAAAGGATTAGATTGTGGATTTCCATCACGACACACAGGACTATGTGGTGAACTACTCACATGCTGCTTGAGCACCAGGTGTTTGACTCCCTCCATGACGAACTGAGAGCCTGAGTTCATCACTCTGGAGAAGAGACTGAGGGAGGGAGGGAGGGAGGGAGGGAGGTGAGGGGGGCAGGTTTAGGATGGAGATCAGGAGCTAAATCTCTTTGTGCTTAAGTAGCCAACTCCTAGAACTAGCTAGTGTCATAGCCTGGTCCCAGAGGGGTATGTGGTTGAGACAACGCCTATGACAAAGCTCGGGGGGTCAATTGTGGACAAAGCCTCTCTTACCCCATCGGTTTCACTCCGCTGTTCCCGTAATTAGCTGGCGTGGCGGCCATCTTTGTAAAAGCCCTGGGAAAACATCATAAATACAGAATGACTTGTTTGTCCTGAAAACATTATATGATTATTAATCAAATAAGTGTTTGTGACTATCTATTTCGACATTTGCTTGTGCAGTGTGAACTACGATATGATGATGTGACTGCTTGTGCCAACTTCCTTCCACTGCTTTAGGTAGTTTTGAACTGTAATATGATATGAATCTGTTGATGATGATGTATGACGATGATGTATAGATGACTCACTTACTTTAGACAAGTGTACTTGTTGTAAGTCACTTTAGATAACCTTGAGACTACTCACTTCCACTGCTTTATGTAGTTGAGGGGTGACAGGTCACATCCAGTATCCAGGAGAGCCTTCTTGTATTGCTCCACGTCAGCCTGCAACACAAGACATCCACTGGTGAGACACCGCCATCATAGAGAAAAGTAGATCATTTCTGAACGGTGAAACCGATACTTTATGTACACAAATACCGTCAAATAAAAGCTGGAGAATTTCTACTTTCACCCTCGTAGCAAATAGTTTGATTTCAAATCCAAACATTTGGCCGTATAGGGTGTCACTGTCCCATTCCTTTACGGAGGGCACAGGACACTGGTGAGACACAGCGATCGTACAGCAGGTACTAGACGTCTAGTCGTGTGTTCTTTGAAGGGACCGAGAACCTCTCCCGATTTCCAAAGCCTCTACAACCTGAGTATGACTGTGCGTCTGGAAGCAGCACGGAATGGAACAAACCGGTCGTTTTCCGAACAAAGTCTCTCAGTGTGGCCAGATAGATGCTTATCTCATCATTCTCAGAACCCTGGCGATGACAGCTGAGAGCGAGTACGACTACATCATGTGTTTACATCGTGCGGCGGCCATTTTGACTACACATCAGTCAGAAGGCGGACTGACGTGCCGGTGGCTGCCGTTGAGGGAGCGAGTGAGAAAGAGTGAGGGTAATCCCAGGGTAAAGCAATGACGGATGAAAGGAGCAATACCACAAAGATCCAAAAGCAGATTTCCTGCTTGACTTCAGCTTGTCAGCCTTCCGACCGAGCGTAGGAGAAGGCCTATTAGAAAGGCCGTTGATCAAACGTGATAGGTCAGGGACAGGCGGATCCGACCGGCTACAGTTCCACAGAAACCAGCGGGAACTTAAGCTGGGGACCGAGCCAGAACCCCGGCTGTAGCCAGGACTGAGGTAGAACTCAACCTGCATAGACCCAGAAGAGACAGAACTGACATATCCAGTCATGGCAGCTTTGGCAGGCCTTAGGGTCTTCAGCCAAACCTCCTGTAGGACAGTTGATTTGTTGTTCCCGGGCAGCGTCAGTACCGCGACACTTCAGACCGCGGTGAATTGGCTGGTACAACTAAGGTGGCCAGTGGTCCGCCTCCTCCAGGACAACAATTATTTAGAAAACGAGGACTGTCTGTTCCCCCGGTGTAATAATCCAAGTCCTCCGCGAGCCAGAGGAACCCAGCCACAACCCAGCGGCTTCTCGCCGTTGGAATGACTTCAGTCCTCCGTGGTGAAGTGCGGTTAGTAAAGAGTTGGTGAGTGACGCGTGGCTTGGGACGAGCGCCAGTTGTCGGGGTCATACACATCACAGCCCCCGGCATCCCCCCCTAGTTCCAGCCTGCGTCACAGAAGGACCGGTGGGACTGGAAGTCCAGTCATTCTGGGTTGGGGGGTCAGGGGGAGGGGGAATGGATGGGACTCAAGGACTCAAAGCCCACTTAAAGCCCGGGGGGGGGGGGGGGAGGGAGAGGGAGAGGGAGAGGGAGAGGCACTGGATACAGCATCCATACAGAGGAGCCTTCAGAAATGCTTAAGAAGAACAAGCTTGTATTATTGCAGTCCAGAGAGTAATAGCAGCTGGCCCCGGCATCAAAGCCATATCGATGTTCCTGGACGCTGCGCTGCACATCTCATATCTGTCATATGGAACAATAAGGCCTTTTGAACGCGCTCGGAGACAAGCTGGTTTGAATATCCGATCAGATGAAATGTGAAATGTTGGGAATTGGGTGAATGACATGGCTTACTGGTAGTCCAAACAATGAGATCCTATGCGGCAGCCAAATATCTGGGTGTGTGTCACCGTGGTAGGGGTGTCCAGGGAGACCGCAACCGCTGTCTCGAGGGGACTGGTGGCTTCTCAGCTGCCTTTAGAGTTCCGTCAGACACCAGATGTTGCAGGACCCTGATGCAGTGCATCTTCTGCTGCTAGGGTTCAGAGGTCAGCTATGACTCTGAAAGACTAGTTGTTGTTTTCACCATGGTGCCTATGCTACCCAACCCTCTAATGTCTACAGTGGGGCCTAGGGGTTGATTAGGGATGCAGTGTGTGTGTGTGTGTGGGGGGGGGGGTGGGGTCTCCCACCTCTGAAGGTGGTTGCAGAGCTGTGATGTAGAAGATCAGGAAGAGTCTCATCTTGTCCTCTGGGGTTCCCGCTGGAAATCAAACAAAACAACTAGTTCAGCACACCCAACCATCACATCCACAACAAGCTCATCTAAACATCTGCTTTTTCCTCTGGGCTTGGCCCAGTTCAACTCCACTGTTGACCTACCGTCTGGGTCACTGATGATGTCCAGTAAGGACTTGTCCAGAGTTGACTTGCTCATCAGCTTTTCCTCGTACTCAAAGTACACGTCCAGTTTACGGCTCTGGGGAGGGAAGGACAGGGACACGTCGGTGAGAGGAATGTCTCAAGCTGCCGTGACTGGAAGACAAAGACGACTGCTACAACAACACAGTCAAGTCAGATCATCTCACGCTCCGACTACCCTCAAATATAACAAGTGCTTGCGGTGTATGTTTCAAGACAAGACATGCCAGATCAGATGAAATAGCAACATTTGGGAACAGGCTTGGTACCTGACCCATGTTGCTCATATCGCTGCCCGGGAACCGTTGGCTCTTTTCTACATGTTGTATGGGAGTATCCAGGAGTTTTTATTATTTATTTTGGGGGAAGGTTATTAATACCCTTGCAGAACTAACAGGAGTACAATTGCCAATGGCTCCTGCTGTACGTCTTCTAAATGACGATTCCCACCTTTCCCTCACGGAAAAAACCCGTCTGTCTGGCAGGTCTGACTGACAGGTCTGACTGTAGCAAAGAAGATGACAGTTAAGTCCAAACCTCCTCATATTTCAAAAACTCACTGGCTTCGGCTTTTTGGCTTTTTGGACATTTCGTACCTGGAACTATCATCAGCAAGAATCTATGATGCACGACCAAACACAATTTTAATGTGGACGCATTGGATTTCTGACTTAAAAGATATTTTGGCTAAATAGGGATGCTGCACTTGCTATACCTGTCTGTGTTACATGCCTGTATTATTCTGATAGTTGGTGGTGGAGGGGAGGGGGGTGGAGAGAGGGGTGGGGGGATAGAGATAACTGACTATCAAAATGTATTCGGAAAACTGTTGTAGTCTATAACTTGACGATGTCATAATAATAAAGAAAAAGATGTTGGGAATCGGGTGCATGACATGGCTTACTGGTATTCTAAACAATGAGAATGAGGTTGTTTCTCCACCAGATGTGGTCCATGAAGGTGGTGACTAAATAACTGTGAAGGTCTACCAAACTCTTCATCTCCAACAGTTATAGTTATGATAACACTACGTATTGGTGTAAGGCAGCGGTTCCCAAACTTTTTCAATCAGGCCCCCCTTGGGTAATTGGAAATATTTTCGAGCCTTCCCTAAACCGGTCCCCACCTAGATTGATATAATTAATTGTATAAAGTTGTAAAAACATTACATTTTCTCTTCTAATAATAACAAGACACATATATCCAACTATAGTTTTATATTTTATTATGGGTTGAAAAGGAACATAAGTGCAAATTATCCTGTGCCACTGAAATATTCAACATATCAACATTAACTAATTTCTACTGCATCACTATTCTTACTCTACACATTCCTATCACAATTACGATCAATGACTTGTGTGTGCTTGCTTTGCCTTGCAAATCTTCTCAAAGCGGGGTTGTTGTTTTGAGACTGCCACTTTTTTGAGACAAAACTCTGAAGTCATGTCGATGTACTGTTCCTCTTCCGCAGTGCTGAACATGGCAGGTGGTGGTGCAACAAATGGATCTCTAATCCAGTCGTATTTGGCACTGTCATCCACAGAGAAGTATTTCTGGAAGCTTTGTTTCAGGGCTGAGATGTGCTCTCTCATACATGGAACCACTGTGCTCTGCAGCTCATTGGTCTCGATGAATGCCTTCAGATTCCCAAATGAGTCGATGTCCCCCTGTTCAAGTCTCCTGCCCCACATGTCCAGTTTCCGTGTGAAAGATTGTATCCTGTCTGCCAGATGTGGAAGGTGTGTGTTGTTGCCCTGCAACTGTAGATTCAATTCATTGAGCTTCTCAAACATGTCGCTTAGGTAGGCCAATTTCATGAGGAAGTCTTCATCATTAAACTTGCTGGCAAGTTCGTTCCCTTCCTCCTCCAAGAAGATTCGGATCTCATCTTTCAGCGATAGCACCCTGGACAGCACCTTTCCGCGAGAGAGCCAACGCGACTCGCTGTGAAATAGCACGGCTGTGTGCTTGGAGCCCATCTCCTCGCACAAAGCGGAAAAAATGCGAGCTTTCAGTGGTCTTGTTTTTATGTCATTGACGGTGGTGATAACATCAGACAAAACGTCATTCAACTCTGGACTCAGCTGCTTTGACGCGAGTGCCTCCCTGTGTATTACGCAGTGAGTCCACACTGCTTTCGGTGCAACGCGCTTGATGAGCGTCTGGAGCCCTCCCCGTTTTCCTGCCATGGCCTGGGCACCGTCGGTGCATATCCCCACACAGTCCTCCCATTTCAGATCGGCTTCACTCAGGTATTTGTCTATGATTTTGAACAGTTCATCAGCTGTTGCTCTGTTTGGGACATAGTTGCAAAATAGCAAATCCTCGCTCAAACCCTCCGCATCAATGTATCTGACATACGCTATTAACAGACAGTCCTTGTTACTATCTGTGGCCTCGTCTACCTGGAGCGCAAAGCGTTGGTCTTTTATTTTCTCAACAAGCTGCTCTTTCATGTCTTCTGAGATGTCATTGATGCGTCTCGCAATAGTGTTTTTTGACAGGGGGATAGCTTTGAGTTTTTGGGCTGTTGCCTCATCTATCATATGTGAAACCATATCTATCGCAGCAGGGAGTATTAACTCCTCAGCGATGGTGTGTGGTTTTTTAGACTGGGCGATACGATATGCCACTTTGTAGGAGGCAAGTTGAGCATTAGACATAACAGATGCTGTTTTAACGAAACGGCTCTGCTGACCACGGTATTCTTGGAGTTTTCTCTTGAAGAAATCGAGGGGCTTCTTCACATCAGTCGGGTGTGTGGTCTCCAAGTGACGTTTCAACTTGCTAGGCTTCATGCTATCTGCCGCTAAAGTTTTGAGACAGAGGACACACAGTGTGGTCCTCCGCACCGACCACATTAGACGTGAAGCCCAGGGAGAGGTATGTATCGTCATACTTTCTTGACTTTGGCTTTGGGACGTTTGTCATGGGCTCCTTCGCTTTTCGTTTAGCTTCTGGCTCTTTCATAAACTTATCCATTGTTGTTGTTGCTGCTAGATAGCTGGAATGATGGGGAGGGAGAGCGCGCGTCAATGACGTGAATGGAGCCCCCCTGGGCTCGCGCCCCCTCGCTGCCTCTTTGTTACAGTTTATGGCCTGCGCTCCATTCAGGTTCTCATTTTTATTGTAAAATCATCCAACGCCCACAACACCCCTGATGGTAACCTTAAGCAAGCAGTGTTTGTTTACAGCTCTTGTGTGTGCATTTTTTCCCTCCCATATCATTTCTGCGCCCCCCCTGCAGTACCCCCGCGCCCCACTAGGGGGGGCGCGCCCCACAGTTTGGGAAACACTGGTGTAAGGTGATAATGGTAATGAAGTTGTATAACGTTGTATGCTAACCTTGATGTGGTCCAGGACGGCGGTGGCTACGTTAGTGTGGAGGTCTATCAGCCTCTTCTTCTCCAGCAGCTCGGGGAGGGAACTGTAGGAGTGGAGAGACAGGGAGGCCTTCATCTACTGCAGAAAGAAGTGGAGGCTAGCAGAAGGAGGACGGAGGTTCATCGTACTGCACGGAACGGAACTCCCATTTCTGCTCACCTGACAGCGGAGGTGAGTTTGGCGGTGTTGTCTGACAGCATGCTAATGGCGCCCTCATCCTCTCCTTCTAGTCCCTGGGGAGGACAGAGAGAGAGAGAGAGAAAGAGAGAGAGAGAGGCAGGATTAAGTTGGAAGGACTGGAAGGGATTTTCTGGAAGTATGCATTTTCAGACCAAAAACTCTGGTAATAATAATAGAGCCTTTTTTTCCTCAGAACCTTTGTTAAAAATCAAGCTACGATAATAATCTTGCTGTCGAGTGTTCAGAGTTGTCAGGTATGTTTTGCTCTGCTCAGCCGTCTCTGTGCGTCTCACCATGATGCTCTTGAGGCGCTTGACCTCGTCCTCCTGCGCTCGGTACGTGTCCAACTCCTCCTGGACCGACTCCGCTACCTCTGGGAATGGGCTGGAAACCACAACGCAACACTGTCAGCCAATCACAGAACTCAATACAGGCTGGAACACCCAACACAACACTGTCAGCCAATCACAGAACTCAATACATGCTGGAACACCCAACACAACACTGTCAGCCAATCACAGAACTCAATACATGCTGGAACACACAACACAACTCTGTCAGCTTGACATATACGGTTGCTATATTTGATATTCATCAATATTTCTTCAGATAATTACTATTATATTATGAAGCTAAAATCAAAGGCTACTTCTCAATACATAGCTTTAGCATGTCACTGTTTAGGCAGTGGGTTCTGAGGTGAGGGTTTTTAACTCACCTGCCCTTGTGTTTCTGCCAGAACCTGTCTGCACCGGTGAGGTCATAGCTCTTCTTGTTCTTCTTCTTTGGTCTGGCGCCTGCAGGCGACGCCTCGGCTCCCACAGACTCCTCCATACTCACCCTGTTCAGGTGGAAGTCCTGGAGGGGGGGAGAGAGAGAGAGAGAGAGAGAGAGAGAGAGAGAGAGAGAGAGAGAGAGAGAGAGAGACACACAGAGAGAGGGAGGGAGACACACAGAGAGAGAGAGAGAGAGAGAGAGAGAGAGAGGGAGAGAGAGGGGGGGGAGAGATCTGAGAACCATCTGATAATCATAATAACTTCTACACAAGGTAGTTAAATTGTTTTTGTAGCAGAAAATAAAGACATAAAAACGTCTATAAATCATTGTGTCAGTTTCTACACAGCGTAGGGAGAGACAGGAAGAGGAAGGTCAGTGGCGGCTGGCAGAATATTCTGGAAATACTCCTGCCCACAACATTGGAAAAAGACTCGTCTCATCCATAAATACCTCGGGGATCAACGTTGATATCTACTTACATCATAATACCCTCCGAGCATAATAACAACCGTTGTCATAAATATCACAGCTAAAACAAAGTACTTGCAATATTTGGAAACAGGTCGACAGCAATATATTTACAATAATTAATGTTGTTATCATAACACCACCGCAGCGCACATGCAGTGTCATCTGAATCGTGGCTGAGGTAGAAGACGGGCTTGTTGCATCAAATGAAACGCCAAATGGAACGAGCATAACTGTTTGATACCACTCCTCATGCCATACCGCGCTCGACAATGGGCCCCGTCCTCTGATTTCTACCTCCACCAGCCTTCCCGTGGACTACAGTACGCCACAAATAATTCAGGGAGGGATGCTGGAAAACGGTCCCCCCCCTGATATTTACAACCTCTGGCCACGGATGGAACCCTGGAGCAATGGAGCACATACCACAGTACTCAGGTTCTTCATCTTACACATACAGTCGTTGCGGAAACTCAGAAAAAACATTCCCAAGAGAAAAAAAACGTCTTTAATTTCCATGAAAAGTCACACCGTCCTGGTGGTACAATACAATTTACAGTTGAGAAACTCAACTCACAGTAGGCGGCATAGACTTGCTTGAATCGCTAATGTTTGTACTGTATGTATGACAAAACTGAACTGGTCATTTGTAAAGAAAGCACACATCAGTTCTACTTCTCGAATTAGAAGTGGTGGTGGGTGGTGGTGGAGAAATGAGCATCGAATAACTCCTACTGATGTTGAACGTTGACGTCCTTCTATGTCTGTTATAGACATCACAACAAGCAGGTGGGTGTGTGACAGCGCAGGCTCCTCCTGGGGGACCTGTCTAGAAGGAGACGGTTGACTTCAGAAGGGGCACGTCCGTTCTATTCACTCTACTTCTATGATGACAGATCAGCTCCCTGGGTGACCAGGAGCACTGTCTTATACAGCTGTCTCCCTGGGTGACCAGGGGCACTGTCTTATACAGCTGTCTCCCTGGGTGACCAGGAGCACCGTCTTATACAGCTGTCTCCCTGGGTGACCAGGAGCACCGTCTTACCAGTACGTCATGGATGAGAGCCTGGTAGGTCCATGTGTGATGGAGGGGGGTGGCCAGGTCCAGGTTACGATCAGCCAGGACAAACAGAGGCCTCTGGAAGCTGCAGGGAAAGAGAGAGAGATGAAGATGGAGAGAGAGAGAGGGGGGGGGGGGGGGGAGAAAGAAAGAGGGAGGGAGAGAGAGAGGAGAAGAAATTAGAGGATGATTAATCGGCCCAGAGTTTCCCTTTGGCCTCTCTCCCTCTCTGCGCTCCTCGACTGAAACAAAAGGAGGATTGAACTAGGTCCAAGGAGAGGGTCCCGGGGGAGGCTTGGCTGTCTCCTCTAGATCCATCACTGAGGACTTCCATCTCACCGCTCAGGCCTTCAGGAGGACAGGAGGAGGGCTCCTCTTCAGATGGAGGAAATAGTGGAACAGAGGATGGGGCGGCCATGTAGTGCTTTTAAAAACGTTCTCACGACACAGACTCCCACCACACTGAGACCCAGTGTTCCAGATGGTGAGAGCCTATTTCAAGTCACATCATCCTAGATAGATTACATTAGAATAAACTTTATTGTCATCGCAGAGTACGAGTACTATACAATGAAATGTAGTTAAGCATCCACCAAAAGTGCAAATAGTGATATAAGGGCATGATGTAAATAGAACATGAATGGTAGTGATAGGTAACTATGCAATATACAGTATGTGCAGAGGTAGTATTGTAAACATCAGTTTAGTTTAGAGGTATACAGTTATGGGCTATATACAGTTGAGCTATGTACAGTTGAGCTATGTACAGTTAGGTAGCTAGTACAGTGAGGTAGTTTATGTACAGTATCTAATGTGACAAAAGTATAAAAATAAGTTATATCAGGAGACATATGCAATATACAGTATGTGCAAAGGTAGTAATGTAAACATCTGTAGTGCAGAGGTTATAGAGTGATCACATTAACCAGGGATGTGCAGTCATCAAAGTACTGTCATTTTTATTGTCATAGCCTTAGTATCCCAGGCATACTAGTTGAGCACCTTCTTTTTTTCCACCATTGTATTTTCCAAGCTAGGCTGTATTACTTTGGGTATTATGTTCACCATGTGGTCTGTTTGGAATGTATATATTATATACACACACTCACCGAACACTTTATTAGGAACACTATACTAATACTGGGTAGGGCCTCCCTTTGCTCTCAAAACAGCTGCAATTCCTCGTGGCATTGATACCACAAGATGTTGGAAACATTACTTTGAGATTCTGGTCCATGAGAACGGGAGATTGCATCACGCAATTCCAGATTTTTCAGGTGCACTTTCAAGCTGTGAATCTCCCGTTCTACCACATCCCAGAGGTGTTCTATTGGATTCAGATCCGGTGACTGGGAAGGCCACTGAAGAACACTGAAGTCATTGTCATGTTCATGGAACCAGTTTGAGACGACTTTTGCTGTGTGACATGGTGCATTATCATGCTGGAAGTAGCCATTAGAAGATGGGGACATTGTGGCCATGAAGGGATGCACATGGTCAGCAACAATACTCAAATAGGCTGTGGCATTCAAGCGATGATTGATTGGTATTAAGAGGGTGCCAAGAAAACATTCCCCACACCACCTGAATGAATGAGAAGGTGTACAGGTGTTCCTAATAAAGTGTTTGGTGAGTGTTCGGTAAGGGCATCGGATTGTTAAAACTTGAATGATGGTATATGTTTTAGGCCCCCCCCCCCCCCCCCGCTGCCCGAGAAATCCTTTGCCACCCCATTTAAAACATCCTAGAACCGCTACTGTCTCTGACCCACCTGAACTGCCCGGCGGCCATGTTGTCTCCAGTGAACAGACTGTTCCTGGCGTCTCGCAGGTTCTCCCGGAGCTTCTTGTCCAGTTTCTGCAGAGAGACGGTGTGTTAGACCTAGCCTCTTATGACCACAGCCAGTAGGGTCTCTGACGTACAGTTGGTGACTATGCTATATGTTGGCCGCGTTCTAACATCCACGTTAGCGTACGGTGTTAGTATGAAACAACATACAAGCCGTGTGTTCTGAACAGTATGCCACCGTGGGTAGCAGAATATAGCCGTTGATTGTCTCCTACTGTATGTGGATGACAGGGGAGGCTGGTGGAGGTAGAAATCGGAGGACGAGCATGGATTGGAATAAGGAATGGTATCAAACCCACGTTCCCAATGCATTCTCTCAACACACATACACACATATACACACACACACACACACACACACACACACACACACACACACATCACACATCACACACGCTTGTTTGATACCATTCCTTATTCCATTCCACGCATCACAACAAGCCTGTCCTCCGACTTCTACCTCCGCCAGCCTCCACACCTGTGCTCAGAGGCGGTGTGTTGTTCCCTGGTGCCTGCCTGTGCTAGTGTCTAGTGCTAGTGTCCTCTGTGTAGGTAAAGGCCAGGGAGTCTAGACTCGTCCGCCCGGTCACACTGGTACAGTATGGTGAACAAAGACAGGTCTTGTCTGCCTCACGGCGCTGCACACATCCATTAAAGGGCCCTGCTGGATCAGCTTGCAGGCCACACCACATCAACATTCCTCTCCCTGCTCTGGGTACAGAGTCTACCTGCCAACACTGTCAGGATGGAGAGAGGAGGAGGAGGGGGGGGAGGGAGGGGTGGGGGTGGCTCATCAAATTACTCATTTCCCTTTTCTCCACCATGCCCTGTGGAGACGGGTACTCACCTCATCCCGACCCGGGTTCAAATAGGATTCTCTTTTTCTCTTTCGAATACTTAATAACCCGGCCTACAGTGGTTCACCTGGCGCGACGGGACCAATGGAACGGGTCCCAAGGAGATGGGACGAGTCCCAAGCCCCGCCCACCTGGTGGGCCACACGGGCACAATCGAACGGCCAAAGTATTTGAGAGAAAATCAATTCTCTTTGAAGTCCATGTCGGGCCACTGTACTCTCGCCCCCAGCTCTCTCTTCTCACAAACGACGCACACTTATTCTGTAGTATGCACTGATGCACTCTCCCACACACACAGATGGAAAAGGAAACGGATAGGTATAAGAGCCCATGCTTAGACCATCCCTATGCTTATTTTCTATGTTTATCCATGCAGGGGGGGGGTGGGGCTCTAGGACCCAGCAGAAGAGCCTTGTGACTGGCCTGACGGCGAGCACACAGGGGCGTCAGAGGAGCCCAGGCGAGGCAGGGTTAGGGTAGGACGGATGCCAGGGAGGCTGGAGGAGGACAGGTAAAGAGTATTAGATTGTGTCAGATGCTCACCACGGCCACCATCTCTGCGGCGTTCCCTCTGGGGCAGCGGATGATGGGGACGGCACCTAGGAGGACACACGGGACACGTCAGCTGGCGGCGGGACAGGGACGACCAGAGCAGAGGCTGAATACCAATGGGGACGATGTGGAGGGGGGTTCTAACCCCCCCCCCCCCGCCCTCCCCGGGTTAAACTGCCATTGTCTTGTTTGCTTACATCTTTTTTGTTTTATGTCCTATCCACCAACCTCACCAAGTCAATTTCCTGTACTTGGCAATAAACAATTTATAAAACAAATAAATAAATACAAATTCTGATTCTAAAACTGACGTGGATGGGTAATACGCACATCCTAATGTCTTCAGAGAACCAGTGCTTGGCCAGGGGAATCTAGATGAAGAAATAAGAGGCTGTGTGGAGGTACACTGCACAGTGTGAGGGGCCTCCTGTTTCTTCACCTGGGTTAAACTGACTGCCCCATAGACACTAGGTTAGTTAGAGGGCTCACATCAGTGGAGGCAGAAACCGGAGGACGGGCTCATTGTAATGCGTGGAATGGAATCAGGAATGGTATTACAATGAGACTGTCCTCCGATTTCTACCTCCACTGGCTCACGTGGATGACGGGGTTATTCCATGAGTCCCAGAGACAGTCACTGTGTGGGAACTTCTATTCTTTCAAATGGTGTCCATCTCTACTATTGGTAGCACTTTAGTGGGTGATAGTAATAGTAACACTGCCACCTAGCGGATACAGACGATACTACAACCACAATAAATAAAAACATTCAAAACAACAGAATCCAACAGTTTCTTTTCAAATGATAAAGAAACATTGTAACAGGCCTGCCAGTGTAGACAGTGGAAATGAGTAGAAGAGAGACTGGGAGTGTTCTAGAACTCACCCAGAGTGACAAAGAAGCAGAAGAGGCTGTCGACTATCGTGTCCATGATGGCTTCCATGTCTGTGTCCATGATGTCTGGTTTGTTAATCGCTGAGGAGATGGAAAACAGGAAAGAAAACCAAAACAGATTGAACATAAATATTCTCAGGAGAGACAAAGACAGTTTCATGCTTTAAATGACTTTGAGAGGCATTTGAGAGTCAGAGATTGGTTTGCATTCTGACAATAATAGATCTGAATGTAGAAAATGGTGTTAACAATAATAGAATATCTAACCGTAATCCTTTTGAGTTAAAACCATTACATGTACTCTAGGCTACTCACCATGGTAGGAGATGAGCTCCTTGTTTTGGTTGCAGAGGATGAACATGTCATCTTCAAGAGTGATGAAGTTCAAATACTGGTCAAACACCTGGAGGACAGAACACCATAGTGTTAGGACGTCTGGAGGACAGAAGACCATAGTGTTAGGATGTCTGGAGGACAGAACACCATAGTGTTAGGATGTCTGGAGGACAGAACACCATAGTGTTAGGATGTCTGGAGGACAGAACACCATAGTGTTAGGATGTCTGGAGGACAGAACACCATAGTGTTAGGATGTCTGGAGGACAGAAGACCATAGTGTTAGGATGTCTGGAGGACAGAACACCATAGTGTTAGGATGTCTGGAGGACAGAACACCATAGTGTTAGGATGTCTGGAGGACAGAAGACCATAGTGTTAGGATGTCTGGAGGACAGAACACCATAGTGTTACGATGTCTGGAGGACAGAAGACCATAGTGTTAGGATGTCTGGAGGACAGAACACCATAGTGTTAGGATGTCTGGAGGACAGAACACCATAGTGTTAGGACGTCTGGAGGACAGAAGACCATAGTGTTAGGATGTCTGGAGGACAGAACACCATAGTGTTAGGATGTCTGGAGGACAGAACACCATAGTGTTAGGATGTCTGGAGGACAGAAGACCATAGTGTTAGGATGTCTGGAGGACAGAACACCATAGTGTTAGGACGTCTGGAGGACAGATGACCATAGTGTCAGGACGTCTGGCAGTTAGGATGTTACTGGTCAAACACCTAGCAGGACAGAACACCATAGTGTTAGGATGTCAGGTACATACTCTGCACATGTTGGGAGATATTTTCTGAATCACAAACCCCCTGCCCTTCCCCTTCCTGGAACTGAGAGGATTGCCTCTCAGAAGGGAAATGGAGCATCCTCCATTCTACTGAAACCGGTCCTGCTCTCTGAGGTCTACAGGAGTGCCTCTGGGTACGGGCTATGGGTCGGTCTGGTATTGGCCTAGTATTTCAAAACCTTTAACCTAGATCACAATGACCCAGATAATGTTTTTGATCTGATCCTGGATCACAAACTACTGGGGCTCTGGGCCCGGCTGTTCAAAACGTTTAATCTGGATCAGTATTGACGTACGGGGTCATTCTGACCCAGATTAAAAGTGTTGAACTACTGGGGCCCTGGGGTTCAGAACACTTAAATGGTCCAGTTCTCTCAGATCTACAGTGGTGTCTGAGGGGTACGGGCTGTGGGTGGGGTTGTGGGTTGGGTTGGGCTGGGGTTCAGGTGAGACCTGAGTGTTGTCATGCGGTGTGGTGCGTTAGGACAGGAGATGACTGGGAGGTATACCAGTAAGTCAGCGGGGAGGCTGGTGGAGGTAGAAATCGGAGGATGGGCTCATGGTAACGCATGGAACGACAAACACATCCATCTTACCTCCACAGAGGTACGTGCATATGTATGTGTGTATGTAGGTGTGTGTGTGTGTGTGTATACGTTTATTGTTTATTGTGTTTATAGTATGATGTTTCACTATTTGTTTTGTGTATGATGTGATGTGTTTTTTTTGTAAAACGTTTTTGCATGTTTCAAATTCTGTTGAATACAGTACTGGTTGTTGTTATCTTAGTAACCAGTACAGTACTGGTGGTTGTTACCTTGGTGACCTGGTTGACAGCGTTAGCGGCCAGAGCAGCGCTGGCGATGTCCTCTAGCTTACTCCTGGAGATGGCCGAGATGAAGTTCAGGTAGTAGGACTCGTACAGCTGGTTACGGAGGTCCTGGAACACAACGGAGGACGAGAGGAAACCAAAAACTCATTAGTCCATACAAGTTGAATGCTTTTTTTATTCGCTGTACAGCAATATCAAGTATTTGAATGTATTGTATTTGTACTGGGATGAATCTGAGTATTGATGTACAGGTGGTCACCAATTATTCCATGAGCTGTTTTGATGTGCAGCTTCAGTTCGCCTCAAGTTAAAGTTCATTGAGATCCGGTGATGCGTGAGGATAGGAGAGAGAGAGAGAGATGCTTACTTGGCATATACGGTCTATGTTCTCCTCTGTGGGCATGACAAAGTAGATGGCAGGCACGTCTGGGATGGGGTCTCGATCTGAATGCAGCAGCCTGTCAGATAACAAGTCAGATAAGAAGTCAGATAAGAGGTTGATTCCGGGCTGTTCTCAATGTTGTCTTCTATTGATCTGAGTCATCACCCCAGTCCACCTAGTGATGGTATGGATTTATCGACAGGCTGCTTCATTTACTGTTGACTCACATTCCTAGCCTGAGTCCCCAACCATAGTTGTGGTTTGTTTGTGCTAACATGCTCCTATGGTTTCTTTACTATCAGTGATATGATTGACGGGGAGATGGGTTACTGACAGGTCAAGGGTCAAACATTTCTACAGTCTTATCAGTACTGATGTATGATTACGAGAGTGTTGTTCCTTCTAAATCTTGCCTCCCTCTGGAGATGGAAGGTTCTAGACTACAGGCGTGGGAAGATTAAGCCATCTATTGGTCGCTGTGTCCTGATGCGCGGTGCGTCACTCACAAGTGGAGTGTGATGCCCATGTCCCTGAGCTCCTTCACAGCCAGGAGAGGTGATATGATGTCCTGGCCAAACCTGTCGTATATCAACACCTGAACACACACACACACACACACACACAGAAAATGTATCAACACAATCACACAGAAACCTGCATTACAGTTAGGTCTCAGGCTAGCATGCTATCAACAATCTAATCTTGAATGAACCCGAGCCTGCATCACATTTGACATTTAAGTCCAATTGATTTCTTAGCCTACATTCATAAGAACACACACATCTTTGTTACACTGTAAGCAAACATTGAAACAATGACACAAGTGAATGTGAGTCAGATCTATTCTAATGATCTCTCTGAAGGACGTGTACCTTCCATACTGGCTCAGCAGCAGTGTTCTTCAAAGGAGGAGCGTTGAAGTTCAGCATGCGCTTCAGGGCAGCTGGTGGACACAGAGTGGGGGGACACTTGACTTCACCATGACAGCCCTGCTAAATTAATGTACAGCAGTGGAGGCTGGTGGAGGTAGTAATCAGAGGACGGATGGGTCCATGCATTACAATTACCCTGTTCTACCTCCACCAGCCTCAACTGATGTGCAGCATAATACTGTAGCCTGACTTCTACTGGGAACTACCATGTCCATCTGTCATGCTTAAAATATACAGATGTGTTCAGACACAACCGTTAGTATTGGGTTCAGTTGAATGTAAACAGACTCCTTGCAGCTCATTTTGAAAGTATAACTCACTAACTCAATACAGTTAGAATTAAATTCAGTGTGGAACCACAACAAACGAACCAAAGATGCACCAAATCCGAACAGGGAGGAAGCAACCCAGTATTAGACATTCTAGTAGTACCCCACCCTCATCTTGCCGACGACAGTAACATGCACCATGCTTGATTACCGTATCCAAATATTACTTGAGTTGTTTGACAGCATTATTAGTTCACTAGGTGGTTCTGGTGAAGTACAGTACTCAGCTAACTTAGCAGGACGTGACAGGTGTCTCTGCTGCACGGCATCTCACGTGAAAGTAGTGGGTGATAAGCAAACATTTCTAGATTGTATCGGCATGACAACTAAATTAATCTCTAGGATATAGCTGAATTCAACCTGGCAACAATATAGTGGTAGTTTACTAGCGGTGGTCAAACTAGCTAGCTATCGTCAGCGGTTTGCATGTTCTCGTAGGCATGATATGTGGCAGTTTACGGGGTTTGGTGTGTCCTTTTCAAATCGACAACTATCTAGGGTCAAAGACAAGATAATTATACAACATATAGTGAAAATGTCTTCATTCCACACTCATACGACATCCTGACTAGGGTGAAAAATGAATAAACGAAAGCATTGACAAACCTGCCTGCTTCTCCCGGACGGAGGCGGCCATCTTGTCTGTTTATGCGGTGACGGGGCAGCAGAATGACGTGGCAGCGGAGTGGACGTTCGATGACGTCTTGTCATTTACGAAATATCAAAACATTACTGCCCTCTACTGGGCATGTACATGCACTGCTCATGGAATGTAGGCTATTTGGCGTTTCTCTCACAAGTTGTATGGACTGTCACAGAGATAGATACAGTGGGGGGAAATAAGTATGAACACATCAACATTTTGTCCAGTAAATGTATTTCCACTGAGACTATTCAAGTGAAATTGGCACCAGACTTTGGCATTAGCTCAAACAATCCAGACAAAAAATCTAAACATAAAGTTGTGTGTAATAAAGTGTAATGAAACAGGAAAAAAGTATTGAACACATTAACTGAAAATAATTCAATACTTGGAGAAGCCTTTGTTTGTAACGACAGCTTCAAGGCGCTTTCTGTAAGTAAGTAACTAATCGACCCGCAGTATTCAGGTGTGATTTTGGCCCATTCCTCTACACAGATTGTTTTTAAATCTTGTGAATCTGGATCTTCAGATGCTTCCACAAATGTTCAATTGGGTTTAAGTCAGGTGATTGACAGGGCCATTCCAACAAGTAGATTTTTGGATCGTTGTCCTGCTGGAAGGTCCACCCACTTCTCATCCTCAGCGTCCTGGTGGATGGTAGCAGGTTCATCTGAAGAATCTCTCTGTACATGGCTCCATTCATTGGTTATTAAATGTTAATGTTATATTACATTTTGGTCTCATGTGACCCAAGTACATGCTCCCAGTAGTTCACTGACTTGTCCAAATGTTGTTTGGCAAACCTTAAATGAGCTTCAACATGTATTTTTTCCCAGTAGTGGAGTCTTGCGGGCTGAGTGTGTACAGAGGCCATGGCGGTAGAGTGCATTGCCTACTGTCACAGTTGTACATGCTGCCTCCAAGTCTTTCTGGAGATCTTTCCTAGTGGTATCTATCTTTACATTCCATTATCCAAATGCATACAACTAGAATTCCATTTGACTTGCAACTAATTAACTAATAAATGCCATGAACCATCACAAGCGTAGATAAATCGTAGATTTATTTAGAGCTTGAGAATTCACAAGACAAGTGGTTACATACTGCATTTGACATTTTTGTGAAAGCGACTTACAACAAATACATGTCTAAGTAAGAAAAAGAAAAAGAAAAAAGAAAAAGAAAAAAGAAAAAGTAATCTATGCTATGACCATTGGAAAATACAATGCTAGAAGTACTTTTTAAAAAATTTAAAATGTAATTTATAGTAGAGAAACTGTACAGGGGGTAGTGGGGATGAGGTCTTTAGGAGGGACAGTTAAGATATAGCCTGAAGAGATGGGTCTTCAATCAGAAGATAGGTAGCGACTCTACAGTCCTTACAGCAGCTCGCTCCACCAGCGGGGCGACAGAACAGTGAAAAGTTGTGACCAGTAGAGAGACTGCATCAGCATAGAGGTGGCAGCGCCAGGCAACCAGCCCAGGTGGAAGTGCAGAGTGACCAGGCAGGGGTTTGGGGGCAGAGTGACCAGGCAGGGGTTTGGGGGCTGTTTTCCCCGGTAGGTGAGCACTAGGATCTTGAATCTGATGAAATCACAGCATCAAGTTCCGTAGGGTCCATATCACCAACGACCTCACCTGGGATGAGCATACCAACCAGGTGGTGAAAAAAGCACAACATCGCCTCATCGCAACATCTTAGGCGGCTGAAAAAGTTCGGCTTGCCCTAGGGGCCTTGTTCAGAGGCACAATCGAGAGCATCCTAATGGGATGCATCACTGCCTGGTATGGGAACTGCACTGCCCAACATCGCAAAACACTGCAAAGGGTAGCGCGGACAGCTGAGAGGATCAGCGTGTCAGAAAGGCCTTCAGAATTATCAGAAACTGTTCGAGCTTCAGGCTACATCTTATTGTGCTTTGCACAGCATTTTGCACTATTGAAGCCACTGTAGTACGACTGGTCACTACCATCTCTTTATTACTTTATTATTACTTATTTTACTTAGACTCAGTGGCTCTAGGCAGCCTTTATCTGCATGTTGGGAATAGACAAGGGCAGTGTCCAAATGGAATGCTATGAAGCAGGAGTCTTCAGAGGGGGGAGAAGATTATCTTTTAATAGTATTTAACATGTCCTTTTGTCTGGGTTAAATAGTTGCACTTGGACATCGTGGGAGCTGTACCTGTATACTGGAGAAAGAGCTGTATTTGAACCTTGTAAGCTACATTTTGTAATAAATCTATTATCTGAAAGAATAGTGCAACCCGTGTAAAACGTCCATCATTGCTGAAGACCTTATATTGTGCGAGAGCTGCGACTTTACAGAGAATTGTTGGAACAAATACAACGCAGAGACTACGAGACAGAGATCTCTCAAACCAAAAGACGACAAACATAATTATCATGTTCATATAATTAATAATTATAATATTAATAATAATTATCATGTTCATCATAGAGTAATTAGAACACGGTAACACATTAAACAGGTTTATATTGTGGAAAAACACCAATAAAAAGAGCCTAGAAAAAATCTAAAAAGTAGCACCACAAACATCTTGTATTCCAGACATTTTATCACCATAAATAGTGTAGTGGTGGTCTAGTGGATAGTGAGTTGGACTTGGGATCGGAAGGTTGTGAGTTCAAATCCCGCCTGAAGCCACACCACTACTAGTGTGCCCTTGGGTAAGGCACTTAGCCCTCAGTTACTCCAGGGGGAATGTCCCTGTAATTCGTAATTGTAAGTCGCTTTGGATAAAAGCGTCTGCTAAATGGCAAAATTATAATTATATAAAATTATCACCAGACAACCACCAGTATCAAACCACCACCCAAGCATACCTGCATTCAGAACAGGGGAGGCTGGTGGAGGTAGAAAACGGAGGACAGGCTCATTGTAATACAATGAACAGCCTCCCCAGATTTAGAGCAAAAAGTGAGTAAAGTAAAAACATAAGATTATATATAAACATAAGACGTCTATATATAAGACCATGGCTGAAGTTCAAGACCGCAATCAGATGGTCTGGATCACAGTGAGACGCACTGCGTAATCCATGTGCTTCTTGAAGGAGTCGTAGGTGGACACCACAGGCAGGACCAGGTGGTTGTCGCTGGGCTGTCTCTCGGGCAAGGCCCCCGCTGGGTCCTGGGGGTTTAAGAAGGACAGGCTGGGGCGGGGGTGGAACCCTACAGCTGGCACCACGTCAGCCGCGGTGGCGAACACCAGCACGTCCTCTAGCGACGTTGCACATCTGCCCACTGTGATGAGAAACAAAGACGGGTCAGGTCAGGGTGGATATGGAGAGGGGGAGGAGGATGGGGTGGGGGCGTCTCAAACTTAGAAAGGGAGGCCCCTTTCTCCATCATCCCCTCTGATTGGAAGGAACTGGACAGCTGAAAGAGGATCGTCCCAACAGGCGTCCGCCATTTTGCTTTCACCTATCCCCAGGTTTCAAATCAGTAAAGGAGCAGAGACGAAGGACAGGAAGCGAGCCACTTTAGACTAACGAGATGTGTGGTTATGTTAGGGTCAGAGTCATGTGGTTATGTTAGGGTCAGAGTCATGTGGTTATGTTAGGGTCAGAGTCATGTGGTTATGTTAGAGTCAGAGTCATGTGGTTATGTTAGGGTCAGAGTCATGTGGTTATGTTAGGGTCTGAGTCATGTGGTTATGTTGGGGTCTGAGTCATGTGGTTAAGTTAGAGTCAGAGTCATGTGGTTATGTTAGGGTCAGAGTCATGTGGTTATGTTAAGAGTCAGAGTCATGTGGTTATGTTAGAGTCAGAGTAATGTGGTTATGTTAGGGTCAGAGTCATGTGGTTAAGTTAGAGTCATGTGGTTATGTTAGGGTCAGAGTCATGTGGTTATGTTAGAGTCAGAGTCATGTGGTTATGTTAGGGTCTGAGTCATGTGGTTATGTTGGGGTCTGAGCAGTGGCGTAGCGCAAAATCCCGGGGCCCCCCCGCAAGGTGGCGGCGGGGGCCCTTTCGCAACGGAGGTTAAAAGAAAACGTGCGTTTTTTAGAGTCCGATGCGTTATTGACGTTGTAAAATTTCGCAATATGCACTCTACATTCTAAATGCTTGACTTAGCAAAAGGTACAAACAAGTGAGAGCAATAGCCTATAACTAAAACCAAATGGTAGACCACAGCAGTAGAATGTATTATAAGTAGAAAAGTACAAGCTTTATTTCTTTTAACAAAGTGTGGTGTGCACAGCAGTGCGATATCTGTAAACATACAATCTGTAGACTCTCCGCTAAGGGTTGCCAGATGGGATTGAGAATTTCCAACCTAACAAATCTAAAAACTTCTAAATCCACCAAAAACCAGCCCATCTGGCAACCCTGTCTCCGCTGCATCAGAGTCTACTTGTTGCGCAAAATAGGCCAGGGTTTTGTCAAATCCTTTGTTGGACATCTCGTTTCTTAAGTCCTGGTATATTGTGGCATTTCTTTACTGTTTGCCATCTGGAATACCCAGGGAGACGCAGACAGCAGAAGTAGAATAGAATAGTAGAATAGAAAAAGAAACCGCTATAACCAGCTGAATGATGTACCTGTATGATGCACTGACAGCCTGTGACTGTGAACCTGGCCGGACCCTGCCCTTCTGCCTGAGTTTGAGTATGATGCTGCCCAAATAAACGTTATTGTTTAGTGCTGTACGCTTTCGTGGTATTATATTGTGTGAATTATCATCTGTATGTTGTTTTCTTTCACTCGACTAACCGCCGAGATAATACTTGAGACATGTACTTCCGTATTTTTATTATTATTTTTTTTTACAATATCGGACCGACAGTCCCACATATAGCGGCTATAATGTCCGAATAGAGAATCTACCACCACCTAAAGAATGCTTATTGTACTTGTATCCATGTTGAGAGTGAATGACACAGGGACAGACAATCAGGCAGCAAGGTGCACCGAAGCGAACTGACGCTGAACCCCTCATATAGGGCTTTCACACCGGCAAAGAACCGTGCCGGTTCGCGTTCGCGTTTGGGGAAAAAAAAAAGTTTGTATCCAATGTTAGGGGGCCCCTTAGTGGCTGGGGCCCCCCCGCGGTGCGTCGCTTGCGGGCCCGTCCGCTACGCCACTGGGTCTGAGGCATGTGGTTAAGTTAGAGTCAGAGTCATGTGGTTATGTTAGGGTCAGAGTCATGTGGTTATGTTAAGAGTCAGAGTCATGTGGTTATGTTAGAGTCAGAGTAATGTGGTTATGTTAGGGTCAGAGTCATGTGGTTAAGTTAGAGTCAGAGTCATGTGGTTATGTTAGGGTCAGAGTCATGTGGTTAAGTTAGATTCAGAGTCATGTGGTTATGTTGGGGTCTGAGTCAGGGGAGGCTGGTGGACATCGGAAACCGCAGGGGCGGCTCATTGTAACGCATGGGATAGAATAAAGAATCATGTTTGATACCATTCCTTATTCCATTCTGTGCATTCCGATGCCTCCTCTGGTCTAAGTGCAGTACCTTCACACTCCAGTAGGTAGTGCCTCCAGAAGGTCACGACGCAGCTCTCTTTGGCCGAAGGCTCCTGACTGTCGGAGAACTGGACGGTGAACAGGTCAGCTACGGCCTCGGCGGTCAGCTTGGCAACAGGACCGCAGAACAGGCTGAGGAAAACCTCAGGGAACATCTGGACCTGGTCAAACACCCCCAGTGTCTTCAGACCCTCACATAACCTAGAACACACAGAGGGAGAGATAAGTGTTCATTAGTGAAAGGTGCAGTATGTAGTTTTGCATGTTGCTGCCCCCCATTGGCCACACTGAGAATTTAAAAACGTGCATATTGTGCTACATTTACTACTAATAGTGCCAAACATGTGGATATCCATGTATACAAAGCAAACGTGAAACAGGCATGTGAAGGCCAGTATCCTACCCGACACCAGATTGGAGAGAACAGCTTAGTTTGATCTTCCCAGCACTTTCAGTGAATGTACTTCAGCATGTGATCTCATTTCTTGATGGCTACTGATTTATCATGACCATTTAGCACTGTTTTAAAGCTAAAGCCGACATACTGGACCTTTAACGAAAGGCTGTAACAACGTCTGAAACAAAGTTGTCATAACGAAAAACGGTAGTCATAATGAGAATGGTAGTGAATAGTTTGAAACTGAGTTTTTATTTATTTACGTGTTTATGTACAGTATGTATCTGAGCAAGGGCAGAACAAATGCTCTCAGATGGTGACAGACGTGAAAAAAGCTATGGAACATCCGCAGATATACAGACCTTCTGTATGGTAAGGTATACAGACCTTCTGTATGGTAAGATATACACACCTTCTGTATGGTAAGATATACACACCTTCTGTATGGTAAGATATACAGACCTTCTGTATGGTAAGATATACAGACCTTCTGTATGGTAAGATATACACACCTTCTGTATGGTAAGATATACAGACCTTCTGTATGGTAAGATATACAGACCTTCTGTATGGTAAGATATACACACCTTCTGTATGGTAAGATATACAGACCTTCTGTATGGTAAGATATACAGACCTTCTGTATGGTAAGATACAGGGTTCGAGTTATGTGGGAGTCAATGGGAGCTGAGCTCCCATAAGGAAGGTCTGAGCTCCCATGAAAGCAGTAAAATCATACATCTGTGGGGGTCGCTAATAATACATTACCACAACCATTATTGGATCATAAATGTCAATGTAATGAGTATTATTTATATTTATTTATATGATAAATATTCAAAAATAAACACGTTTTCCAAAAGAACTACGCGCACCAGCATTAATCTCCTGTGAATGACAATATGCCTTTGACTGCCTGCACTTTACCACCAAGACACTATGGGGCGCAGTAGAATATTGTGCAACAGCAGAATATGATCGTTGAGAGCTTGCGAACGTGAAAACACGATTATTGAGAAGAAAACATTCAGTAGCTAGCTATCATGCCGCCCCAAAAAAGGCCACTGCAGCCGACCGAGTCGACAAGCCTGGAAAGTTTCGGGTTTTCATCCAAGAAACCAAACTTGAATTCAGCTGCACCTGTTATGACACCTAACGTTGAAACTGTTGAAATAGCAGAGCTCAAACAAATCCAAGTGCTTCCGAAGAAAGTAGCAGAACTCACCTCCAGTATGTATAAGGAGACAGCTAGCTAGTTCGTTCAGGGCAGCCTATACTGTCTAAAGAAAGGATGCCTTATACAAAACTGAATCCAATTATGAAACTTAATGAGATGAATGGCGCGACAGTTGGCCCCTGCTCACCGATCCGATCATTCATGTGCCCAGATTGTAGAGCACATTGCACAAGAGATGAAATACAAATTCATTTCTAATGTCAAATCACTTGATTCCCGTAGTAGCATAACATTAGATGAAAGCACAATTCATGGACGAGCATACATGATTATTTATGTCAGGTGCGATGTCACTGGAAATGGAGATGTGGACAATGTGTCGTGCTAACAGGGAAAGTGAATGGACTGTATAGCAAAAACAACAAAATTATTGGCCGAGATACCCGTGACTATCGCTTATAGCTGTTGTTTCATGTGGTGCTGTTGATGTGGTGAAAATTAGCCTATGGCTAATTAAAACTTGTAAGTCCTCCTAACGCTGTGTGGGCATGATTCGCGCGCGTGCATGAGAACATTTCGCACTGTTATTTTGGAGACCCCCACAAAGCTCAGCTTATAACTCGAACCCTGGTAAGATATACAGACCTTCTGTATGGTAAGTGCATTCTGTGGTTATGTTAGATAGGCAGATATACAGACCTTCTGTATGGTAAGTGCATTCTGTGGTTATGTTAGATAGGCAGATATACAGACCTTCTGTATGGTAAGTGCATTCTGGTAATCAGATGGAAGTTGACCAGGTCCTCTACCAGCGGGTCTCGGTCTGAGAGGCTGTGGACGTGTCTCATGCAGCCAGCCACCTCCAGGTACTCTGAGGCTGACTGCATGGTCTCTCTCAACGCCTCCACGGACTGGCTCTGCTGGATCTGAAACAGGAGAACGTGACCAGGGGAGGCAGAACACCAGGGAAGGCTGGGGGAGGTAGAACACCAGGGGAGGCTGGGGGTGGTAGAACACCAGGGGAGGCTGGGGGAGGTAGAACACCAGGGGAGGCTGGGGGAGGTAGAACACCAGGGAAGGCTGGTGGAGGTAGAACACCAGGGGAGGCTGGGGGAGGTAGAACACCAGGGGAGGCAGAACACCAGGGGAGGCTGGTGGAGGTAGAACACCAGGGGAGGCTGGTGGAGGTAGAACACCAGGGGAGGCTGGTGGAGGTAGCACTCAGAGGACCAGCTCGTTGTAATGCGTTGAATGGAATCAAACACACGTGTACGATGAGCCCGTCATCTGATTTCTACCTCCGCTGGACCGATATATCGCCTGTGACACACAGCTTTGAAGAGGCCATCAAAAGAGCATTCCGGTCCGACTTTATAACAGTTATGCAGTGTTTCCTCTATATGCATTGATTCGGGCCACCACGAATACATTTTCTCCGCCACTAATTGATTCAGTCCACTTTGATTCAATGTCAGCCATAGTAGAAAGGCAGAGCGAGATATTATCACGGGAGAACAGAAAAAAAGCAGATTGAAGCTCGATTTAGGCCGCTTTCAGACCTACACGTTCCGATTTAGGGTGTAGTAAATTACAATATGTTACAATGTTGCAATTAACCTCGTCTCAGACTGAATTGCTTTCAACACGCGTGAAGCAACGCGCTTGCAAAACAGTTTTGGGATTGGTCCAAATCAGATTTACATGGTGAAAAACATTTGGACAATAAGAGACACAAGGTGTGGTCGCATGGTCTAATTACAGGGCAAAATGCGAGGGGCAAAAATAATCTATTGCCTCTAAAATCATCACGAACAGAACGGTGGAGGTTCGGGTAAACAGGGATCATGTCGGTGTCATCAAAGGTAAGAATTAGTTTTCTTTAACTCAGCTGATGCATTACCTTGCTATTGGTTGTTTACCGAATCTGTCACACTGTGATTTTACTTGTGTAAACAGTTAGTGAGTAACGTTAGCCGGTTTTGTGCGTGTACTCTCATGTAGGCCTACTTCGTATTGATGAGCTGATGATATTTCATTGTGTGTGTGTGTGTGTGTGTGTGTGTGTGTGTGTGTGTGTATATACAGTATATCTCAAAAGTGAGTACACCCTTTAGATTTTTGCAAATATTCTGTCATATCCTTTCAGGGGATAACACTATCTTAATGAAACGTTGATATAACTTAAAGTTGTCAGTGTGCTGCTTGAATAACAGTATAGATTTATTGTCCATTGAAAATTACTCAGTACACAGCTGTTAATGTCTAAACAGCTGGCAACAAAAGTGAGTACACCCCATAGTGAACATGTCTAAATTGTGTCCAAAGTGTCAATATTTTGTGTGACCACCATTGTTATCTAGCACTGCTTTAACCCTCCTGGGCATGGAATTCACCAGAGCTGCACAGGTTGCTTCTGGAATCTTCTTCCACTCCTCCATGACGACATCACGGAGCCCACGGATGTTGGACACCTTGCACTCCTCCACCTTCCTCTTGAGGATGCCCCACATGTGCTCAATTGGGTTTAGGTCTGGAGACATACTTGGCCAGTCCATCACCTTAACCTTCAGCTTCTTCAGCAAGGCCGTTGTCATCTTGGAGGTGTGTTTAGGGTCATTATCATGTTGGAAAACTGCCCTACGGCCCAGTTTCCGAAGAGAGGGGATCATGCTCTGCTGCAGGATGTCACAGTATATATTGGAATTCATGTGTCCCTCAATGAAATGCAGCTCCCCAGTGCCGGCAGCACTCATGCAGCCCCAGACCATGATGCTGCCACCACCATGCTTGACTGTAGGCAAAACACATTTGTCTTGGTACTCCTCACCAGGGTGCCGCCACACACGCCGGACACCATCTGACCCAAACAGGTGTATTTTGGTCTCATCAGACCACAGGACATGGTTCCAGTAACTCATGTTCTTGGATTCATTGTCTTCAGCAAACTGTTTGCGGGCTTTCTTATGCATCGGTTTCAGAAGAGGCTTCTCTCTGGGGCGACAGCCATACAAACCGATTTGATGCAGTGTGCGGCGTATGGTCTGGGCACTGACAGACTGACATCCCACTTCTGCAACCTCTGCAGCAATGCTGGAAGCACTCGCACGTCTATTTTTGGAAACCAACCTCTGGATATGACGCTGAGCACGTGGACTCAACTTCTTTGGTCGACCCTGGCGAGGCCTGTTCCGAGTGGAACCTGTCCTGGAAAACCGCTGTATGATCTTAGCCACTGTGCTGCAACTCATTTTCAGGGTGTTGGCAATCTTCTTATAGCCAAGGCCATCTTTGTGAAGCGCAATAATCATTTTTTTCAGCCGCTCAGAGAGTTCCTTGCCATGAGGTGCCATGTTGTCCAGCATTCAGAGAGAATTGTGCCCAAAACACCAAATTGGTGTCATAGTGGTCATGTTCACTATGGGGTGTACTCACTTTTGTTGCCAGCTGTTTAGACATTAACAGCTGTGTACTGAGTAATTTTCAAAGGACAATACATCTATACTGTTATTCAAGCAGCACACTGACTACTTTAAGTTATATCAAAGTTTCAGTAGGATAATGTTATCCCCTGAAAGGATATAACAGAATATTTGCAAAAATCTAAAGGGTGTACTCACTTTTGAGATATACTGTATGTATGTATGTGACTGTCAGTCACACGTTTATATTCTACGGAAGTTGTTCAGTGCTGTATGAAAAAAAGTCACCACCCCGCCACCTAATGTAAAAAATCCTGGAGGAAACACTGGTTATGTATCAACGTGGTTCCTCTAAAATCGTGAGATTTAACACTAGAAAAGCAGTGCCTATTTGACCTACTATGTGGTTACAATGGAAAGCTGCAATTTATACAAAACGGGCACTAGTTGGCCGTCTTGTAAATTAGCCAGCCTCCTACACAGAAAAACTGCAAAATAGCTCTATACTAGCTTCTCCTGATGTGATTTTGAAAATGTAAGGATACTGGGTGGTAGAACGCACATATCCTATCCCTGGAACAGACAGAATAGAACACGGTGGAAAAGACGCGTAAAAAAGAAAAGTCGTACCGTCTTGATTTTGTGTGTGAAGTGCGTGTCTCCTATTTCGTCCAGGGTGAGGGGGGCGTGCCTGGGGTAGTTGAAGAGACACCTGTAGAGAGCCCTGGAGAAGAAGGCTGGGGGGGGGCCTCCGTGCACCAGGCTGAGAGACAGCAGACAGCCCACGTCGTAGTACAGGTCCTCACGCAGGGCTGGGGGGGAGACGCAGGAGAACACAACCAGGAGACACTAAGACACTGGGCAGACAGACAGCGGAGGTAGGAAGAGGACAGGCTTGTTGGAATGCAGGGAGCAGAATCAGGAATGGTATTGGTTTGAGTCCCACTCATATTTGTCATCTTATTGGACAGATACAGTGAAGACAGACAGGAAAGTAAGGAGGAGAAGTGAGAGAGAGGGCATGTCAGCAGGAAATGGGCCTGATTCGAACCCATGCCGACATGGGCATATGTGTGTACTGTAGACCATCGTGCTAGACCACTGGACCACCCCAGGCCACGGCACACACGTGTTTGATACCGTTCCTGATTCTACCTCCACTGGCCTGTAGAAAGTAACCATAATCTACTCTGTCATACGGTAGGTATGACATATCATTCTCAAAAAGAACCCCCAAAAATCTGATGTGGATGTGGGTACAGGAGGTGGGGGGGTTACGAGGGTTACTCTACCTTGTGAGTTGAGGGTCAGGTTCTTGGCCCTGTCGGGGCCCTGGAAGAGCACACAGTTCTGCAGCTGCTGCGTCAGGAGCCTGAGGAAGTGGCGGGTGTCTCCTCCAGGAGAGTCGCACCACGGGCTCTGCTGCCTGGCGCTGCTGAACCTGACAGACAGGGCCTGGGACGGGTCGAACTCACTCCTGTTCACCAGCTCCAGGCCAGCCTCCAGGGCTGCGCTGCCGCTCACCGCCACTAGGGGCGCCTGCTTCTGGACGGACGGTATCCGGCTGGCCAGGGCCTGTAGGAGGCCCATGGGAGAGCTCCCTGATAGAGATGGCCTGACAGAGAGAGATAGGAACTTTTTCAATTCTATCTACCAGTGGAGGCTGGTGGAAGTAGAAATCGGAGGATGGACTCATTGTAATGCTGGAATGGAATAAGGAATAGTATCAGTCCATTCCTGCATGACAATGAGCCTGTCCTCCATTTCTGACCTCCATATGGATTGTGTAAAAAAAAAGAAAAATCAATTAAAATATTTGTGAGGTACAACACATCTGAACAGACACTATAGACACAGCAAAAGAAAAAACAACTAATTCTTCCTTGTTCTAGCACCGTGACTGCCGATGGCCCCTGGACCTAGCATTGATTACTAGGGCTGGGTTAAGAAAATCGATCGAAAATCGATTTTAAAAAAATCAAGTCGATCATAATTTCATAAATCCAGAGATGGATTTTTTATGCCTTTTCCTTAGACCGTATTCCTTTTATGCCTTGTCCAACTAGGCGGTAAATTTAAAAAACATGACGACAGAGAAGAGCTGGACAAAAGCAAAGCCATATGTAAGCTGTGCAAAGTGGAGGTGAAATATTGTGGAAATACCACAAATCTACGAAACCACTTACTGAGACATCACCCAGACCAGACGCAGAGTTTCCTCTATATGCATTGATTCGTGGCGGGCCGCCACGAATACATTTTCTCCGCCACTGATTGATTCAGTCCACTTTATGACCGGAGAACAGAAAAAAAGATTGATTGAAGATTGAAGCTAGTTTAGGTCGCTTTCAGACCTATATTTCGTTCCGATTTAGGGTGTAGTAAGTTACAATATGTTACAATGTTGCAATTAACCTCGTCGGCGACGCGCTTGCAAAACTGTTTTGTGATTGGTCCGAATTTAGCGGGACATTTGGATTTCTGGAAATCCCTTCCCTCTCTCTTCGCCGGTCGCCGGTCCCTTTAATCCCGTATCCTAATCGAAAATGCAACATCATCAGCGACGACTGTGGGTTATTGCATTTACTGCTGTTCTCTGGTTCATGTTCTTATACCAGTGCTCACTATAGAATATTTTAAATGAACATTCGTAATGTAGTCTGATGTTCATGCAGTGGCGTACCGCAAAATCCCGAGGCCGCCCCGCAAGGTGGCGGCGAGGGCCCTTTCGCAACGGAGGTTAAAAAAAACGTGCGTTTTTTAGAGTCCGATGCGTTATTGACGTTGCGAAATTTCGCAATATGCACTCTACATTCTAAATGCTTGACTTAGCAAAAGGTACAAACAAGTGAGAGCAATAGCCTATAACTAAAACCAAATGGTAGACTACATCAGTAGAATGTATTATAAGTAGAAAAGTACAAGCTTTATTTCTTTTAACAAAGTGTGGTGTGCACAGCAGTGCGATATCTGTAAACATACATCTGTAGACTCTCCGCTAAGGGTTGCCAGATGGGATTGAGAATTTCCAACCTAACCAATCTAAAAACGGCTAAATCCACCAAAAACCAGCCAATCTGGCAACCCTGTCTCCGCTGCATCAGAGTCTACTTGTTGCGCAAAATAGGCCAGGGTTTTGTCAAATCCTTTGTTGGACATCTCGTTTCTTAAGTCCTGGTATATTGTGGCATTTCTTTACTGTTTGCCATCTGGAATACCCAGGGAGATGCAGACAGCAGAAGTAGAATAGAATAGTAGAATAGAAAAAGAAACCGCTATAACCAGCTGAATGATGTACCTGTATGATGCACTGGCAGTCTGTGACAGTGTGTGCACCTGCCCGGACCCTGCCCTTCTACCTGAGTTTGAGTATGATGCTGCCCAAATGAATGCTATTGTTTAGTGATGCTGCCCAAATAAATGTTATTGTTTAGTGCCGTACGCTTTCGTGGTATTATATTGTGTGAATTATCATCTGTATGTTGTTTTCTTTCACTCGACTAACCGCAGAGATAATACTTGAGACATGTACTTCCGTAAGCATTAATCAGGCAGGCAACTACGCCAGGATCCTGTTCGTGGACTTCAGCTCGGCCTTCAACACGATCCTCCCACACATCCTGGAGCACCAGCTATCCCTGCTGCAGGTGCCGGACTCCACCTGCAGGTGGATTACGGACTTCCTGACTGACAGGTCTCAGCGGGTGAAGCTGGGGAAGAGCATTTCCAGCTCCAGGTCCACCAGCACGGGCTCCCCACAGGGCT
Organism: Nansenia antarctica; assembly: GCF_963989245.1. Lineage (NCBI taxonomy): Eukaryota > Metazoa > Chordata > Actinopteri > Argentiniformes > Microstomatidae > Nansenia > Nansenia antarctica. The sequence goes on along the minus strand of NC_137674.1, from coordinate 51,802,819 downwards.
GCGTCCTGTCTCCAGCACTATTCTCCCTTTACACCAACAGCTGTGTCTCCCGCCACCCCTCGGTCAAGCTCCTGAAGTTTGCAGACGACACCACCCTGGTGGGCCTCATCTCCGGGGGGGACGAATCTGCCTACAGGGGTGAGATCGAGGGGCTGCAGAGCTGGTGCAGTTTAAACAATCTGGAGCTCAATGCTCTGAAAACAGTGGAGATGGTGGTGGACTTCCGTAGGAAAGCAGCCCTGCCCCCTCCCATCACGCTGGGAGGTACCCCGGTGGCCTCCGTGGAGTCATGCCGCTTTCTAGGCATGACCATCTCCCGGGACCTCAAGTGGGAGCGGAACACCGAGGCCCTCACGAAGAAGGCCCAGAAGAGGATGTTCTTCCTCCGGCAGCTGAGGAAACTCAGGCTGCCGAGGTCCATGATGGTCCAGTTTTACACGGCCATCATAGAGTCCATCCTCACCCACTCCATCATCACCTGGTTCCCTGCTGCAACGACCAAGGACAAGGCCAAGTTGCAGCGGGTGTTACGTTCAGCAGAGAGGGTGATCGGCTGTCCCTTGCCCCCCCTCAACTCCCTGCATGACACCAGGGCTCTGAGGAGGGCAAGGAAGATCATGGCAGACCCCTTCCACCCCGGCCACGGCCTCCTCACCCTGCTTCCCTCTGGAAGAAGGTTGCGGCTGCCTAAGGCACTGAAGGCCCGCCACAGGCTCAGTTTCTACCCCTCAGCCACCAGGCTGATAAATGACTCTGGCTTCCCCCTCCCCCCCGCCCCCAAGTCTGCCCAGGACTGAATATGCACTGACTCACTGTAAAAACTCTGCACTGCACTTTATATTGCACTATCCAATGCACTGTTGTCTGTCCTGTGTTGTCCTGTTTTTTGACACGTGAAAAAAGTATAAACGCACTTACTGTAATGTCGAAGCAAATTCCTATATGTGTACGCATAATGGCAATAAACGTTATCTGAATCTGAATCTGAATCTGAATTAATCCAACTGTCCTGCAGTTCTAATTTGACGATGTGTCCCTATACCATGGCGGAGTGGTCAATAACAACTCTCAAAAGGCTTTTGACAGACGCGAAAAATGCAGAAAATCGAACCTGTTCCGATTTTTTTTTGGACGGACGAATATTACGGATTCGGTGTGCAAGCGTGATTGACACAACATGAGTTCTAATAAAAAAAAATAACGGACGTAAAAAACGCATTGGTGTGCAAGGGCCAGAAGCTACATTGGGTAAAAGAAAAGATGACATTTTTCGAAGTTTCGCTGAATTTTGTTCCTTTTTATAGGAAAGTTCCCGTTTTTGCGCACCGCTGAGGTATTTTCACTTGCTCATTTTCGTGTGACGTCAAAGTCATGTTGCTATTGGATACGGCTAACTATGTTTATATTTTTAAATATAGGCCTATATATTAAAATTAAGGTTGACACAATGAAGGGCCACTTATTTTCTTTGTTTTAAGTTGGTATCCGATGTTAGGGGGCCCCCTAGTGGCTGGGGCCCCCCCGCGGTGCGTCGCTTGCGGGCCCGTCCGCTACGCCACTGTGTTCATGGTCAAGTAAATCAGGCTATTTTGTGAAACAAATAATGTTCCCGAGCAGCCTCGCACCTAACGCTAGCTTCGAACTATTCATAGCATAAACGTTGGTAAATGTCACAAACGACACAGTATTGGCAGGGGAAAAGAAGGGGAGTCGAATTTTTATTGACAACGGATTTACATGCGGGAAAAACATGCAGCTAAAATTCAGGGAACATTTGGACAATAAGAGACACAACGGAGCTGTGGTCGCATGGTCTAACTACAGGGCAATATGCGCGGGGCAAAAATAATCTATTGCCTCTAAAATCACCACGAACAGAACGGTGGAGGTACGGGTAAACAGGGCTCATGTCGGTGTCATCAAAGGTAAGAGTTGGTTTTCTTAAACTAAGTTGATAGCATTACCTTGCTGTTGGTTGTTTACCGAATGCTCCATCTGACTGTCACACTGTGATTTTACTTGTGTAAACAGTTAATGAGTAACGTTAGCCCGTTTTGTGCGTGTACTCTCATGTAGGCCTACTTCGTATTGATGAGCTGATGATCTTTCATTATGTGTGTGTGGTGTGTGTGTGTGTGTGTGTGTATGTATGTGTGTATGTAACTGTCAGTCACAAGTTTATATTCTACGGATGTTGTTCAGTGCTGTATGCACGTTCCCGGTTCCCTGTGTACTCTACTTGTGTACTTCATATTTGATGAGCTGATTATCTCTCGTGTACTTCATATTCGATGAGCTGATGATCTTTCTGTGTGTGTGTGACTGTGTGTGTGTGTGTGTGTGTGTGTGTGTGTGTGTCTTAGCCTGTCAGTCACATGTAGGCTATATGTTCAGTGCTGTATGCGTGTTCCGCATGTTCTGCTGCAGCTGTAGGATATCTTGGTATTTGATCACCTTCTATACCTGTTCGGCTTTAATGGCTTAACCACTATTATTAATTTATTTTTATGTTGCCACCCTCTAGTTTTCGGTGAAATTACGTCTTTGTTTTGAGCGCCAGTGCGCGTTTCATGCGCGTGCATGCGAAAATGGACCACTCCGCCACAAATGTGAAAAATCTTGGAGGAAACACTGAGACGTGACGTATGAGACATCACCCAGACCAGATGTATGAGACATCACCCAGACCAGACGTGACGTATGAGACATCACCCAGACCAGACCAGACCAGTATGCAAAAGCAGATCCGGAACAAGCCTCACTGGAGAAGACGCTTGTTTGTTACAATCCAATTCTCCATGCGCCCAAAAAATAACAGAGGCTGTCAGAAGTTTCATATGCAAGGATATACACCCATACAGCGCTGTTTCATATGCAAGGATATACACCCGTACAGCGTTGTTTCATATGCAAGGATATACACCCGTACAGCGTTGTTTCATATGCAAGGATATACGCCCGTACAGCGTTGTTTCATATGCAAGGATATACACCCGTACAGCGTTGTTTCATATGCAAGGATATACACCCGTTCGAAGCCTTGTAGAGTACTAGAACCACGCTACAGTTGAGTGAAGTGATAATCCCAAACATGTATGCAAATGTGAAACATGATGTCGCAACTTGTACATCAGCTCCTTTTCTTGCAGAAAAATCACCAAAAAGTGAGAAAGCAGTAATGGAGAAGCAGTCATGAAGAAGCAGTCATGAAGAAGCAGTCATGAAGAAGCAGTCATGAAGGGCTGTAGTTTCATGGACTTTACGGTTTGCAATGTCAAGAGTTTATTTTCCCCCCCCAAATACCCTCATCTATTGCACTATTTTCAGTGTTTTGCACATTTTAATTTCTAATGCAAATATGCTATTTGAGACAATCAACACTACAGCAAATTGTATGTTTTCCTGAGGGATGAGTCTTATTTACAGGTAGGCTATGTTTGTAGCCCCTATATTTACACTGGCTGCAGTAAAGAAAGCACCTTCTGTAGTGTCTGATTTTGCACAACTTGTGTTGGTCAATTCTGGTCATGTTCATTTATGTTCCAATAAAAAGTACATTCATGTAACTGCTTTGGAGTCAATTCTTAATGTAAACATTGATATTTTTAACAATGCAACATGTTAGAGGGTTCCTTGAACCATGTATAGCATTAGTTCTGAGAATCTCTTTCATATTCAAGCAAAATTGTCATTGTAACTAAATAATTGAATCAGACTCGAATCGAATGGAATCGTGAATCGAAACCTTGTGAATCAGAATCGAATCGTTTTGGGAATTTAGTGGCGATACCCAGCCCTATTGATTACAGCATTGACTGATGGATAGATGATTGATTCACTTTTGGATAAAGGAGTCTGCTCTCAACACCAAAAATGTAAATGTAAACGGGAGGCTGGTGGGAGGTAGAAATCGGAGGACAGGCTCATCGCAATGAATGGAACGGAATAAGTTAAAAGCACATTTGAACCCGTCCTCCGACCTCTACCTCCACCAGCCTCCCCGCCGGGTCACAGGAGGTACAGCAGACGTACCTTTTGAGGATGACGTTGGACTGGGCGGAGGACAGGCGGGAGGACAGGCGGTGTTTGGCTGTCCTCGTCCTGCCCTGCTCTGCTGCCTGAGGAGAGCCGTGTCTGGACACTGTGGAGAGACACAACACAGTTATAGACAGAGACCAAATCTAAGACAGAGACCAAATCTTTTACAAGTAGCAACTAGGAAGTGGGGCCGCGTTGGAAGGTGGGGGCGGCGCCCTAGCACCCTCTATTGGCCAGCCGCCACTGACAGAGACACACTGGTTATAGACAGAGACACACTGGTTATAGAGAGAGACACATTGGTTATAGACAGAGACACACCAGTGTTTCCTCTATATGCATTAATTCGTGGCGGGCCGCCACAAATGAATTTTCTCCGCCACTAATTCATTCAGTTATTATGACCGGAGAACAGAAAAAAAGCAGATTGAAGCTAGATTTAGGCCGCTTCCAGACCTACATTTCGTTACGATTTAGGGTGTAGTAAATTACAATATGTTACAATGTTGCAATTAACCTCGTCGTTTGTGTTCGCACTGCAATCGAGACTGAATCGCTCTCAACAGGCGCGCGGCGCGAGGCAACGCGCTTGCAAAACAGTTTTGTGATCGGTCCGAATTTCGAGGAACATTTGGATTTCAGGAAATCACTCTGCTCTCTTTCTCTTCGCCCATCGCCGGTGCCTTTAATCCCGTATCCTAATCGAAAATGCAACATCATCAGCGACGACTGTGACTAGCGACTAGCATAAACGTTGGTAAATGTCATAAACGACACAGTATTGGCAGGGGGAAAGAAGGGGAGTCGGATTTTTATTGACAACGGAGTTACATGCTGGAAAAACATGCAGCTAAAATTCAGGGAACATTTGGACAATAAGAGACACAAGGTGTGGTCGCATGGTCTAATTACAGGGCAAAATGCGCGGGGCAAAAATAATCTATTGCCTCTAAAATCATCACGAACAGAACGGCGGAGGTACGGGTAAACAGGGTTCATGTCGCTGTCATTAAAGGTAAGAATTGGTTTTCTTTAACTCAGCTGATGCATTACCTTGCTGTTGGTTGTTTACCGAATCTGTCACACTGTGATTTTACTTGTGTAAACAGTTAGTGAGTAACGTTAGTCGGTTTTGTGCGTGTACTCTCATGTAGGCCTACTTCGTATTGATGAGTGATGACCTTTCATTGTGTGTGTGTGTGTATGTATGTATGTGACTGTCAGTCACAAGTTTACATTCTACAGATGTTGTTCAGCGCTGTATGCGCGTTCCCGGTTCCATGTGTACTCTACTCTTGTGTACTTCATATTCGATGAGCTGATTATCTCTCGTGTACTTCATATTCGATGAGCTGATGATCTTTCTGTGTGTGTCAGTGTCTTGGGCGTATCTGTCAGTCACATGTATATTATACGGTAACCGATGTTCAGTGCTGTATGCGCGTTCCGCATGTTCTGCTGCAGCTGTAGGATATCTTGGTATTTGATCATGTACCACAGCTATGCTGACGACACTCAGCTTTATATCTCAGTAACTCCCAACGACTACAAGATGATCGACCACCTGATAGATTGTATTGCCGATATTAATATTTGGATGACACAAAACTTTCTCCAACTCAATCAAGAAAAAACAGAGGTATTGATCATTGGCGAGAAAACTGGGAGAGAGAAATTATCTGCACACTTGAAAACACTAGCTCTTAACACTAAGTGTCAGGCTAGGAATGTTGGTGTCATAATTGACCCAGATCTAAATTTTGAAACTCATATTAATAATACTATTAAAACATCCTTCTACCATCTAAGAAACATCACTAAGGTACAATCATTTCTCTCCCAGGCAGACACTGAAAAATTAATGCATGCTTTTGTTACTAGTAGGCTAGATTACTGTAATGCTCTCCTGACAGGTCTCCCCAAAAAAATGATTAATAGACTACAAATGGTTCAAAATGCTGCTGCTCGTGTCCTTACTAGGACCAAACGAAGAGCGCACATCACACCTGTCTTGAGATCACTACACTGGCTCCCTGTCAGTCATAGAATAGACTTTAAGATCCTTTTACTAGTCTATAAATCACTCCACTGCGATGCACCCAATTACATGGTGGACATGCTCATAAGATAAACACCAGCTAGACCCCTACGGTCTAGTGGCACGGAACTTTTAATAGTGCCAGAGGCTAGGACAAAGAGATTTGGAGGATCAGCTTTTAGCATATATGCTCCTAGATTGTGGAACACCCTACCTGAGGGCCTGAGGTTGTCTAAAACTCAGGACATTTTTAAGCGTGACCTCAAAACCTACTTATTCAATGTCGCCTTTTGATACTAAGGGAGACATTGGACATTATAGAACTAGGATCACTAGGCCATTACACCATACTCGTGTTTTGAGATTTGTGTTGACAGGAAAATGGACCCGGGTGCTGATGAGGCACTGTCAGCTCCCAGTAGCACCTAGAGCAGTACTGGAACCGGTACAAGGGTGTACCAGGACCACCATCAGGTTGTATTGCTGTCATCTTTATTGTCTTTATTGTGTTGTTGCATCATAACTGTGTTTAAGATTCTCTTTTGGCAGGACCTGTGACCATGCTGGATGCAGAACGATGCAGATATAACACTAAATTTATGGACAGTGTGTACGCCGATAATATGCAAGGAATTTTTCCTGGATACATGGTGTACAGGTTTTTGCCCTTGCTTGCTTGCTTTGTGCCGGTGGCCCTTGGCCTTCCCTTGGGGCCCCCCGGCTTCCCTGTGTCCCTGACCATTTTTAAAGCACTAAATGGACTGGCCCCCCTTTACCTCTCTGAGCTCTTGCACCGCCACACCCCTTCCAGATCCCTCAGATCAGCAGACCAGCTGCTGCTGGTGGTGCCCAGAACCAGGCTGAAAACCAGGGGGAACAGAGCTTTTTCGGCTGCTGCACCTAAACTCTGGAACAGCCTCCCCCTCCACGTACGGGCTGCTCAGACCCTGGAGATGTTTAAATCTTTCCTTAAAACATACCTGTTTTCCCTAGCCTTCCCCCCCACCTAGCTATTGGTCCCTGGCTTTTATTATCTTGTGGTTTTTGTTGTAGGTCCCTGGCTCTTATTGTCTTATTGTTTTATTGTTTTGGTCCTTTTGTCTTCTCTTTTGATTTTGCCATGTTTTGTGTTGCATTGTGTTGTGTGCATTGTGCTTGCTTGTTTCCTGCATTTTATCTATTTTTACTGTGAAGCACTTTGGCTCAGCATTGCTGTACGTAAGGTGCTATACAAATAAAGTTGACTTGACTTGACTTGTGTGCCTGGTCTGTTCCGCCGCCGGGCACCTGCTTGGCCGTCCTTGTGCGGGGCCTCTTGGGTCTGTGCTTGCTTGGCTGGGCCGGGTGTGTTGGTGGTAGGGCGGGCTGGGTGCGTGGGGCGGCGGGGGCTCCCCGGGGGGGGGGGGGTGTGGGGGCCCACCGCTGGGTACTGGTAGGCAAACTGGCTAGTAGTCGCTCTATGTGTAGAGGGCTGCAAGGGAATTTTTCCTGGCTACATAGTGTACAGGTTTTTACTTTTGCCTGCTCGCGGCTCTGTCAGTATTGATTGATTGATTGACTGATTGACTGAACATTTTCATTGTGTAAAGCTCATTGAGTTGCATCTTTTAAGAAATGCGCTATACAAATAAAATTTGATTTGATTTGATTTGATCACCTTCTATATAAAATCACCTGCTCGGCTTTAATGACATAACCTCTATTTAAAAAAAAAAAATGTTGCCACCCTCTAGTTTTTGGTGAAATTACGTCTTTGGTTTGAGCGCCAGTGCGCGTTTCATGCGCGTGCACGCGAAAAATCACCACCCCGCCACTTATGTGAAAAGTCCTGGAGGAAACAGGATATATAACTGGTTATAGACAGAGACACACTGGTTATAGACAGAGACACACTGGTTATAGACAGAGACCACACTGGTTATAGACAGAGACACACTGTTATAGACAGAGACCACGCTGGTTATAGACAGAGACACACTGGTTATAGACAGAGACCACACTGGTTATAGACAGAGACCACACTGGTTATAGACAGAGACACACTGGTTATAGACAGAGACCACACTGGTTATAGACAGAGACACACTGGTTATAGACAGAGACACACTGTTATAGACAGAGACACACTGGTTATAGACAGAGACCACACTGGTTATAGACAGAGACCACACTGGTTATAGACAGAGACACACTGGTTATAGACAGAGACCACACTGGTTATAGACAGAGACACACTGGTTATAGACAGAGACCACACTGGTTATAGACAGAGACACACTGGTTATAGACAGAGACCACACTGGTTATAGACAGAGACCACACTGGTTATAGACAGAGACACACTGGTTATAGACAGAGACCACACTGGTTATAGACAGAGACACACTGGTTATAGACAGAGACACACTGGTTATAGACAGAGACACACTGGTTCTATCAGCATGTGAAATGTGCAACGAGAGGAGAAAAAACACTGGATAAGGTATACACCAACATCAAACGTGCTTACAAGGCTAGTCCGCTAGCTCATCTAGGCATGTCTGACCATGTGTCAATCCTCCTGATTCCTGCATACACTACAATGGGGAAAAGTGCTCCCATCACCACTAAGACTGTCATAACCTGGCCAGAAGGTTAAGGTCCGCTCCACTGCAGATCTGCCTAAATGACACCCTATGGCAGGAATATGAGCATGAGGACCTGGAACAGTACACGTCGTCGGTTCTGAACCACATAGTGAACTGCACCAACTCAGTCACCGTGGACAAACGGGTCCGGGTCTACCCCAACACAAAGCCATGGATGACTGGGAAGGTCCAAAAACTGATCAACGAGAGGGACAACGCCTTCTTCGCAGGGAAGAGCACACCGCTGTACAGCTCCACCAGGGCCAACCTAAAGCGAGGCATCAAAGCGGCCAAGGCAGAGCACAGAGTGAAGATTGAGGAATGCCTCCTGAGCAACGACTCCAGGCGGATGTGGCAGGGGGTTCAGCAGATGACAAACTTCAGAGCCGACAGGCTCACAGCCGCAGAGGACGACCCCCTGCTGGCGGGAAAGCTGAACACCTTCCACGCCCGGTTCGACGAGGGGCGAACGGAGGTAACCGCAACACAAACACCACTCTCTCCAGCTCTCAGCAGCCTCACCCTCACAGAGCATGAGGTGAGACGCGTACTGAAGGCGGTGGACCCCAGGAAAGCCTCGGGCCCGGATGGCGTCCTGGGACGGGTGCTGAGAGACTGCGCCGACCAGCTGGCCGGGGTTTTCACCAACATCTTTAACCAGTCCCTGTCCCAGGCCACCGTCCCACCCTGCCTGAAAACCTCAACTATCATCCCAGTCCCGAAGAAAAGCACGGTGAGCTGCCTAAACGACTACCGCCCGGTGGCACTCACACCAATCATCATGAAGTGCTTCGAGAAACTAGTCCGGGCCCACATACTCACACGCCTCCCGCCCAACCTGGATCCATACCAGTTCGCCTACAGAGCCCACAGGTCCACAGAGGACGCCATAGCGACGACTCTCCACGCCACTCTATCCCACCTGGAGAGGGGAAACAGCTACGCGAGACTGCTCTTCGTGGACTTCAGCTCCGCCTTCAACACCATCCTTCCAAACAGGCTAGTGACCAAACTACTAGACCTGGGTCTATCACACTCTATATGTGCGTGGATCAAGGACTTCCTGACCGACCGCCCTCAGAGGGTGCGGGTGGGCCCCCACACCTCCACAGCCCTCAGCCTCAGCACTGGGTCCCCCCAGGGCTGCGTGCTAAGCCCCATCCTCTACAACCTCTACACCCACGACTTCACCCCCGTCCACCCCAGCAACTACATCGTAAAGTTTGCAGACGACACCACCGTGGTGGGACGAGGCGGCGTACAGGGAGGAGGTAGAGCAACTGAGCAAGCTGTGCAAGGTTAACAACCTGCTGCTAAACAAGTCAAAGACCCAGGAATTCATCGTAGACTTCAGGAGGAAAAAGTCCGAGATCCAGCCCCTGCTCATCGACGGAGAGAGCGTGGAGAGAGTCTCAACCCTCCGATTCCTGGGACATCACATGCGGGATGACCTGGCCTGGAAGGACAACACAAAAGGCACCATCAAGAGGGCACAACAGCGGCTATACACCCTGAGATGCCTCAGGAAAGAACACAACAAGCAGGAGATACTGGTGGCCTTCTACCGCGGCGCAGTGGAGAGCATCCTCACCTACGGCATCTGCAACTGGTTCTACAGCTGCACAACAGCGGAGAGAAACGCGCTACAGAGAGTCGTGAGAACAGCACAGAAGATCACCGGCGCCCCCCTCCCCTCTCTGGAAGAGCTGTACAACACACGCTGTCTCAGGAAGGCCTCCAAGATCTCCAGGGACCCGACCCACCCTGGGCACGTACACTTTATCAGGCTGCCCTCGAAAAGGAGGTACAGGACCCTGGCCGCTAAGACAAACAGACTGAAGAACTGCTTCTACCACAGCGCCGTCAAGGCCCTGAACACAGCAAAGGCCTAAGTTCTGGGCCCAGGACAGTCTGGACGGATTGTATGGCAGCTAGTGCTGAGGCACAAACATGTACATTTCAAGCCTGCAAACTGTGACACTTTAAATAACGTGAAAAAATACTTTTGTGCAATATGACAACCCTAGTTGACTATCTGTGCAGTATAGTACAGTGGATTGTGTACATAGCCTTTATTTATGTAAACCAGCTCCTTACCTTCTTGTGATTTTATTCTTTTTCTAAAAGTGTTTTTTTTCCCCTTTCCTAACACCAGGGGAGCCACCCCTCCTAAATTTCGTTGTTTGGTACCTGTACTGTAGCAATGACAATAAAGTCCATTCATTCATTCATTATAGACAGAGACCACACCGCATCAGGGGACACACTCGGTACACATTTAGATTCAACCTCTTTATCATTGCACAAGTACAAAGAAATGTAAAAATGTTTGCTCTAGGCACAGGGTCAGCCATAGTCAGCGCCTCTGGAGCGCTTAGGGGTTAACTGCCTTGCTCAAGGGCATGACGGCAGTCAAACTGGCGAACGTCCGGCCTCTAGACTACCGTCGGATACCTATAGATACCTTAACAGTGGCCCAACTGTAGAAAAGCAAGTTAAGGGAAAAACTCCTCCCTAGTGGAATAAAAAACATAAGGCACAAAGGCAAAAACATAGGGCACAAAGGCAAAAAAAGAACCAGGCTCCTCGGTGGATGGCCTTACCTCTCCCGGCCACGGCGGTATCACAGTCCACACACACCCAGTTGGTCTCTGACAGCTTTAGGGACGAACACTTCCGATGGGTGCCGCTGGACCCACAGAGCTTGCAACGCAGGATTTCAAACCAACTGGAAGCAAATGGAATATAGATGGGTTAAGTTATCACAACATATCACAAAATGTCTTCGGACGAAACACCAGCACCTTTGCCGGTGTTTATGCTCCCTTGTCAAAAAAAGGCGCGGGGTATGTTGTCACAGGCTGTCTAACATTTATTGGGCACAATACATCACAATGGTATAAATCATACCAAATGAAAGAAGGAAGTCTTGGGCACATATTTAGTATCTTCATATCTTATTTCAGTACAGAGTTGTACACCATGAAATAGGGATGCACGATATTATCGGCCCGATATTGGTAAATTAATGTTATTAAATATTTATCGGTTTTATTACATTTTAGCCGATATAGAGCCGATAATATGAAGCCGGAAATATTTCCGGTTCCGGTTGTCGCGCTCATGATGCTGCGCCTGCGTACAGCCACGCAGTGTAGAGACGAGAGCGAAACATGGCTTCCCCGGTGTGGACGTTTTTCAGAGTTTCTGAGGCAGATGCGTTTGCAATTTGCAATACATGTTCGTCAAAAGTTTGGTGAACTACCGCAATAAGCATAAGAAAGTTCAACTGTTCAACTGCTTTCAGAAACTGTTTGAATTTTTTAGATTGGGCATATAGTTCATGAATTACGATAGTTTGAAGGAACGCTGTAAAATCCTGTCTGCGCCGACAGCTCCGGTTTCGGAGCAAGACGCGAATCTATCGGCATTAGTCAAATACATGCTCACATCCAGTCATCCGCTCACTGCTCTCCATCAAAAATGGCACATCCATCAATAATATTACATAATAACAACTGCTCTGATTAGATTGCTTAGATTGTTTAATACATCAACGGGGAGAAAAGCGAGATGAACTCGCGAGTATCATGCTTCCTCCATTGAACGGAAAGTCCTATCTATTCCATTCAAAGTGTTTTAGCCTTCCCCCTTTCCACTGGTAATAAGGAATTGGCAAGAATAGATCGATATAAATAGATCAACATAATGCAGCACTATCATGCACAGATCAGCCTTAAAACATGTAACGTTAGATATATAACGGAGCGATGTATTTCTACGGAAAGGCTGACTGATGCGGGGCTCATATCTCCACGTTTGTTATAGATACGAGTGCTCCGGTGTCTTGCTGGTAGTCAATATATATAATATATATATTTATTTATATATACAGCATATGGATGTTACGTGCCTGTTACCTGCCGCTTTCAGTTCTAGTAGTTTAGATCTCGCAACCAGGGAAACGCCGACATGTGTTAAAGGGAGCAAGACGCGAATCTACTGGCATTTGACTCATGAGTGAACGGCGAAAATGGCTGGACGGCACAGCTTGGGATTCCATTGAAGTTACAGTTAAGATTTCAACATTTGAAGAGTCAGAAGTGTTCTCTTTGTTGTGTTAACAATAGTGATGTAAGTTAGATTTGGTGAGATCACTATGGAATATTAAATCATCAATCTTTGCTCACTACATAGCCTTTCTTACCTTCAGGTGTGCATGAACTACAGGTTATCAACTGTGAAATTATATCTGTTCTCATATCGGTTATCATATCGGTTATCGGCCACGAGAAGCGGGTAAACATCGGTTATCGGTATCGGTTGGAAAAAATGCATATCGTGCATCCCTACCATGAAATACATTGTGCATTTGTGACAATTTCCCCATCAGGGGATAAAGTGTCACACTACGTCGGGCAAGTTGTCACATTGGATTATCGACAAATAAGGACACAACTAATCAATAATTTCAAATTCAAAACCAAATTCAACTTCATGAAATAACTCAAAATTAAAACAATCATGCCTAGAAAATCTGGCAAATCATGTCTTTGAATGAAAACATTAATGCTGGCAGAGAACACATTAATTAAGTGGCACGACCACGTTAAACTTTGAAATGGAACGTTCTCTGGCGTGCACGTAGATCCACGGTAATTGTTTGAATCGGAATGTAATGTAATGCTGCAGGTAACTTGCTTACATTTGTAAAGCACATGCACACAGAGACACACACACACGTGCACACGCACAAGCATGCACACACACGCACACACACGCACACACCTTACCCGGTGTGTGAGGAGTCCGCCCGTCCTCTGCGGGACATACATTCCAGAGCGTCACAGTGCTGGTACACCTGCAGCAGTTCTCCGAAGGCGTTCTCCTCCAACTCCCAGGATGCATCTCTGTGACGCCCACAACAGGAAATTCTTAATAGCCTGGTCATCCCATATCTGTGTGTTTAGTCTGGTCATCCTATATGTGTGTGCTCAGCCCAGAGTGAGTCCACTCCTAAGAACCATTGCTGTGTATGGAGAAGGGGAGGCCAGCGGAGGTAGAAATCAGAGGCTGGGGTCATTGTAATGCACGGAATGGAATGAAGAATTGTAATAGGTTTTGATCCCTTTCTCCATTCTATCCCATGGCGTTACAATATGAGCCCGTCCTCTGATTTCTACCTCCACCAGCCTCCCCTGGTACGGAGGGACAGCGAGGGTCAGAGGGGTGGGCTACAGAACAAGCAGAGCTGGGGCCGTAGATGAAAACAGAAGCTCTAATACATAGCATTCCAACACAGTCCAGTATGTAGCGCTCCACTCTAACAGGTGAGGTGTACCTCTCAGGTACGTAGATGCCCATGCGCAGCATCTCCTCCTGGAGCTGGTCCTTGTTGCTGCAGAGCGTACACCTGAAGAAGTGCTTCCCAGCGCTGTGGGCTTGGTGCTGTGGGGGGGGGGGGGGGGGGGGTGGATGGATTGATTTGGTTTATTGAATCAAGTTGGTCTGCATCTGTTCTCGCCAGGTCAGACAAAATGTGTATCAGAATATCGGAAAGACTCCAACCCACATGACGCTAAAGGACAATCCAGGCTTATTTTGATCAATCTTGCGAGACTTGTATATAATATTATTTTTTTAAAAAGCCTGGATTTTCCTTTAGCGACGTTGATGGAATACCCCACGTGTCGTATCTCAACGTGACTTCTCTGGGGGGTATTCCATCAACCTTGATAAAGGAAAAATCCAGGCTTATTTTTGGATGAACTCTCATGAGACTTGAATCACAATAAGCCTGGATTTTCCTTTAGCGTTGTCGATGGAATACCCCCCTGGTTAAGTAAAGGATAAACAAACAAATCAATAAATAAATAATTCCTATCTTACCTGGACACAGTCTCTGTGGAACCAGCTGGCGTGGCAGGCCGGACAGCGCAGGACGGAGTAGGACAGGACGGGTTCTACAGGGTCCAGACACACGGAGCAGGACTGGGGGAGGCTGGCGCTAGACGACACCGACGCGGACTGGGTGGGCCGGTGTTCCTTACAGTAGGACCTGGGGGACACACGTCCACGGGTGAAGAAAGGAAAAGAAAAAGGTCGCCACGACGACCGTGACTTTTAACCGAGACTTAAGTCTCACACGAGTCAGACTCTCTGTGAATGGGGGGGAAAACGTGGGGGGTTCTGAGATGAACCGAGACCACCCCCGAGAGTTGATTTCCCCCGGCCGCCGTGCCTGTTTTTTAAAGGAACGCTCGCGCTAAAGTCAGATATCAGATGTTTACAAACCTCTAGGTGGTCCGCTGTTGTGATGAGGACATGTCCATACAGTGCATGATATCAGATCCTTTGGATTTCCCTCCACATATGATATCACACACACACACACACACACACACACACACACTCTTCTTGTCACTTACCGAAATGGGTCTGTGAATTGGAAGATAAACTGTTGTTGTTGCCCACAGGGAAAGTGGACCATCCTCCTACAGCTTTTGACAAAGCAGCCAACCGATGCACCACTCTTCCTGCAGCCACTGCAGTGCTACACACACACAGAGAGAGAGAGAGAGAGAGAGAGAGAGAGAGAGAGAGAGAGAGAGAGAGAGAGAGAGAGAGAGAGAGAGAGAGAGAGAAACATCAATTCAGAAGACAACATCTTGATTGAATAAGAGTAAAGGTCCTCTGAAGCTAACAACACTACCAGTCTGAACCTAACAACACTGACCAGTCTGAACCTAACAACACTACCAGTCTGACCCTAACAACACTACCAGTCTGACCCTAACAACACTGACCAGTCTGAACCTAACAACACTACCAGTCTGACCCTAACAACACTACCAGTCTGACCCTAACAACACTGACCAGTCTGAACCTAACAACACTACCAGTCTGACCCTAACAACACCACCAGTCTGAACCTAACAACACTGACCAGTCTGACCCTAACAACACTACCAGTCTGAAGCTAACAACACTGACCAGTCTGACCCTAACAACACTGACCAGTCTGACCCTAACAACACTACCAGTCTGAACCTAACAACACTGACCAGTCTGACCCTAACAACACTGACCAGTCTGAAGCTAACAACACTACCAGTCTGAAGCTAACAACACTGACCAGTCTGAACCTAACAACACTGACCAGTCTGAACCTAACAACACTACCAGTCTGACCCTAACAACACTGACCAGTCTGAAGCTAACAACACCACCAGTCTGAACCTAACAACACTGACCAGTCTGACCCTAACAACACTGACCAGTCTGACCCTAACAACACTACCAGTCTGAAGCTAACAACACTACCAGTCTGAACCTAACAACACTGACCAGTCTGAAGCTAACAACACTGACCAGTCTGAAGCTAACAACACTACCAGTCTGAACCTAACAACACTGACCAGTCTGACCCTAACAACACTGACCAGTCTGAACCTAACAACACTGACCAGTCTGAACCTAACAACACTACCAGTCTGAACCTAACAACACTGACCAGTCTGAACCTAACAACACTGACCAGTCTGACCCTAACAACACTACCATCCTAACAACACTACCAGTCTGAACCTAACAACACTGACCAGTCTGAACCTAACAACACTACCAGTCTGAACCTAACAACACTGACCAGTCTGAACCTAACAACACTACCAGTCTGAACCTAACAACACTGACCAGTCTGAACCTAACAACACTACCAGTCTGACCCTAACAACACTGACCAGTCTGAACCTAACAACACTGACCAGTCTGACCCTAACAACACTACCAGTCTGACCCTAACAACACTGACCAGCCTAACAACACTACCAGTCTGAACCTAACAACACTATCAGTCTGAACCTAACAACACTACCAGTCTGAACCTAACAACACTGCCAGTCTGACCCTAACAACACTACCAGCCTAACAACACTACCAGTCTGACCCTAACAACACTACCAGTCTGACCCTAACAACACTACCAGCCTAACAACACTACCAGTCTGAACCTAACAACACTACCAGTCTGACCCTAACAACACTACCAGCCTAACAACACTTCCAGTCTGAACCTAACAACACTACCAGTCTGAACCTAACAACACTGACCACCCTAACAACACTACCAGTCTGACCCTAACAACACTACCAGTCTGAACCTAACAACACTACCAGTCTGAACCTAACAACACTACCAGTCTGAACCTAACAACACTTCCAGTCTGAACCTAACAACACTGACCAGTCTGACCCTAACAACACTACCAGTCTGAACCTAACAACACTACCAGTCTGAACCTAACAACACCACCAGTCTGAACCTAACAACACTACCAGTCTGAACCTAACAACACTGACCAGTCTGAACCTAACAACACCACCAGTCTGACCCTAACAACACTACCAGCCTAACAACACTACCAGTCTGAACCTAACAACACTACCAGTCTGACCCTAACAACACTACCAGTCTGACCCTAACAACACTACCAGTCTGACCCTAACAACACTACCAGTCTGAACCTAACAACACTACCAGTCTGAACCTAACAACACTACCAGTCTGAACCTAACAACACCACCAGTCTGACCCTAACAACACTACCAGCCTAACAACACTACCAGTCTGAACCTAACAACACTACCAGTCTGACCCTAACAACACTACCAGTCTGACCCTAACAACACTACCAGTCTGAACCTAACAACACTGACCAGTCTGACCCTAACAACACTACCAGCCTAACAACACTACCAGTCTGAACCTAACAACACTACCAGTCTGACCCTAACAACACTACCAGTCTGACCCTAACAACACTACCAGTCTGAACCTAACAACACTACCAGTCTGAACCTAACAACACTACCAGTCTGAACCTAACAACACTACCAGTCTGAACCTAACAACACTACCAGTCTGACCCTAACAACACTGACCAGTCTGAACCTAACAACACTGACCAGTCTGACCCTAACAACATTACCAGCCTAACAACACTGACCAGTCTGACCCTAACAACACTACCAGTCTGAACCTAACAACACTACCAGTCTGAACCTAACAACACTGACCAGTCTGAACCTAACAACACTACCAGTCTGAACCTAACAACACTGACCAGTCTGAACCTAACAACACTACCAGTCTGACCCTAACAACACTACCAGTCTGAACCTAACAACACTCACCAGTCTGAACCTAACAACACTACCAGTCTGACCCTAACAACACTACCAGTCTGAAGCTAACAACACTACCAGTCTGAAGCTAACAACACTACCAGTCTGAACCTAACAACACCACCAGTCTGAGCCTAACAACACTACCAGCCTAACAACACTGACCAGTCTGAAGCTAACAACACTACCAGCCTAACAACACTACCAGTCTGACCCTAACAACACTGACCAGCCTAACAACACTGACCAGTCTGAAGCTAACAACACTACCAGCCTAACAACACTACCAGTCTGACCCTAACAACACTGACCAGCCTAACAACACTACCAGTCTGAACCTAGCAACACTACCAGTCTGACCCTAACAACACTACCAGTCTGAAGCTAACAACACTGACCAGTCTGAAGCTAACAACACTACCAGCCTAACAACACTACCAGTCTGACCCTAACAACACTACCAGCCTAACAACACTGACCAGTCTGAACCTAACAACACTACCAGTCTGACCCTAACAACACTACCAGTCTGACCCTAACAACACTACCAGCCTAACAACACTGACCAGTCTGAACCTAACAACACTCACCAGTCTGGAGGCTCTGCGGACCTCCTGCTTGATGTCGTTCTCCAGGAACCCATAGATGCCTTCACCTTCCTCTCCTCGCTGGTACACTCCGCTGGACGTCAGCTGGGACAGACAACATCATAGATGAAACTGACTCTGGACATTCAAGCTGTCACTGCTTTCATGAGCAATACACCGCATAGACTCAAATGTACTTTTTTCAGCGAAAATTGTGTCACTTATACCCACATTTTCCCCATAAGCAAGACCGTTTGACAATAATATCTCTGCAGATTACCATACTCTTCATCACACATGCACTCACTCACACTAAACGCATCTCTCTCTCTCTCTCTCTCTCTCTCTCTCTCTCTCTCTCTCTCTCTCTCTCTCTCTCTCTCTCTCTCTCTCTCTCTCTCTCTCTCTCTCTCACACACACACACACACACACACACACACACAGACACAGACACAGACACAGACACAGACACACACACACACACACACACACACACACACACACACACACACACACACACACACACTTTAAAACTCTTACCAGGCAAAAGTAGTGCACAGTGAGTTTGTGTTGTTTGAGTGTGATCTTCTCGCCATACTTGTCAGGAGCATTGTCACTGCGTCTACAAAGTGCACAGCCTAAAACACAGAGACATGCCAAGTTCATGTTGCTTGTTCAGAGATAGGCTACTATACTACAGCCCACTAACATCACTCAGATCATGCTTCCTTTCTACTACCAGTTACCTAACCCAAGCTTGCAATCCTTTTGTTTTTCTTTCTTTCTATTATTTCCTTTTTTTACAATCATCATTCTGAAGTAACGCAGGATTTCCTCATGCCCTCCTCTATCTCCCTCCCTTCCCCCACCCTCTCCTCAAAGGCCTGCAATGTCATGTTTGATACTAAAACGATGAACAATATTGAAAGATAAAGCATGGTAGGTTAGATCCAGCCTCTGTCAAAGCCAGTCACTCACAGCCTTCAGGAACCTCTACCTCAACTCTCTTCCTTCCCATTGTTCCAAGTGACGTGGCCAGCAAGCTACTTGATTATTCAACTGGAAATGACCTGCAAAATTAACGTTATTACTTATACACGTATGTCTAAATATAGTCATATATGTGTTAATATATGTAAATAAGTCACAATGCTTCGTGCCACTTGTCTATTTCACAACATAAACAAAGACACGGCTGTGCTCAGTCTAACATTAGCGTGAAAGCTAGCGCAGCTAAGTGCAATTTTCGATAAAAGTGGCAAATAAATTAATGTAATAATGGCTAGTAGTAAACAACTGCAACATACCAATATAAAATAGTCAAAGAGTGCATTTAACCCCTAGCAATCCGTATTTAGTTACTCGAATTCCAATCACTAACGCTACTTGAGTAGTTTCGCTTTTTAAACTTCCCTCCTCGGTCCTCCTCCTGGGTGGTTGGATTTCAAATGTCTCCGAACGTCTCCGAACATCTCCGAAGGAGGGGGCGACTCTATCTCCGAACGTCTCCGAACATCTCCGAAGGAGGGGGCGACTCTATCTCCGAACGTCTCCGAACATCTCCGAAGGAGGGGGCGACTCTATCTCCGAACGTCTCCGAACATCTCCGAAGGAGGGGGCGACTCTATCTCCGAACGTCTCCGAACATCTCCGTACATCTCCGAAGGAGGGGGCGACTCTATCTCCGAACGTCTCCGAACATCTCCGAAGGAGAGGGCGACTCTATCTCCAGCGCAGTGACGATCAACTTTTCAAATGAAAGGTCCATGGATATGAAACGCCTATGACGCACATAACATACAGTTGCAGTAATAACACTACCTCCAGTTGTTGCAGTCATAACACTTGTATCTATATATTTTTATTCATTGTCTTATTATGTTGTTGAATGTTTATCTATTTATTTTCTATATATATATATGTATCTGGGTCAATGATGTGACGTGTACATTTTGTGTCCGAATGTAATATTTTCTAAAATTAACAATTCACTTTAAGTTAACTAACACTATTTGCTCTCCTTTATTGAATACACAAATAGTTTATGGTGATTGGTTACAAATTCAGGCACTTTCAGCTCTTTAAAGGGTTGAAAAGTCATTCAGTACAACCGTCCGAACACAAATGCAACCAGCTAATGTGCCATTAAAATATCAAAAATTATATTACAACTATTATATAAACATTCTGGCATGATTTTACAAGGGTTTATAACAATATACTGCCAAATGGTTAAGGATTTTTATGTAGAAATGTTTGCTTTCCTCAAATCACTTTTGTCACGAAAAATGTATTTCACTGATGTCATTCGGAGCAACCAATTTCAAGGCACCATTTTGGATCTAATCAACTGATAATCATCATGTGACAGGATATGACATCATTAAGACCCCTGCAGCAGACCCTCTGAGTGAGAAGAAAAGTAGCCAGCTCTCTCTTAAATGTTTGATAAATGCACTTTTCCGCTCCCTGTTATGAATGTCCTCAAATATCACATAATTCGGTACAACCGCTAAAACACACTGAAAATTGTGAAATATTTTAGAAAGATATGTTTAATATTAATTCTTATATTGCTAAGTTCAAGCTCAAGGTCAAGTTCTCACATAGGTAGCTAAACATGTGCCTGTTTTAACTGTTTACTTGAAGAAAATAATTCGGTACAACCAGAAATAATCATTCGGTACAACCAGAAATCTGTTGATTTGGTTGTACTGAATGATGACTATCTATGCTAGTCCTATTTACACATCTTTGGGTGCAAAATATAAAATATATTATTAATGGAAAATGTGTTATGTCATTTAACTTTGTAACTTTTTGCACTGAAAACGTTATCCGTCATTGACCCATCTATTCTTGCATTTAAATGTTGTATTACTATCCTTCTTTTTCTGTGCTATACAAATAAACTTGCCACATAAGATTGGAAGGGACCTGAAACACCTAACAATTGCAGGAATTTCCCAGTAGATGGTGGTAGCATACAATAAATTCCTCTCTTAATGCCTTTTGTTCAGTCTTTTTTCCAAGAGAACATCAAACTCATCCCTACCATTGATGTTCCCCGTTCTTTATAGTGACTCTGTTTCTGTTTCTGATGATGCTGATTAAACCATGTTTAACTGTACTGAATAATGTGTTTGTGTGTGTGTGTGTTTGTGTGTGTGTGTGTGTGTGTGTGTGTGTGTGTGTGTGTGCGCGTTTCTGTGTGCGTTTGTGTGTGTGTACCAAGCTTACCTTGAGGCAAAATGAGGCAAAGCAGAGATAATTCAAATTGAAACAATTAGTGCATCTCAAAAGAAGCAACCAAGTTGTCTTTGGACATAGCTACACGGGAGTGAAGCCCAGGCAGCCACCAACACCAACATACTCTGAGCTGTTGAGCTACCTGATGTAGCTTGTGTACGTCAACACCACTGTGGGGACAGGCAAGTGTTCCCTACGCCCTGACCTCTACGATTACAGCCCAGACCTGTCCTCCCCTGACACATCTTCAATGGGGGAGTCTAAACAACGCCTGTGATTTTCTACACCTCACACCCCTCCTCCTCCTCCCCCTCCTCCAACCCCACCCCCCCCCCCCCTTTCAACGTCCAAGGCTATTCAGAGATTCTGGTGTTCTACAAGCTAATTTAGCCAATTATACACAGGTGTGATGCTAATCCTCCTCTCACACACTGAGCTCCGCGCTTGGCTGTAAAAATAACATAATTACACATCTGTCCTCTGGTGGCTTCCTGGGGCCTTTTCACCGCGCGCCTCCTGTCTGTGCCAAACACACACCTTTACGAAAGAACCACACTGTTGTACTGGGCTTGGCTGAATACAAAGCTGCTACAGATAGAGTGAGGAGGAGGAAGAGGAGGAGGAGAAGGAGGGGAGTGTTGTATACGGGAATGTGGCTCCACGTTTTTTCTTTTATTTCCGAGGTATTCAATGACGGCTCAAAGAAGCATGTTCCGGGATCGTTCTCTCACCTGAATGAGTTTCGAGGCAATTAGCTCACCTCTACCCAGCTACTCACCGTCGAAGTAGACTAGAGCAAGGGGGATGTTGTCTGTTTGTTCATGCCTTACAGTGTGTGTTTGAGAACAGAGCAGTGTTGTCTCTGTGTGTACATACGCACAACGACTATGGTCACAACATCTGGGGATGTGTGGAAGAAGGGCAAAATACCATTGTTCTACAACGAGCAGGATATGGCTCATTGTAAAGAACGCGATGGAATTCGTTACATGCGTTCCAATATTCCTCATGCCATTCCATGCATTAAAGTATATGTTTGATACCTTTCCGCCATGCCATGCATTACAACGTGCCCGTCCTCCAAATTCTACCTCTACCAGCCTCCCTTACAGAGGGAATATGGTTTGGTGTCAACAACAATATCATTGTGCAGTAGTTTCATTCAACCTGCAGCAATTATGTGTGTGAAGTCCATTGAAATTAATAAACCACTACAAGAAATGAATACAAGATGTTATTCACAATATGAATAAGGATTCATCCAGTGGTCGTGGTTGTGCAGGACGAGATATCACCGCTTCCATAACCTGTCCATAGAGCTTACATTACACCCACTCTGAGATCTTCTATTCATACACACATTCTCTCACTCCAACACAGTATTGAACACCTTTCACTGGCAGAGTGGGAGTGCGTACACAGGAGACATCCAACTCATCATTAAATTCTCCCACTTTTGATGAGTTGCAGTGAAGTGACCCTGATGTGACCAGCAACCCCCCCCCTCCCCCCTCTCTCTCTCTCTCTCTCTCTCTCTCTTGCGTGTGGAGGGAGAAGAGGACTCAGACATGATTATCAGGCTGTGTCAGAGCTGTGAACTAGCCTCTGATTGACGGCTTCTGAGGCGGGGGGGGGACGCGCTCCTCTGAAACAAGTCAAATTAAATGATCTGGTCCCTAGTTAGTTGCCTCTTTCAATATTCTCCATCGCTGTGGGGAATACAGCCGTGACTCTGACCCCACCATGACGGCTTCGCGGCGCACATTTGTAACAGCTTGTGATATCTCATCTCATGTGGCTGGAAGAAATTGCTGTCTACACAAACCAAATAATTCTGTCTCTCTGACCCCCGAATGCGGCTAAGTCTAATTATCAGCTTCAGCACTCTACGCTAGTGGGGTCCCCGTGTCATATCCGCAGCCCTGTGTCCTCACCCTCCTCCCTTCACCCTCTAACGAAAATTGAGTTGTCTGCAGAGTGATAAAATGTGGTAGTTAATCAGAAATGTGAAAAGGCCTGGAGCCTTGTGAAGGTACATAGCGCTCCAGGGCTAGCTGCTTGGTTGAAACCATCTCTTTCTTTCTTACCGCTGCATACTGAAATTATGGCTGAAGATGAGGGGAAGTGGATGGGATGGCGCCGGCAGCGGCTGGGGGGGAAACACTCCTCACAGATGTATGAACATGTGAGCAAGTTACTAAAAGTCTCTGGATGAGACCACAAAGTTAGGCTCAGGTCAGCCCCCCCCCCCTTATAGAAATGAGAGGGATTATTCTGGCCAATGACATGATGTGGACGAGAGACAACGAGACTGTGTTGTGATTGGATGTCAAGGGACAAGCATGGTTTGGACTAGGGTGGCCTGATGGGGCTTTGTGTGTGTGTGTGTGTGTGTGTGTGTGTGTGCTCTCTCCTCATCCTCAGGGCACAGAGGTTCCAGGGTGGGAGGAGCCTGAGTGTGTGTGTCCACATGGCCGGGGGTATCACTAACCACTGTTTCCATACAGAGGAGGAACGCACGGCCATGTGACAACAAACAGCGCTGCAGGCGGAGGGACCAGGAGCACTGGAGACAGAGAGGTAATACCACTCTCTTTAACTCCCCTGAACACTAGAACACACTCACACACACACACACACACACACACACACACACACACACACACACTCACACACACACTACTCTCACTTCCTCAACATTTCGTCTGTTTGCAGTTTGGCTTGATCGTCTCCTACTTTTGAAAAGTGGGAGAGATGTTTCATGGCAGGGACGGAAACTAGAACAGATGTAATGAGAGGTTATTGGTGGGTTATGGGTGGGTTATGGGTGGGTTATTGGTGGGTTATTGGTGGGTTAGTAGTGTTTTCAATGGTAATCTGATTGTTCCTCAGGTGGGGGTAAGCATGGCTATAAGATTGATATCGATATGAGGTTTGACTTTTAAGTCCTCATTTACACTAGTATAGTATACAGTATAGTTATTATTTATTTTGTCATGTTCACTTTTAACTCCTGCGAGCCTCGGCAGCTGGTGTGTGTGTAGCAGGGAATGCTGGGAAGGCACATTTTACCTTTCAACCTTTGAACTGTCTGATAAAGAGAGGATGGCTTCTCCCTCCTCCTCCAGGCTGACTTGTCACTCTGCCCTCCTGACTTTGACTCTTTGTAATAAATTAACGGGGAGAAAAAACTGGAGCGAGCGCGCATTTGAATTTGACAGCGCCATGCTTCTGCCCAAAAATCTAATTTGAGAGAAAATGGCAACCCAGCTGTTCTTTTGACAGAGCAGAACCAAAACACGGGTTCTTTCAGCCGACACACACATCGTCCGTCTTCATCTGCACATCAATGGGCCTCTTGGTGCAGCAGAGTAGTAATTACAGTAGGGAGTCGTGGTATGGGTAATTTACAGTTCCCTCTTCTCCCTTCGGTTGCTGCTGTAAAAATCAGGTATTGGGGGGATGATTGCAGGGGGTGGAGCGTTGCTCCTCTCACAATGGCTCTGCTACGTGTTGTTCCTGCTAGCAGCGTGCGTACAGATGAGCTCACATTAAATACCCACATTTATTATGCAAACAAAAGGGGTTAATTGTCCCCATATTTGCATGCGGTGGGTGTAAATGAATTATGCAAGATTGTTTCATAGCAACCGCTCTTGAGTGACAAAGGGGGAGGGGCTGGGAGGTGATTGCTTCGGCTGGGGATGATGACACGGTCATGGAACATCACGGACTGATAGACAGACAGACAGACAGACAGACAGACAGACAGAGAGAGAGAGAGAGAGAGAGAGAGAGAGAGATAGACAGACATACAGAAAGACAGACAGACAGACAGACAGGCAGGCAGACAGACAGACAGACTGACTGATGGACTGACTGATTGAGACACATCAAAAAGAGCAGTTTCTCTCTGAAACAGACAGACAGGCAGAGAGACAGACAGGCAGACAGGCAGACAGACAGACTGACTGACTGACAGACTGCCTGATTGAGACACGTCAAAAAGAGCAGTTTCTCTCACAAAATGATTCTTATAACATTCTCAACATTACTTTAATACCATTCCAACACAAATAGAGAACACTTGACGTTGTTAGAGAAATATTTAGACATAGCCTGAGGTAAAACGTTCTTCTCTGAAGACAACCTCCTCCGCCTCTCTTGCTCAGACAGCTAGAGCTATCATAAACAAATACAGTAAAAAAATACAACACAGAGTTGACACACAGATAATTGGCGCCCACACGTGATGATCCCATTATCAGCACTGCAGGTACAGCACAGATATTAGAGTAATACTCTACATGTATGCCAAGGCTCGGGCTTAATTGGTTCAACTAGTCAATTAGCTCCGTATGTTAACACCTGCACATTCCCCCAAGACAAAGGAGTGAAACACTTTTTAAGGGCCGCAATTAATATTCAGAGATTATAATTTATCATTGTCAAAATGTTTAAGGTGTCAAATAGTCGAAATATGATTAATTTAACAGCATTCATAGTGAAACGGAAGAGGGGGGGGGGGGGGGTTCTGGCGTGGGGCGAGAGCGTGCCATAGTGTCGACACCTCTGGGAGAGAAAGAGAAGCGTTTACCGTCACATAGACAGTAGACACTCTGACTAACTGAACGTTCAACTATATATCAAACCTGGTCTCCCTCTGGTTTAATTCATCATGAACCAACCTCAGGATATCTTTGTCACTTCGTACGAAGCTGAATTGGTAACCTCCTCTCTGCTGGACTATGTGTACAGTAGCTTCATGTCTCTGAAGTAGGACATACAGTACAGGGTGTATCTCATTGTCTCTGATATACAGTAGCGTCAGTGCTAGGTCTGTGTGATGAGCTAAAGCCGATTGCTATGGGGCCTTACAGTAGGTGACGTCTCTGTGCTTGTGACAGCCACCATATGTCCAGCTAGGCGTCCTGGAGGAGATAAGACCCAGAGAAGACAGCTGCTGAGGGGATGTCTGGAGAAGATCCCCCCCGCCCCCCACACACTGTTGATGCTAGGTTGGCTGTCGGGGTAACTGAACCCTCAACCCAGTGTTGGTAAATCATTCTTAAATATCTTAAAAATATTTGAGATATATCCCCAGGATTAGGCGCTTGCTTTGTAACACACTTCTCTGCAGCGGGGGGTGGAGGGGGGACCGGGGGTCTGGGGGAGGGGGGGGGGGGAGGCTGAGAGAGGGGGATCCGCCATGGGGGAGAGATTTGGATTAGTAGTTTACTACTGAGTCAGGGGGGTGATGAACCTCTTCAACATCATACACACACACACACACACACACACACGTACTGATGCATACACACACACACACACACACACTCACACACGCACACACACACACACACACACACACATGCGCGCACACACACACACACACACACACACACACACATATGCATACACACACGCACGCACACGCACACACACACACACACACACACACACACACACACACACACCACACACTATGAATAATACGAATAATAGGTTTTTCCACCACTGCCAGTTGGTTGGTTGAGTATGGTATTAATCATTGCTGTTTGGAGCTGTGTGTGTGTGTGTGTGTGTGTGTGTGTGTGTGTGTGTGTGTGTGTGTGTGTATGTTAGTAGACACTCTTTAAACACAGCAACCATGACCTTGTGACCTGTGCTGTGCTAGGCTAGTGCAGGTTGTCGCCTCCTGCTTCACCAAACATCCTAAGCCCCCCCCCCCAGATAATGACCCCCCACCACACACACACACACACACACACACACACACACACACACACCCCACCCCTCCCCAACTGCCCCCAACATGAACACCAGGCCCCTTAATTGAAATCAACAAGACGATCAGTGCATGGTCTGCAGTTGAGCCTAGCCAATCCTAGCTGACAAAGCTTTAAGAAGACTCCAAATCGACATATCCTGCCCCCGCCACACACATCACAATCACACACACAGCAGACAGGGCCATCTTGTGACCAATGTTTAGCCCCCAACTCTATTTATTTCAATAAAACGTTAATAATGCCTGAGGCGCTAGCTGCTTCTGGGAGGCAGAGTTATGTTGATTTCTGTTTTGTTTTTTAAGATACGTACATTTTTATAGAGAGGAGCAAGCTACATGCAATTAGTCTTCACTTCCATGGTTTTGTTTGTTTAATTAGTAACAAGCTTGTTATTTCTCTTTGGTGTTAAGAAGATATATCAGCATGAAACACAGTTTAATTTCCCATTAATTAAACCCAATAATAATAATAAGCCCAGCAAGCTATTTGTGTTAGAAATATTTATTGATGAAAACTAGTTCATCGAACAAGCTAATTGTGGGGAAATTAGTCAGAAATGAGTCAGATGCTAATGCTAAAGCTGATAACCACAGCTGAACTCACAACTACTACTACACATGATATATCACATTTATATGCCCAGCTTGTGTTTTACTAAGATATGTGAGCTACAGCTGTTGAACCCTATTGTCAATGTATCAACCTCACAACAGTATCTTTGAAGACAGATTAAAAGCAAACATATTTAATTGTTTTGTATCATTTTCATATTCCACCTCTCCAGATTAAAACAGTTTAAAACAGTGATGTTGTTGTCGAGACATAATAGCTTATCTGTTATCATACACTACATATCAAATGAAGTGCATTCTAATTGATATATGTATATCTTTTTAATGACATATAATGTGTAATTATCATGTAGTCGCTGCGAGAGCGTGGGTGTTTGTTTGTTTTGTGGTCTAGTGAGAGTACCAGAGTGACAGCTGGAAATCACCAGGAATATGTTGCCAGGGAACTGACGAAGAGGAAGACAAACCGAATGTAACTCTGTACTGTTTGTACCAACACTGGAGGTAGAGTAACCATTGGCAACAGCGAAATGTGTCTCAGCTATTGTGTGTGTTTTCACAATGAGGCTCTCGCCTTGACAATATGACCATACTTTTACAATGTGTTCTGTCTCATACGCCACACTGAAAACACACTTCTTCTTTTTTTTTTTCAAATGCAGGCCTGTGTATCGTTCGTGTTTCAGTACATGCTTTTTGCTGCTTTGAAAATGTCTAACAGTGGAATGGGAGAGAGAGAGAGAGAGAGACAGAGAGAGAGAGAGAGAGAGAGAGAGAGAGAGAGACAGAGAGAGAGAGAGAGAGAGAGAGAGAGAGACAGAGTACATACTGTACAGACCAGTACAATCAATCAAGCATTTCAAGTGTTGAACGAGTCCAACATCCACATGCTGTTCAGTGTTTGAACAACTTCAGGGTTTTTTAATCCTTGTTTCTCACCGTCTCTCTCCAGCAGCAACAAAATCCCTCTGGGTCCAGTTGGACACATCAGAACCAGACGGGGATGGAGGGACCGAGAGAGAGAGAGAACCCTTGCCATAAACAACAGGAATAAAAGGGAAAAGGTGGGAAAAGGAAACAACATTTCTCTGAATTTCACATGGGATGGTCCGTCAGAGAGAGAGACATGTCAGACCAGGGGACCGTTTTCCATTTCCCCTCCCGGTCAGACATGGCCAATCGAGCAGCTTGATCGCACTGGCCGCATCACCGTCATGGGTGTTAATTAGATGTTCACAATGGGGTCATCGGTGTCTCTATTGGAGACAAATCGGGATCAGGAAGTTAGTGATCAAGCAGATGCTGTTGTTTGTTTCATAACACTCTGTAGGCCCAGCTATCAAGGCCAGTGCGGGGGGGCGCGGGAGGGGTGGTGGGGGCAGTTTTTTTTTATACATGACCCAAATGTGTGGCGTGGCCGGCGGTGGCTATGGGCAGGGGTGCGTCTTGCTCCCCCCGGCCCCCCCCCCCCCCCACCACCCCTCGTCACCCACCCCCAATTTCTCTGATAGCGCCCACCCCTGTCAAGGTGCTGGTTTTGGCGCCAGAACGGCCAGCTATTGTGTTTAATGACCAGGGCAAAACTAAATGTACCAATAAACCAACCAACCTCAGGGAAAATGTCTCTGCTATCTCTCTCTCACTCTCTCTCTCTCTCTCTCCTCTCACTCTCTTCTCTCCCTCTCCCTCTCTCCTCTCACTCTCTTCTCTCACTGTCTCTCTCCTTTCACTCTCTTCTCTCTCTCTCTCTCTCTCTCTCTCTTCTCACTCTCTTCTCTCATTCTCTTCTCTCACTTTCTCTCTCCTTTCACTCTCTTCTCTCACTCTCTCTCTCCTCTCACTCTCTCCTCTCACTCTCTCCTCTCACTCTCTCTCTCTCTTCTTCGCACACTCTTTAAATGCTCTATAAATACAGTGCCAACATAGCAATACATAATTCACTGTTCACATTCGTCTTGTCTTCAACCCCTCCTTCTCCCCCCTCCTCCCCCCTCTACAGCAGTGTGGGGGGTGGAAGGTGGAAGGGGGGGGTATGAGGGGGGGTATGAGGAGGCCAGGGGGTGCTTAGGGGCGGGGGGCAGAGGGCAGGTTAAGTTCGCTCCAGTAGGGCTCCTCTCGTTGCCAAGCATTTCCAGGGATTATCTGTCTGGCTCTGGAATAAGGCGTTTAAGACGTTCTTATCGACAACTCTGGAAACAAGCGCAGCTTACAGACTGTAGGCCGACAACACAATGCCCACAACCCACCAATACTTTCCCTCTGTCAACTGTTTGGTAGCAAATGGGGTCAGGGCACAGGCGAGGGAGATTCCACATACGAGAGTACACAGAGAGGTCACATTGTAGAATCTCATTAACAAGCCAGGTCACATTCTAGAATCTCATTAACACGCCAGGTCACATTCTAGAATGTCAATGCCGGAATGGAATATTGAGATTCCATTTCAACACGGTCGAAAAAAATCCAGAGAAGATAGATAGGCTGCCAGATAAGAGAGATGGACGCATGTAAACCTTGTTTTTATACATGACCCTGACCCTGGCTGTTCTGGATCATACCTGGAACGCCGAGTCTTCACGGCTGTAGTGCTGGAATCATCCCGGTCATGGGTCCGAGTTATGCGTCTCTTGGAGCGTGTCTTGAAGCAGCCATGTTTCTAATAGGATTAGCCATGTCTCCCTCCTCCTCCGCCGGCCCAGGGGTCTTAGCCTTTATCACGCTGGATTCACCACCTCTCCTCATCCTCACGCCTCGCTCACTTGAATCTCTCGGCACTATTGATCAATCTGTTTGAAGATTACTGGACCCCCCCCCCCCCCCCCACCCCCGGGGCTTCGGTCTCACCCTGGGTGAGGGGCTTCAGGTCACCGTCAACAACAGAACACATTGTATGCCCCCCCTCCCCCCACCCACAAGCACTGCTCCTGACTCAGTACAGGCCAAGTCCAGTCCAGACACAGTTCAGCCTAATTCTATTCCAGTCCAGACTGAGTTGATTCCAGTCCAGTCCATCCCATCTCATCCCATCTCATCCCATCTCATCCCATCCCATCTCATCCCATCTCATCCCATCCCACCCCATCTCATCCCATCTCATCCCATCCCATCCCATCCCATCCCACCCCATCTCATCCCATCTCATCCCATCCCATCTCATCCCATCTCATCCCATCCCACCCCATCTCATCCCATCTCATCCCATCCCATCCCACCCCATCTCATCCCACCCCATCTCATCCCATCCCATCCCACCCCATCTCATCCCATCTCATCCCATCCCATCCCACCCCATCTCATCCCATCTCATCCCATCCCATCCCACCCCATCTCATCCCATCCCATCCCACCCCATCCCATCCCATCCCATCCCATCTCATCTCATCTCATCCCATCCCATCCCATCCCATCCCATCCCATCCCATCCCATCTCATCCCATCTCATCCCATCTCATCCCAGCCCATCCCAGCCTTAGTCCCAGTCTGGTCCAATCCATCTCATCCCATCCCAGCCCAGTCCATCTCATCCCATCCCAGTCCATCCCATCCCAGTCCATCCCATCCTGGTCCTGGTCTGCTAACCCAAGCTGACAGGTTCCAGGTCAGAGGCGCGTGGGAGGAGCAGCCTGGGTGTAAACAGGCCAACCGTGGTCCTGCTCTCCTGCTGCTGAGGTGCAGCCAGCAGCTCTGTCACCGGGCGGGGCGTCACGTCTGAGAGGCCGTAATTGTTTTAATGGAATATTGAGGGTTTGTTGTGGAGCTGGGGTGGCGGGATGGGGCTCTCAGGGCACACAGGGCCATGCAGAAGGGCCTCTAGGTTTAGGGTCAACGGGTCAACTCAGTTCCAATTCAGTCCACTTTTGGACTAAAACGCTTAATAATGACGGCTGTTTTGTCGGTCGTTTAAACTCGAGTGTTGTGTGTTATAGGCCATAGCCTCTGTAATGCTTGGAAGCAGATAGGCCAATGTTATACGGAAGATATTCCAGCCGTGTAAAGCGCAGGTTAGTATCTGTACATGGCTGATGAGACACACTCATTAATAGGTTTAACTCTGCAGGGGTGTTGGGGGGTGGGGGGCGCGGGGGGGTGCAGAGCAGTGCAGGTGGACTCATTTGTTCTGCTAGGCAAGTTCTACAGGGCTAATGATGGTGATGGGGGTGGTGGGAAACACACACACACACACACACACACAGACACAGACACACACACACACACGCACACACGCACACAGACACAGACACACACACACAGACACAGACAGACACACACACAGACAGACACACACACACACACACACACACACACACACACGCACACACACACACAGATCAGCAGAGGCCCTCCCTCCCTCCCCCTCCATGCCCCAGCCTGTCTCAGGCTCTTCTCTGGGTTAGCCAACCGGTCCCTGACTGCCAGGCCTTATTAGGGCTGGTCTCCCTCTCCTCTCCCCCCCTCCTGGTGTCTCCCTCTCCTCTCCCCCCTCCTGGTGTCTCCCTCTCCTCTCCCCCCTCCTGGTGTCTCACTCTCCTCTCCCCCCTCCTGGTGTCTCTCCCCTCTCCCCCCTCCTGGTGTCTCCCCCCTCTCCCCCCTCCTGGTGTCTCTGCATCTACCATCTGGGGCGCCGACCGCCCACCGAATGGCCAGACACTCCTTCTCCACCGTGCTGTACCTTCCCTCGCGCTCCGACAGCTTCCGGCTCAGGTACAGCACCGGACGGTCGGCTCCCTCCACCTGCTGGGTCAGCACCGCCCCCAGCCCTCTATCCGACGCGTCTGTCTGCAGAGACAGACAGACTTAATCCCATCGAACGCTACTTGGCACAGCTCACTCCATTGGACCGGATCTGGGGCCCCCTTCCGGGTGAGGTCGGTAAGGGGGCTGGCCAGCTCCGAAAACCCCGGCAAAAACTGCCGGTAGTAGTTGGCCAGTCCCAGGAACCGCCTCACGTCCTTCCGGGTCCTGGGCCGCGGGGCAGCGGCGATCGCAGTGGTTTTATGGAATGGAATGGAATGGACTTTATTTGTCATTGCTACAGTACAGGTACCAAACAACGAAATTTAGGAGGGGTGGCTCCCCTGGTGTTAGGAAAGGAAAAAGAAAACACATTTTAGAAAAAGCATAGATGCATAAAATCACAAGAAGGTAAGGAGCTGGTTTACATCAATAAAGGCTATGTACACAATCCACTGTACTATACTGCACAGATAGTCAACTAGGGTTGTCATATTGCACAAAGAGTATTTTTTCACATTATTTTAAAGTGTCACAGTTTGCAGGCTTGAAAATGTACATGTTTGTGCCTCAGCACTAGCTGCCATACAATCCGTCCGGACTGTCCTGGGCCCAGAACTTAGGCCTTTTCTGTGTTCAGGGCCTTGACGGCCCTGTGGTAGAAGCAGTCCTTCAGTCTGTTTGTCTTAGCGGCCGGGGTCCTGTACCTCCTGTTCGAGGGCAGCTTGACAAAGTGTACGTGCCCAGGGTGGGTCGGGTCCTTGGAGATCTTGGAGGCCCTCCTGAGACAGCGTGTGTTGTACAGCTCCTCCAGAGAGGGGAGGGGCTGTTCTCACGACTCTCTGTAGCTCGTTTCTCTCCGCTGTTGTGCAGCTGTGGAACCAGTTGGAGATGCCGAAGGTGAGGATGCTCTCCACTGCGCCGTGGTAGAAGGCCACCAGTATCTCCTGCTTGTTGTGTTGTTTCCTGAGGCATCTCAGGGTGTATAGCCGCTGTTGTGCCCTCTTGATGGTGCCTTTAGTGTTGTCCTTCCAGGCCAGGTCATCCCGCATGTTGTGTCCCAGGAATCGGAGGGTTGAGACTCTCTCCACGCTCTCTCCGTCGATGACCAGGGGCTGGATCTCGGACTTTTTCCTCCTGAAGTCTACGATGAATTCCTGGGTCTTTGACTTGTTTAGCAGCAGGTTGTTAACCTTGCACAGCTTGCTCAGTTGCTCTACCTCATCCCTGTACGCCGCCTCGTCCCCCCCCGAGATACATCCCACCACGGTGGTGTCGTCTGCAAACTTTACGATGTAGTTGCTGGGGTGGACGGGGGTGAAGTCGTGGGTGTAGAGGTTGTAGAGGATGGGGCTTAGCACGCAGCCCTGGGGTGACCCAGTGCTGAGGCTGAGGGCTGTGGAGGTGTGGGGGCCCACCCGCACCCTCTGGGGGCGGTCGGTCAGGAAGTCCTTGATCCACGCACATATAGAGTGTGATAGACCCAGGTCTAGTAGTTTGGTCACTAGCCTGTCTGGAAGGATGGTGTTGAAGGCGGAGCTGAAGTCCACGAAGAGCAGTCTCGCGTAGCTGTTTCCCCTCTCCAGGTGGGATAGAGTGGCGTGGAGAGTCGTCGCTATGGCGTCCTCTGTGGACCTGTGGGCTCTGTAGGCGAACTGGTATGGATCCAGGTTGGGCGGGAGGCGTGTGAGTATGTGGGCCTGGACTAGTTTCTCGAAGCACTTCATGATGATTGGTGTGAGTGCCACCGGGCGGTAGTCGTTTAGGCAGCTCACCGTGCTTTTCTTCGGGACTGGGATGATAGTTGAGGTTTTCAGGCAGGGTGGGACGGTGGCCTGGGACAGGGACTGGTTAAAGATGTTGGTGAAAACCCCGGCCAGCTGGTCGGCGCAGTCTCTCAGCACCCGTCCCAGGACGCCATCCGGCCCCGAGGCTTTCCTGGGGTCCACCGCCTTCAGTACGCGTCTCACCTCATGCTCTGTGAGGGTGAGGCTGCTGAGAGCTGGAGAGAGTGGTGTTTGTGTTGTGGTTACCTCCGTTCGCCCCTCGTCGAACCGGGCGTAGAAGGTGTTCAGCTTTCCCGCCAGCAGGGGGTCGTCCTCTGCGGCTGTGAGCCTGTTGGCTCTGAAGTTTGTCATCTGCTGAACCCCCTGCCACATCCGCCTGGAGTCGTTGCTCAGGAGGCATTCCTCAATCTTCTCTCTGTGCTCTGCCTTGGCCGCTTTGATGCCGCGCTTTAGGTTGGCCCTGGTGGAGCTGTACAGCGGTGTGCGCTTCCCTGCGAAGAAGGCGTTGTCCCTCTCATTTATCAGTTTTTGGACCTTCCCAGTCATCCATGGCTTCGTGTTGGGGTAGACCCGGACCCGTTTGTCCACGGTGACTGAGTTGGTGCAGTTCACTATGTGGTTCAGAACCGACGACGTGTACTGTTCCAGGTCCTCATGCTCATATTCCTGCCATAGGGTGTCATTTAGGCAGATCTGCAGTGGAGCGGACCCTTCTGGCCAGGTTCTGACAGTCTTAGTGGTGGTGGGAGCACTTTTCCCCATTGTAGTGTATGCAGGAATCAGGAGGATTGACACATGGTCAGACATGCCTAGATGAGCTAGCGGACTAGCCTTGTAAGCACGTTTGATGTTGGTGTATACCTTATCCAGTGTTTTTTCTCCTCTCGTTGCACATTTTACATGCTGGTAGAACTTGGGTAGTACTGCCTTCAGGTCGACATGATTAAAGTCCCCCGCTATGATGTGAATAGCCTGTGGATCAGTACTTTGTTGGCTACTAATGACGTCATATAGTCGCGCCAATGCTACTTTGCTGTCTGAGCTAGGCGCTATATACACACATGTAATTAGCACCGCGTTAAACTCCCTAGGCAGGTATGTGGGTCGGCATTTAACAGTCAAGTATTCTAGGTCTGGGGAGCAGTGGCTACTTACAGTTTTCGTGTTTAAGCACCAGCTATCCTTCGTCGATATTATGATCCCACCTCCTCTTGACTTCCCGCTACGCTCCGTTCGGTCGGCGCGATGTAGCGTTCGGCCCTCTAAGCTAACGGTAGCGTCCACAATGTTGTCATTTAGCCAGGTTTCGGTCAGAATAATCACACAGCTATCCCCTACGATGCTGTTTTTGGCCACCTGTAGTCTCAGTTCATCCATCTTGTTCGTCAGGGATCTGACGTTAGAGAGGAAAATGCTTGGTAGAGCTGGTTTGTTTGGGTTTATCCACCTGCGGCCGCACCTCCCCACCGCCCAGGATGTACCCCAGATACCGGATCTCCCCCCGCCCGATCACGCACTTCGCCGGGTTCGCCGTCAGCCCCGCCTGCCTCAGCGACTGTAGTACTGCAGCCACCCTCTGCATATGCTGCGGCCAGGTGTCCGCCGCAGCATACGCAGAGTGCGGCCGCAGAATACGGTCCATCAGCCGCTGAAACGTGGCCAGGGCCCCAAACAACCCGAACGGAAGCTCGGTGAACTGGAATAAACCCCGCGGGGTAGAGAATGCATTTTTCCCCCGGGATACCGCCGATAATGGTATCTGCCAGTATCCCTTTGTGCAATCCAATGTTGTGTAATACTTAGAGCCGTGCCAAGCCGGTCCAGGAGCTCGTCGTTCCGGGGCATTGGGTAGGCATCGAACTTTGACACAGCATTCACCCGTCTATAGTCAACACAGAAACGTACAGACCCATCGCGCTTTGCCACCAGCACCAGGGCTGCACCAGTCGCTGTGCGACTCCTCGACCACGCCCAGTTTTAGCATAGAGTCTAATTCCCGGCTCACCACATCTCGTTTGTGAGCCGGCAGCCTGTATGGCCGTGTACGTACCGTAACACCCGGTTGCGTAACTATATGATGCTCTATGAGGCGAGTACGACCGGGTATAGGGGAGAACACATCCGCGAAACTATGTTGCAATTTGTCAACGTCCGCCCGCTTCCATTTCTTTAGGAGATTAATGTGGTATATTTGTGTGCTGGTCTCCTCTATCCAACCGCACTACCTCGTAGTCTACATCCCCAATTCGCCGTGTGACCGCGAATGGCCCTTGCCACTTGGCGAGTAATTTAGAGCTAGACGTGGGCAGTAGTACGAGGACTTTGTCTCCCGGTGCGAAATTGCGTAGGCTAGTCCCTCTGTCGTACAGCCGTTTTTGACGCTCCTGGGCCTCGAGCAAATCCTCCCGTGACATAACCCCCAGTGAGTGGAGCTTTGCTTGTAGGTCCAGGATGTATTGTATTTCATTTTTACTGTCACTAGACCCTTTCTCATAGCTTTCTTTAATCAGGTCTAGGACGCCCCGTGGCTTGCGCCCGTACAGGAGCTCAAAGGGGGAAAACCCTGTGGAAGCCTGGGGTACTTCCCGCACTGCGAACAACAGAGGGTCTAACCACTTATGCCAATTACGACTATTTTCGTGTATGAACTTACGGATCATTGACTTAAGCGTCCGATTGAACCGCTCACACAGCCCATCAGTGGCCGGGTGATACACGCTCGTTCGGACCGCCTTAATGTCTAACAACCCGTAGAGTTCCCTAAGTGTTCGTGACATAAAGTTAGTGCCTTGGTCGGTGAGGATCTCTTTCGGGATCCCCACCCGGGAGATGACCTGGAATAACGCCTGTGCTACACTCTTTGCAGAGATAGTACGAAGCGGTATTGCCTCTGGGTATCGAGTCGCGTAGTCTATGAGGACTAACACGAACCGATAGCACTGTGAGATTATATCCATCCCAATACGATCGAATGGTGCCTCCACCAGGGGGAGGGGGCGCAACGGCACCCTGGGCACCGGCGGGGGATTGACTAATTGACACTCGCGGCAGGATGCGCACCACCGCCGCACCTCTGCCCGAATCCCCGGCCAATAGAATCGAGCCATTATCCGGTTGAGTGGCCTGCCATAGGGTTATGATGCGCCGCCAGGAATATAGCTTCCCGGCGGCTCCTAGGTACCAACACCTGGGTCACTTCCTCGTCCCTGCGAGTGTCACGACTCACTCTATACAGTCTGTCCCTAATCACTACAAAATACGGGTGGGCGCGCACAGCGTCTGGCCGTACCAGCACACCATCAATACTAATCACCTGGTCATAGGCTGAGCGTAGAGTGACGTTGCGAGACTGCTCGAGGGGGAAGTCGGCCACTGGAGGGAACGCAGGCGGCGGATCCGCGGGTGCTGGACCCACTCGATGGTGACTACCGGATACTTGTGAATATCCCCATGCACACACTCCACCAAAACCCGCGATGCCTCTAACAATGCCCCGGGTCGAACCAGGCGCTGGTGGATCATGGTCTGTAGGCAACCAGAATCCAACAGCGCCTGGTGCGTCACGCGCTGTACCCTTACAGGGATGCAAAATGCCTGTCCTGGACACAGGGGAGGGGTCGGACCGCCGACGACGCGGACTACCTGAATTGAATTGAATTGAATTGAAAAACCTTTATTGTCCCCAATGGGGAAATTTTGTTGTCAAACAGCTCAGTTAGGGCAGAAAACATTCAATACAGAAAACAGAAAACATTCAATAAAATACATAAAACAGTGCAGGCTCAATACGTAAAAAGTTCCAAAAGTTCCAGCTCCAGGTCTCCCCCACCCTGCAGGGCCTGGTTGTAGAGTCGGAGTGCAGCTGGAACAAAGGACTGTCCAAATCTTTTTGTACTTTGGCGGGGGAGAACAAATCTGTGGCTGAACTTGCTCCTCATCCCCGCCAGCTCGCAGTACATCGGGTGGGAGGGATTGACCAGCATGGCCGCCAGTTTTTTCCCCATCCTCTGTTCTGCCACCACCTCTAGGCTGTCCAGCCCGGTCCCCACCACAGAGCTGGCCTTCTTCACCAGTTTGTTTAGCTTCGCAGCATCCCTGGCACAGATGTTTCCACCCCAGCAGGCCACGGCGAAGAACAGAACGCTGGCAACCACCGACTGATAAAACATTTGCAGCAGCTTGTTGCAGACACCGAAAGACCTCAGCCTTCTCAGGAAAAACAGTCTGCTCTGCCCTTTCCTGAGAAGAGCCTCTGTGTTGTCAGTCCAGTCCAGTTTGTTATTAATTTGTACTCCCAGGTACCTGTAGGAGTCCACCCTCTCGACTTCCACCCCCTTGATGGTGATGGGGGCTGGGGTCCTTCTCTTCCTCCTAAAATCCACCACCAACTCCTTTGTTTTGCTGGTGTTAAGCAAAAGGTAGTTGGTGTCGCACCACTGCACAAAGCTCTCCACCAGGGCCCTGTACTCCTCATCCCTGTCGTCTGTGATGTAACCGACGATAGAGGAGTCATCCGAAAACTTCTGCAGGTGGCACTGGTCGGAGCTAAACTGGAAGTCGGAGGTATAGAGGGTGAAGAGAAAGGGTGACAGAACAGTTCCCTGGGGGGCACCGGTGTTGCACACCACCACCTCAGACGGGGTGGTGGTGTGGCATCACGGGGCAGTCCCGACGGAGGTGGCCAGGCCGTCCGCATCGCCAGCATCCCTCCTCTACCGTTCGTGGGGCCGTCTGTGGGGTGGAGGTTGGCCCCCTGTGTGCATCCCTCCCCCCGGTGGCCCACCCCATCCTCGGGGCAGGCGTTGGTGGCTCCCGCCACGGCTCCACCCCAGGGACCGGGGCTGGGCCCGGGGCTGGAGCCAGTGGTCGGGGCAGATGGTTGTCGGCGAGGATCACCGCGGAGGCAAGGTCGCTGGGTCGATGATACGAGACCCAGGCGGAGGTGCGCGCCGGCAGGCCCTCGATAAAGCGCTTCAGCACCAGCGCCTCCACCACCTCCGCCCCCGACCTCACCTCCGGGTTCTGCCACCGCTGGGCCTGGTCCCGCAGCTGCTGGGCGTACAGAGAGGGGCGGCCGCCCTCCGGGAAGGCCAAGGCGCGGAACCGGTGGCGATGTTCCTCTGGGCTGAGCCCCAGCCGGTCCCGGATCGCCTTGGCCACGATGGTGTAGTCGGCTTGGGCGGCCGCCGGGAGCCCGTGCGCCGCGAGCTGGGCTTCCCCGATGAGGAGGGGCAGCAGCTGGGACGCCCATATCGGCTCCCGTTCCCCCATCTTCTGGGGCTGGACCCGGGGATTTTTTTTCTCCTCTCCTCATCTCCTCCCTCCTGTTATCTCCCTCTATCTTCCCTCCCTCCTTCCTCGTCTCTCCCTCTCTGCTCTCCTCCTCCTGGTATATCCCTCTCTCTCTCCTCTTCTCCATTTGTCTTCTCTCTCCCTAGTCTCCCCCTCTGGTCTCTCCTCTGTTCAGT
The DNA here is from genome assembly GCF_963989245.1 of Nansenia antarctica. Lineage (NCBI taxonomy): Eukaryota > Metazoa > Chordata > Actinopteri > Argentiniformes > Microstomatidae > Nansenia > Nansenia antarctica. The sequence goes on along the minus strand of NC_137674.1, from coordinate 51,762,743 downwards.
CCTCTGCTCTACCTCAGGTTGACTCCTACCTCAGTGCCCCACCCCCCACCCCCCCACACACACAAACACACACACACACACACACACACACACACGCACAAAGCCACAGGACATTCCTGGTTGAGCAGGCCACAGTGCAGTTTTGCCCACAGACTAATGAAGCATGGCTAAGCACTGCGACGCATTCAACTCCTCCTTCCCTCCCCCTGCCTCCCTCCCCCCCCCCCGTCTCCCCCCCTCCCAGTCCAAATAGACATGTGTTTAGAATACAACACGCCTCAGAGAACCAACAGTAGAGAGAGAGAGAGAGAGAGAGAGAGAGAGAGAGAGAGAGAGAGAGAGAGAGAGAGAGAGAGAGAGAGAGAGAAAGAGAGAGAGGGAGAGAGAGGGACCAAGGGGACGTCTCATATTTCTTTCTCTGCCTTTCCTTCTCTTTGATAGTTCCTGTCAAACAACATCTCCATCACCGGGCCTGGGGAGAGGGGGGCTAGCGTGTGGGTAGCGACGTCCTCCAGCTACAGACTCCCTCCTTCAAACCAGCAACACGGCCTCACAGACCTGCCTCTGTTACAGATTGTCCATTTTCACCATTTACTGAGCACAAATACGTGTTATATTGTTTGCATGCATTATTTTGACATGATTGGACACAAAAGTTTCAGGAAAGGGTGACTTGGGTTCTGAGGGCTGGATGGCCATGGAGACAGACACACACAGACATGTTGTGTCCAGGGACTAGAGCTGAAATGGCGAATGTCAACCTCTCTGTCTCTCCCTCACTCGCTCTCTCTCTCTCTCACTTGCTCTCTCTCTCTCTGGCTGGGGAGGTCTGCTATCTAAGGGCGAGGGGACAGACAGACAGGGAGGCAGGGACGCAGGGAGGCAGACAGGGAGGCAGAGAGTCAGGCAGACATGCACACAAGCAGGTAGACACACAGACAGACAGACAGGCTGAGAATCAGACAGAAAGACAAAAAAACAGACAAACAGACAGACAGACAGGCAGAGAGATAGGCAGATAGACAGACAGAATGGCAGACAGACAGACAGACAGACTGGCAGACAGACAGACAGTCAGACAAACAGATGGGCAGACAGACAGACTGGCAGACAGACAGACTGGCAGACAGACAGACAGACAGACAGACAAACAAACAGATGGGCAGACAGACAGACGGACAGACAGACAAACAGATGGGCAGACAGACAGACGGGCAGACATACAGACGGACGGACAGACAGACAGACAGACAGACCGACAGACAGACAGGCAGACAGCTGTGAGTACACTGGGTTGAATCTAAAATGCACAACGCGCTGCTGCATATTTCATGAGTGTGGGGTCGTGTTGGGGAGGTGAGGTGGTCACTGAGGACTGGCTGGCAGCCCCTCATCTGTGGCCGTGTCACGCACGCCGTCTTTTAATCCACCACACACATACATACCTCATACATTACCTCAGGTCAGTTATCTCTCTAATAGAGTAAAGTAGTCGTCTTCTTCCTAAGCAGCTCTCTCAGGTAGCAGTGTGGTCCAGGAAGCAGCACCAGTGTATCCCTCTCCTTCCATGACCCAGAGAGCTGTTTGAACTTGGAGGGAGAGTTCACATGTTGGGTGGGCTAACAACACCACACTAACTAGCAATTAGCACGGAGAGAGAGAGAGAGAGTCACATGAGCGGAGGCTTGGAGTGAGAACCTAGTCATTTGTCAGAGTTTCCCATAGATGTACAAGACTTGAAACTTGTACAAGAGACTCTTGGCATTGGGGCGCTTAGGTGGCGTAGCGGGTTAAGCGCTGACCATGTCCCCGGTTCGATTCCGTGGGTTCATATCCTGCATGTCATCCCTCCTCTCTCTCTCACCCATCCTTCCTGTCTAAATTTTCACTGTAACTGTCAATAAAAAAGAAAAATATGAGTGGGACTGCCCCACTCAGAAAAATAAAAAAATAAAAAAATAAAAAGAGACTCTTGGCACCCTGGATTCATTCATTAGTAGTCTAGTCTTTACTCACTCATTTGTAACTGCAGCTACACACTCTACGGTTGCTAAATGGCCAAACGTGTATAGCAACAGGAATCTGTGTCAGCGGGGTGTCTTAACCTTTCTGTCTGTGAACCCCGGGGATGGAGTGTTTGTTGTGAGGTGGGATGTGTTGCTATGGTTCCTACGGTAACAAGCAGTTATGTCCACCATTGATATCAGGAGTGTGTATCAGTGTGTATGAGTGTGTATGAGTGTGTATCAGTGTGTATCAGTGTGTATCAGTGTGTATCAGTGTGTATCAGTGTGTATGCATATGTTTGGGGGTGTGAGGATGCCTCTCGAGCTCCAGCTCCAACAACTCACAGGGGGAGGAAAAAAAGGGGGGAGAGAGAGAGGGAGGCACAAGGGGGTCCAAGGCCGGGGTTCACCCTGCCCTTCTTTTCATGGCGTTCACCCCCCCCCACGAGGGCTTTAATCCATCCTATAAACGTATCTGTGTGTTGACATATCAGCGCACCGAACTTCTCTCCCCTCCGCCCGAGTCCCAGGACCTAATGTATACACACACAGCCCTCTCGTTGTGTACACAAGACGCCACGCAGATCGCTGGGAGCTGTGTGCTCTCTGTCCCTGCTTTCACAGCACACTGTCACTCTGATGAATAAAGCATTCGCTCCACTAGGTCACTCCACGGCAGTGCCTCTGCAGCCTCGTTGCGTGCAAGCCCGGCGCGCTGCTCGAGCATGGCTGCGTCTGAGGCTAATCCACCCTGACATGTTACAGTAAAAGTACTTTATAAAATCAATATTAAATTCACAGCCTTTGACATCCTGGGACATCTAAGATAAAGGGGAATGAAGAGCGTAGGGTAAATAGTCCTACAGCTGTGTCAGTAGCTCAAGGAGGGGAGGGAGGGGGGGAGGACACTGGGGACCGCAGGGGGAATTAGAGCAGCGCTAGTCATGTTTTATACCAAGGTCTTGACATTGATGAAAACATTATAAAACGGCACGCAAACTCTAACAGAAAGAGAAAAAAAAAGGAAGGCTGCATAGCAGAGCAGAGGAGGGGAGGGGAGGGGGAGAAGAGAGGGGAGGAGGGGAGGGGAGGGGAGGGGAGGGGAGGGGAGAGTAGAGGAGAGGAGAGGAGAGGAGAGGAGAGGAGAGGAGAGGAGAGGAGAGGAGAGGGGAGTTGAACTGGGCTGAACTGTGCTGTAGTAAAGTGTAGTGTAGCAAGCTAGGAGCTCTATCACTGCTGCACCATTGAGAACTCTGCACTATACCATATAAACACAGACACTATACATACTCACACAGAGACTGTATTTATTACTCACACAGAGAGTGTATTTATTAATTATGCACATTATATTTACAGTTAATGTACTGTATATATTACAATTCACAGGATTTACGTTAAGACATTTGTTTATCAAAATGCTTCTGTCACTATGCAGAATGACTGACGAAGCACTTTACTGATGAAGCACTTTAGGTTGATAAAAGTCATTTGTAGTGTAAATCTTGGAATTGTAGTGAAATATTCTACTGGTATGTGACTGTGGTAATAGGTTTGATAAAAAAATATTATTATTATTATTATTATTACTTTTAAAATATGTAATAGATTACAAGATTACACATCATTTAATGGAATTAATTTTATGACATGACCACAATATTTGGCGACACCTTTAATATTTTCATTAATAACAATAAACCATTTATAACCCCTGTTTTATGCCTTCAGATAACTGAGCATTCCAGCCTCTTCCTCTGCAAGAGAAACTCATTAATAATTCATATTCAGTGAAACCCTGAGTCCCTATTTACTACAACAGCTCTGTAACATTAACTTCTGATCTCTAGCAGTAGAGATAGCGTGTGTGTGTGTGTGTGTGTGTGTGTGTGTGTGTGTATGAGTGTGTGTGTGTGTGTGTGTGTGTGTGTGTGAGAGTGTGTGTGTGTGTGTTCTGCACTGCATTCTCTATCCAGCGCATGTAATGAATGACCTCATAAGAGGTTGTAGAACAGGGATTGGCAAACTTTAAAACATCTTTAAAAAGCTAGGGAGGGGTAAATAAACTATTACAGGATAATCTTGTAAATGTTTATTAGCCAAAATGGCTAAAATGTGTTAAATATTGTTTTATTAAATGTTATTGACTAACTTTATTAAGTAATTGGGGTTGTAAACACACCAGATACTAATGGTGTCCAGCGTTGTTAACTCACCCATGATGGGAACAGCAGTTCCCTCAAAGAGAGCAGTGGTGTTGCGCCTTGAACTGGAGAATAGCTGGAACGTCAGAAGCAACAAGAAGTCTTGTTGTTGAGAAGAACATCACAGGGTTTTCCGTGCTGGGCGATGAGCTGTGCTACCTCGTAGCTAGCCATTGGGGCATTTTCCTGTACTTTGTTGGCACGAAAACAATACTGGTGTTGAGCTAAAAGGCTAGCTGTCAGTTGTTGAACTTTCTGCTCTCGCTCTGTGCCAGAGTACGAAGAGTAGGACTGATGGTTTGTTTTGAAAAACTCCATGGGGGGGGGGGGGGGGGTACAGTATGTGTGTGTGGGTGTGTGTACAGTATGTGTGTGTGGGGGAGGGTATACAGTATGTGAGTGTGGGGGCGGGGGTACAGTATGTGTGTGTGGGGGCGGGGGTACAGTATGTGTGTGTGGGTGTGTGTGTACAGTATGTGTGTGTGGGTGTGTACAGTATTTGTGTGTGGGGGCGGGGGTACAGTATGTGTGTGTGGGGGCGGGGGTACAGTATGTGTGTGTGGGTGTGTGTGTGTACAGTATGTGTGTGTGGGTGTGTACAGTATTTGTGTGTGGGGGCGGGGGTACAGTATGTGTGTGTGGGGGCGGGGGTACAGTATGTGTGTGGGGGTGGGGGTACAGTATGTTTGTGTGGGGGGGGTACAGTATGTGTGTGTGGGTGTGTGTACAGTATGTGTGTGTGGGGGCGGGGGTACAGTATGTGTGTGTGGGGGCGGGGGTACAGTATGTGTGTGTGGGTGTGTGTGTACAGTATGTGTGTGTGGGTGTGTATAGTATTTGTGTGTGGGGGCGGGGGTACAGTATGTGTGTGTGGGGGCGGGGGTACAGTATGTGTGTGTGGGGGCGGGGGTACAGTATGTGTGTGTGGGTGTGTGTATGTGTGTACAGTATGTGTGTGTGGATGTGTGTACAGTATGTGTGTGTATGTGTGTACAGTATGTGTGTATGTGTGTACAGTATGTGTGTGTGTGTGTGGATGTGTGTACAGTATGTGTGTGTGGATGTGTGTACAGTATGTGTGTGTGTGAGTGTGTACAGTATGTGTGTGTATGTAGATAGTTTAATAGGTCATCACAGAGAGGGGGAGATGTTGGTGGTGTCCCACTGGGGGGGGGGGGGGGGGGGGGGGGGGGGGCAGGGGGCCCAAGGGGGTACCAACAGTGATTTGATTGTTACTGGATTTACACACACTGAAATTCATCCTCTCCAATTTGGAGCTGGTGTCTTGCGCCTGGAGTCCTGTCCATTAAGCTTTGAATGTCAGGAAGTTCACTCATTCAAGGTGATTACAGAGACAGACAAGAGGAAGGAGTACATTTCACAACATTTCAAGTGCATCCACAATGGGTTAGGGTTCAAAAGAAATGTAGCGCACCAAAACACTCAAAAGGATGCTACGCTAATACTGTACATCTAAACTGTCAATGATACAGATAAGCTAATACGTTGGGAATAAGATGAGGCTTATTCATTCATTCCTTCATTTCGGCAGGATGACAAGTAGCCTTAAATCAGCCAAAGTTGGCTTGTGTTAGACATCTTAAATGTGTTATGGTATATACACTACGTCTTTTCTTTCGGCTAGCCTGCTAGGTTTTTTGCTCCGGCTGTAGCATCGCGTGCTGGCACGCCTAGCCTCGGCCCCAGTCAGGGAGCATGCACATGCAGGAAGTGACAGTCAGAGCCCACAGTCGGAGCCTTACACGCAGGATATGTGTGAGCGTTCCTGTTTTCAATGTCAGTTAATGTAAGCTGCAGTAGACTGGTGACCTCCCCCACACCCACAGCACGAACTAGAACATACTGCAGGGTGCCGATTAGCTTTATTTGATCAACTAGCTGCCTCCAGGCCTAACACAGCAGTGTGTGCTTTAAATGATGTTGTGTTCTGAAGGTATTATTATGATTACTTCACTTAAGAACACAGTAAAGAAACGTTCGGTTGGTTGAGAGAAAAGCAACAAAAGGGGATGCAGGAGAGAGATACATATGATGGGTGTCATTCAGCTGAACCTTGAGTCCCCGGCACTACGCTCTCATTCTACGTCTGGCCTACACCTTTGCACAGATAATGAGGATAATCGTGACGTTAGAATTATAAGGTTCTCAATTTTTGTCAAAATGTTTTTTTTTTACATAATCTGATCCATTAGGTGTTTATTAATGCCTGTGTGGTGTTATTTTGAGAATTGTTGACATTTTTGAGTTAGTAATTCATAAAATACAATGGTTCCATCTCACAAAACATAATGGAATGTAAAAACTTTGACGCTCAATATCTCTGAACTACCCTAAACGGAGATAGAACCTGACCTGAAATCACTGCACTGATAGGTGTTACGGTCAGATAGGGAACCCAGGCGCAGACACAGACCAGAGACAGATGTAGAAAAATAAAGTATATTTATTAAAGGGGTTAGGCAGAGAATGGTCGTAGGGCAAGCGGGGGGTCAGGCAGGGGGAGTAGTCGGCAGGCAGGGGTTTAGGCAGGAGGGGTTGTCGGCAGGCAGGCAGGGGGTTAGGCAGGAGGGGTAGTCGGCAGGCAGGGGCTTAGGCAGGAGGGGTAGTCGGCAGGCAGGGGCTTAGGCAGGAGGGGTAGTCGGCAGGCAGGCAGGGGGTTAGGCAGGAGGGGTAGTCGGCAGGCAGGGGTTTAGGCAGGAGGGGTTGTCGGCAGGCAGGGGGTTAGGCAGGAGGGGTAGTCGGCAGGCAGGAGGGGTAGTCGGCAGGCAGGCAGGGGCTTAGGCAGGAGGGGTAGTCGGCAGGCAGGCAGGGGCTTAGGCAGGAGGGGTAGTCGGCAGGCAGGCAGGGGCTTAGGCAGGAGGAGTAGTCGTTAGGCAGGCAGGGGTCAGGCCGGTAGGGCAGGCAGGCAGGAGGGCAGGCAGGGCAGGCAGGAGGGCAGGTAGGGCAGGCAGGCAGGAGGGCAGGTAGCAGGAGTCCGGTAGCCCGGACAAACACACACCTGAAGCCACTCCTGCCAATTAGAGGGAGAGAGAGAGAGAGAGAGGGAGAGAGGGAAAAGAAAGAGAGAGGCACTGCCCACTACCTAGAGGTAGAGGGCGTGACAATAGGCTTAGATTACAAACTGTTTACGAGCCCACAAGCGTCATACTATTTAGTTTGAGATGACAGTGCCCTACCTACGTAAGTATGTGTGTATAACCTTTCTAAATGATGAAACCAGTATGAACTGTATTATTGGATTTCAAACCTAAACGTTTGGACTTTAGAGCCAAAATAAGAAAGAAATGCTTCACTGACTTCCTGTTCAATCCTATTCTGGTTCTCGGGCAGTGAGTGTGTTGTTTGGTGGTACAGTGGGCTGTTCTGGGCTCTGTGTGTGTGCGTGTGTGTGTGTGTGTGTGTGTGTGCGTGCCTGTGTATGTGTACAGTACGTCTGTGTGTGTGTATATGTGTGTGTGTCCTGGGCTTGGTGCTCTCTCACCACCCTGTGGGTCTGTCTACAGCACTGGGGAGCGTCTCCACACACCCACACACACAAATACACACACACACACACACACACACACAAACACACACACACACACACACACACACACACACACCGCTCCTCTCAACGCATGAATGACCTGACCTGGAAATCACTGCTGCAGAGCCCTGGACTACACCAACTCTGTGGAAGAGGACACACACTCACACACACACACACACAAACACACACACTCACACACACACACACACACACACACACACAGAGTGCAGTCACGCACACACACACACACACACACACACACACGCACACACGGAGTGCAGTCACGCACACACACACACACACACACACACACACACTCACACACACTACAACTTCACAGCCTAACTCTAACTCTCTCATTTCCTGCAAGTTTGATGGATGACGTGAGAGAGGAGCGTGCTGGGGGGCGGTGGCCTGCAAGGGACACACAGAGCGGGGAGCGTTTGAGACAGCAGCAGTGATGTCAGGGCTCAGGAGGACTATCTGGTTTCTCATTAACGGTAGCGTTGTCAGCGAGATGGAGTGAAGCACCTTTTCAACAGGGTTAAAGCCGTTCCATTCATTCCTAAATCCCATTAAATGACGTTGTAACACAACAACTGTTCTAACAGTGAGTCCAGAAGGGTGCTAGGGTCATTAGCAAGGGAAACTACCGTATTATCTCAGATAATACTACTACTAATACAACTACTTCATCATGTATTTTGTAACAGCCATTGGGTTAGAATATTGGGTTAGAATGCCAGTCTGCTGGACAGTGAATTCACCTATCCATGTATCCATAATTCATATGGCCAACGCACAAAACCCATTAAGTACCACTGTCTTTAATACTACATGGATGGATCACTGTCACACACTCACCCTGAACCTTGTCTACCTTACACCAGCTGAGGCCACACAGCAGCAACTAGGGGTTTCTGGGTTAGTGAGTGTGTGTGTGTGTGTGTGCGTGAGCGTGTGTGCGTGTGTGCGTGTGTGTGTGTTTATGTGCATGTGCATGTGTGTGCGAGTGTGCAGGTGTGTGTGTGTGTGTGTTTACCTGCATGTGTGTGCATGTGCAGGTGTGTGTGTGTGTGTGTGTGTTTATGTGCAAGTGTGTGCACGTGTGCAGGTGTGCGTGTGTGTGTGCAGGTGTGTGCGTGTGTGTGTGTGTGCAGGTGTGTGTGTGTGTGTGTGTGTTTATGTGCATGTGTGCGCGCGTGTGCAGGTATGTGTGTGTGTGTGTGTGTGTGTGTGTGTGCAGGTGTGTGTGTGTCCCCTCACCTGAGAATCAACAAACTCAATTAAAGATACACCACTACAAGGAAATACTCTTAGAAACCAGCGACAGAGCAGGCAGGAGGGTTCTCACCGCGGGGAGGCTGAAAGGTAAAGGTGATGCTTCATCTTTTAGTCTCCTCCAGGGACTGTTAGTGATAGGAGGTACAGTACATACAGTACATACAGTCAAGGGCGAAATAGTCAGTCACACATTGGGGGGGACACTTTGGGGGGAGCCCTCTCTAGTCAACGAATATGCTCTTCACCAAACATTAGGGATGGGACGAAATATCGTATGGCGATATATCGCGATACAAAAACGTGACGATACGCATCGTAGTGTGGTAGACTAAGTGGTAGAAAAGAGAATCGGGATTGGGCCATAGTCAAGACCACATAAGTAAGTAGCCTTGAGAACCGATGGTTCTCGAGCCTAATGGCCCATAGGGCAGGAGCCTATCTCCTACACCCCCTGGACATGACGCTGGCCACCGTCCCAAGGCAGCAAACCTAGGGGAAACACTGATCTTGTTTTATTTATGATATCGTATCTAGGGAATATTGCACTACCTATATGTTTAGGTGCACGCACCGGAAAGGGAATTAGACAGACTACTGTTCTAATGTTTACATACCTGCATTCGCCCTGCTCAGGACTTCATAATTAAACAACGTGATGCAGTCAAGCAGACAAATCCAGCAAAGAGGAAGACGCATGTATTCGCGAACGGCTCACACGGACATCAGCAAATAACGCCACCCGGGAATCTGAATACGGACATGTCATCAAAGAACAGAACTGGTAATTAACAGAACTTGTAACTAACCTGCTTTGCTGAAATTTCGTAGAGTAGCTATACTAATGGCACCTGTAGTAGTGGATTGCCCGATCGAGGGCTGTGACTATGTAGCTAGACATGAAGAGGCAGCAGTGGTAGTGAGGCCTTGAGTAAGACCTGGGAACACCACCACTAGTGTGTCCTTGAGTAAGGCACTCAGCCCTAAATGACTCCAGGGAGACTGTCCCGGTAATCTCTAAACTGTAAATCTCTTTGGATTAAAAGAGTCTGCTGCTAACTGGTCAGTTATGATGTGTTATGATGTATGTATCCTGATATCTGGGTGACTGACGTGTCTACTTCCTGGTCCAGGTGTACAGCAGCACAGAGTACCTGTACTGGCCACGCCCTCCAACCTCAGCTTCTCCTCCGACCGCAGCCACAGCGAGGACAAGGAGGACTTACCTTCATTAGGCCCCTATACTTTCTTTTACTTATTTCTTGTTTCTTTTTATTATTACTACTCAATCTTTTCAGTTTGTAAAGCGTCTTTGAGTGTCAAAAAAAGCGCTATATAAGTCTAATGTATTATTATTTTTATTATTATTATAATTATAATTATTATTATTATTATCATTATAACAGACTCTCCTCTCCCTACCCCCCAGGTCCTGCTGCTGTCAGCAGCCTCTCCATCCAGGCCAACACTACCAGCAGCCTGTCCTTCCACTGGGCGCCACCGGAGGGCGAGTTCCAGGGCTTCGACATCTGCCTGTACAATGGAGACGACACGCTGCACGACCGGCAGAGCGGCACGCCCGGCACACTGCACTGCTCCTTCCAGGGCCTGAGGCCTGAGCGCCGAGCATTAACAATAAAATGGAGAAACTCAGGCGCCCCTCTATAGCACTGGCCGGGACGGCAGAGACTTGGTCATACTTCATAACCCGCTGGAGTGAATACAAGAGGGGCACTAAGCTGGTCGGACCTGACATCGTCACACAGCTCCTAGAGTGCTGCGAGGAGGATCTGAGGAAAGACCTCACTCGCACGGCAGGCAGAAGCCTGGTAGACAGCGATGAGAGAGAGGTCCTCGCGGCCATGAAGGCGCTCGCCATCCGTGCGGAAAACACCATGGTAGCTCGGGTGGCCCTGTCTAACAAGAAATACAGCTTGACCTGCTTGGCGAAAAGAACCAAGACATGCCATTAAAGGACATGATAGAGTATATCGAAGCCAAGAAGTCCGGGAAACGCTCAGCATCACGCCTACTCGACCCTCAGAGCACAGATATGATCAGTAGTTCATATCGGCGAGGGAAACAGCAGGACCTCCGCACCAAAGGGGCCGCCAGGTTGGAGACACCGAAGGCCAAGCCTGACGGAGCATGCGTTTACTGCGGTGGGATGGGCCACGGAAAAACGCCCATATGGCGCACCAGACGTGACGAGTGCCCCGGCTATGGCAAGACGTGCCAGAAATGTAGCCGCCAAAATCACCTCGAGAAGGTCTGCCTGGGTAGCCGGCCGGCCAAACCCCCACCTGAGAAGACAGATGTGGTGGGCGACGAGCAGACGGCAGCCTTCGTCGAGCTGTGCACGCTTACCGTGGCCAGCGCGGGTGACAAGCTACACACACTTCCCCTCGCTCACCACCTATACGACAATATGTGTGACAAGTGGATGAAGCGTACATCCAACCCGCAGCCTTACATCAACCTCTCCCTCACCGTCGAACGTGAGGATTACAGAGCACTGGGATTTTACCTCCTGAAACGCACCCGCGCAGTGACCCTGCCTGCCATGGCAGGTCGCCCAACAAATGGGGTTGAGTACGGAGGACCTCATTCCCGTATCCATGACCATGAGGGCAGCGAACAACGAGGGCATTCGAATTCTTGGTGCCGCGGTGGTCAGGTTCGCCGGTGACAGCAACGACGGTCGGAGGTTGGAGACACGCCAAATCGCGTACGTGACGGACACTTCAGACCGCATATTCCTCTTCCGCTCAGCCTGCGTGGATCTGGGCATGATCTCGGACAGGTTCCCAACACTTGGGGAGGTGAATCTGGCGGCCTCACGACTATGTGACTGCCCACGGCGTGCGGAGCCGCCAACCAGGTCAACCACGCTCCCCATGCCGGCGACCGAAGCTAACAGGGAAGCTCTACGCGAGCACTTACTCAAAACGTACGCCCAGAGCACATTCAATACGTGCCCCCACCAGCCCCTACCAAGAATGTCAGGCCCGCCTCTCCGTCTCATGCTTGATGAGAATGCGACACCAGTTGCCCATCACACCCCCATCCCCGTGGCCATTCACTGGCAGGATGAGGTGAAGGCAGGCCTCGACCAGGACGTTCGCCTTGGCGTGTTGGAGGAGGTACCCGTCGGTACGCCGGTGACGTGGTGTCATCGCATGGTGATCTGTGCGAAGAAGAACGGCAAACCACGCCGCACAGTCGACTTCCAAGCGCTCAACAAGCATGCGTTCCGCGAAACCCACCACACACAGTCCCCATTCCACCAGGCGAGACGTGTACCCACCGGGAAACGCAAGACTGTGTTCAACGCGTGGAACGGTTATCACAGCATCCCACTGCACGACGATGACCGCCACAAGACGACATTCATCACCCCATGGGGGCGCTACCGGTACCTCTCAGCCCCGCAAGGGTATATGGCGTCGGGAGACGGTTACTCACGAAGGTACGACGAAGTGGTCGCAGACATCGGCAACAAGACCAAATGCGTGGATGACACACTGCTGTGGGCTGACACGATCGAGGAGAGTTACTTGCAAGCGATACAATGGCTGGATGTATGCGGCCGGAACGGAATCATCCTCAACCCGGAGAAGTTCGTCTTCGGCGCATCCACGGTGGACTTTCAAATCAAATCAAATCAAATTGTATTTGTATAGCGCATTTCTTACAAGATGCTCAATGCGCTTCACATAATAAACATTCTCAGTCAATACTGACAGAGCCGCAAGCAGGCAAAAGTAAAAACCTGTACACTATTGGCGCTTTTCCATTTGTCGGCCTGGGTCGGTTCGGGTCGGTTCGGGTCGCTTCTTTAGCTACCCTTCGATACCAGGAACCAAATTGAGACCCGGAACCTTTTTGCCAGGCTGCGTGTGACGTGTGACGCTGCACACCGTTGATTGGTCAATGGAAATCGTCACAACATCGTCATCGTTTGTGTTCATTGTACACCTCTAACCGCCATCTTTAAATACCACATTCGCTCTTGGAAAATGTCACTACAGTTTCTGTAATAGCTTATTAATAAAGATTCGAAAAATTATGCTGACCATCGTATTATCTTAGTTTAATGTCATTTCAATGCATCATAGAACTTTTATTTACAACAAGCATAACACAAAAATCGCTAATATGCACCGTCTTTGCCCGTGAATAACACCGGCTATGGAGGTGGTACAATCACAATACTCCTTTGCTAACTTCACCATCGGTATACGGTCATTTTGAGCCCTTAACCACCGCGCTGACACCCCGAGAAGTTATGCTTTTAACCTTAAACTCAATGAACCGGGAGTTCACCCGCTGCTGCAAGCGTATCTATAACGAACGCGGAGATTGAATGAGCCCCGCGTCAGTCAGCCTTTCCGTAGAAATACATCGCTCTGTTATATATCCAACGTTACATGTTTTAAGGCTGATCTGTGCATGATAGTGCTGCATTATGTTGATCCATTTATATCGATCTATTCTTGCCAATTCCTTATTACCAGTGGAAAGGGGGAAGGCTAAAACACTTTGAATGGGATAGATAGGACTTTCCGTTCAATGAAGCATTGATACTCGCGAGTTCATCTCGCTTTTCCCCCCGTTGATGTATTAAACAATCTAAGCAATCTAATCAGAGCAGTTGTTATTATGTAATATTATTGATGGATGTGCCATTTTTGATGGACAGCAGTGAACGGATGACTTGATGTGAGCATGTATTTGACTAATGCCGATAGTAATAAATCAAGTAGAGATTCCGACCTGTGTTGAACATCCTATTTCCTTGTCAAATCGTGTATGCTGTGCACCTAATCTATCCTGAGATGACACAACGCATTTAAGATCACAATCCTCAATAGATTGATTCCATCGTTTTACCGACAAGAAGATTCTACAATCTGTCAGCCTTTCCGTAGAAATACATCGCTCCCTGTATAACGATATATATATATATATATATATATATATATATATATAACGTTACATGTTTTAAGGCTGATCTGTGCATGATGGTGCTGCATTTTGGCATAATTCTTATCGCATTTCCCCCCGTTGTGCTGTGCCGTTCCGTAGTCCAGAGCTTCATCATCCCCCTTCTAAAACTGCCATCACCCCTTTCCATCCCTGGCGTCATTTTATCAATGAACGTGGTATTATACATATTTACATATTACATATTTGTTGTTATTTATGGAAGTGTCCGGTTGCTGGAGGAACCAGGACGCCGGCTACACTGCACAGTTTAGCCCGAAATAGAGAGAGTGCTTTACACCCCGAGGAGTTATGCTTTTAACCGTAAACTCAATGAACCCGCTGCTGCTCGCAGCACCGAGCCAGCTGGTTGAAACTCCCGTTGACAGCGGGGGGAGAGAAACGTTTTAACAGGGAATTCGCTCCGCGCTGTGTCGACGGTGATAGCAGTGTCGTATCGACACCATTCAAATGGTTTTGGATTCCCTGTCCTCTCCCCTATCCGGACACGTTTGAATTGTTATCCTAACCCACGGTAAACCGAAGTTATTAACCCGCAAAGGGTGCCCCTGGGCACCGTGTTTGTCCGTGAATAACACGGCACACAATGATACTACAGTTCATAAAGCAGACAAGTGAAGGCAGTGGTTTTAAGGGTTCAAAAAACATGACTTTATTATGTGTACATAGCTTCCTCTCTCTCTTTCTCTTTCTCTCCAAAAAAATCACGGTTAATAATATACCACATGCCGAGAGAAAAGTATACGATAGCTTCAAGTTCCTCCATGTCGCTGTTGTTGTGGCTGTGTTGTGTCTCGTGAAAATATACGTCACCACCATGGCGCGCTTTTATGACGCGTAACTCCGCCTACTATCGCCTACTCCTCCTACTCGTTCCTGGTCTGTTGTGTATAGTGGAAAACCAGAACTGTTCAAAAGCGTGCCGAAGCGAGCCGACCCGAACCGACCCGAAGCGATCCGGGCCGCTGGTGGAAAAGCGCCATATGTAGCCAGGAAAATTCCCTTGCAGCCCTCTACACATAGAGCGACTACTAGCCAGTTTGCCTACCAGCACCCAGCGGTGGCCCCCCCCCCCCCCCCCGGGGAGCCCCCGCCGCCCCACACACCCAGCCCACCCCACCACCAGCACACCCGGCCCAGCCAAGCAAGCACAGACCATAAAAGGCCCCGCACAAGGACGGCCACGCAGGTGCCCCGGCGGCGGAACAGACCAGGCACACGGGGCAGCCGGGAGCCCCCAAGGGGAGGCCCAAGGACCACCGGCGCATAGCAAGCAAGCAAGGGCGAAAAACCTGTACACCATGTATCCAGGAAAAGTTCCTTGCATATTATCGGCGTACACACTGTCCATAAATGTATGAATGAATGAATGAATGGTCTCTATTGTCATTGCTACAGTACAGGTACCAAACAACGACATTTAGGAGGGGTGGCTCCCCTGGTGTTAGGAAAGAAGAAAAAAAAACACTTAAAAAAAAATTTTTCACAAGAAGGGAAGGAGCTGGTTTACATAAATAAAGGCTATGTACACTATCCACTATACTATACTGTACAGATAGACGACTAGGGTTGTCATATTGCACATAGTGTTATTGCACATTTATTTAAAGTGTCGCAGTTTGCAGGCTTGAAATGTACATATTTGTGCCTCAGCACTACACCTGATTTTTTCAGTCCAGCAGCTGCCAACAATCCGTCCAGACTGTCCAGGGCCCAGAACCTAGGTCTTTGCTGTGTTCAGGGCCTTGATGAGAGTCACCAGCACTTGTCATTGCTCATTGTCATTATATAAGCAATTCTATTTTATGAAGATAGTAGTAGGCTATTTCGTGGTGTTGGTAACAGTGGGCAATCATTTTAAATGTACTGTCTTCTTTTTTTATTACAGCTTTGATGCCCAGATGGGATGGGAAGGAACTACACCGAAGTCCCACTAGATGCTTTATGGACTATAATGATAAATGCATGCACACGGACACAACATTATTATTTTTTACCATTCTATTATTGTATTGCTCAATTGTATCTTGCCTAATTTTTTCCATTGCCATGAATTTTACTCTCTTGTACTTGTAATGGGATGTAATAAACTTTTGGCACACATGGCAATAAGAAATCATGAATCTTGAATTATTATTATTATTATTATTATTATTATTGTTTAGCTATTTAAACGTGTCAGCCCTGCAACAACCCCACTGACAGATGACAGGTAGATAATGACAGGTAGTGTAATGGGGGAGTGGTTGTCTTGAGGGAGTGATTAGGGTGGAGTTAACCAGCTATTGTTCCCACCCATTACCTCTGTGAACGTCTCTGAAGACTTTTGAGGCTGGATATCTCAGTACGGTGGTTCAGGGGGTATCAACATTCAAATATCCATGACTTCTTCAACTTGTTTCAGATTTCAATGTACTGTATGACACACATTTTAAAGTTTACAATCTACCCTTTCATAATCTGGAAAAAAACAGCCCTAGTTGCGGACTTTTTAACCATGCCCTGTCACATATTTCATGATCATTAAACTGTTGTTTATTATATCGAGTGGGTACTTTAAAACTCCAAGTTTCGTGTTATGAGTCTCCGAGTGGTTTAGCAGTAGGCTGCGTTCATAAATTCGCTCTGGAAATCTGATCAGCAGTCATGGAATGCCTCTTGTCCAATCAAATTACTTGGTCCTTTTATTACGTTGAGCCCAGTGTGCCCTCCGGCACTCTCAGAGAGAATTTACGAACACAGCCATCATGTCAATCGTGTTTTTTTTCGGAATAATATCGAGCAACTTCGGATAGAATCTGTATCTGTTTAAATGTCATTATTCGTGCTATCCGAATATCGTATTCGTATTCGGGTACATCCCTAGTTTAAGTAACTCAATTCAGAGAACAAGTGGCAACTCTCATAGCTAACAATAGAGGCTACTGTAGACTACTGTAGCCAGGTTCCTCCAGTTCGGAGCCAGGCTAACTGTGTAGCCTACTATCTGTACTGTGTGGTATCGTATGTTACTAGCTTCTATCTATGTTACAGTAACTGTAAGTGTGCTGGCCATGTAAACAGTAAAACATGACATGGATTTCAAGAGAGATCAGTTTAAATGCATATAACAACTGCAATGGATTTTGAGTGTGCTGGCCGGACCGGACTTTGAAATAGGAGCGACACGCATGAACACTAAGATAATGCCCGCATTTCACAAGCATCAATTATTGGGGGGGACAAATTGTCCATCTATGAACATTGAAGGGGACGTGTCCCCCTGTCTCCCCATACAATTTCGCCCATGCATACAGTACATACAGTACATACAGTACAGTACATACAGTACAGTACATACAGTATAGTACATACAGCGGGGCTCTTGTGAGACACACGTCAGGGGAGGCTGGTGGAGGTAGCAATGAGAGGACGTGCTCATTGTAACACATGGACTGGAATGAGGAACGGTATCAATGGTGTGTTTGATATCCTCCGATTTCTACCTCCACCAGCCTCCCCTGACACACGCTGAGATTTGTCAAGAAGTGGTCCTCTGTGGTTCAGTGTGGACCTCTGTGGTTCAGTGTGGTCCTCTGTGGTTCAGTGTGGTCCTCTGTGGTTCAGTGTGGTCCTCTGTGGGTCAGTGTGGTCCTCTGTGGTTCAGTGTGGTCCTCTGTGGTTCAGTGTGGTCCTCTGTGGTTCAGTGTGGTCCTCTGTGGTTCAGTGTGGTCCTCTGTGGTTCAGTGTGGTCCTCTGTGGGTCAGTGTGGTCCTCTGTGGTTCAGTGTGGACCTCTGTGGTTCAGTGTGGTCCTCTGTGGTTCAGTGGGTAGAGCGTGGCGCTAACAACACTTAGGTTGTGGGTCTGATTCCCGCTGGGACCATATATGCTGGTAAATGTATGCACTCACTGCAATGTACGTCGCTTCGGACAAAAGCATCAGTTAAATGAGTAACTTGTTGTTTTTTTCCCCAGTAAGCTACTGGTTGAAGATTATACATAGCAGTCGTTATCATTCATCGCTGTTATGAGTTGAATGTCCTTGAACCAACAGATTATTGAGAAGTCAAATGAAAGTTCTATGTAGCAAAGTCTGCATTGGCTATACAACTCACTAGAAATACATCCCTTCTCAGTCAAGACTAACTAGACTGCCTTTCTTTCTCCCAGGGCTGAGTCACACATCCCTCCTTTTTCACCAACTGTCTACACTGGAGTGTCCAAGCCTCGACATTGTACCACCTAAGACAAAACACCCTCTACAGCCACAATAACATCATCAACCACAATAACACCATCGCCTCCTCTGTGAGAGTCCTTTAGAGAGAGAGGGGGAGAGAGAGAGAGAGAGAGAGAGAGAGAGAGAGAAAGAGAGAGAGAGAGAGAGAGCGAGAGAGACGTCAATCGTTCCCATGTCCCTCATTAGGGCGCGAGGGGCCTTTCAGTGTGGAGTGACAGACAGCTTGTAACACTGAACCTGAGGTGCCGGCTCGTTAGCTGGGCCCGGGGTACGAAGGGGACATAATGAAAGAGGCTGGCAACACATCTCACTCTGTCTATTAGGCCTCTCAGTTCAACACATCTCACTCTGTCTATTAGGCCTCTCAGTTCCTCCTCGGGAAACAGCTCACAGGCTTCCTTTCAGACCAGGGCCCAAACAAAGACCCGGGGTCTGTTAAGAATGCCAGACAGCTTCACCTCTCTCTCCTCCTCGTCCTACTCCTCCTTCTCCTCCTCCTCCACTCCTCTCCTCCTCTCCTCCTCCTCTCGTCCTCCTCCTCCTCCTCTCCTTGCTGTAGCGGGCATGGCCAGCTGGGTAGGGAATGTCACACCGCAGAGCAGCGCGCCGTGAGGGGAGCGGCTATTATCAGACACACTCATTTGTTCTCCGGCTCGACACCCCCACCACACACCATCTCTACACCCCCCCCCCAACACACACACAGCGCTGTCACCTCACACCACCCCAACACCACCCTATCACTCCCTCTCCTCCATCAATTCCTGTGCCCCTTACTCCCCCCCATCCCTTTTCATCAGTCTGTGTGCACCCTCACCCATCAACCCCCCCCACAAACACACACATCCCCACCCTCCTTCAGTCCCTGTGCCCCCCTACTACCCCAACCCTCATCCATCACCACTCACCCCTCCTCCACCCCTGAGCGGACTCCATCAGTCTCTGTACATCCTTTCCAACCAACCCCCCCCCCCCCCCCATCTTAACAACCCTGAGGTAGTCTTGACAAACCCCCGTCCTGTGTGTCTGGTGTCAGAGCAGCAGAAAGCAAAGTGTGTGTGGAGCTGAAGCCTCCGGGCCCAGGGCCATTCTGCCTGCATCTAATTGGTTTCTGGGGCTTCTGGGATGTCACTCAAACACACTCGCCCCCTTTTCTTTCTTTTTTTTAGGCAATCTTGTAGCTCATTACGCCTGCCTGGAGCCTCATTGAAGAAGAACATCGGTTTCTCATACAGAGTGGGGGGGGGGGGGGGGTGGAGGGGGCAGCAGGACACTGGGGGAGTGAGAGGGAAGGCAATAATTAGTTATTTCATGTGAAGCAGCATTTGGGTGGAGGCCGTCCCCAGGGCAGGTTGTGATGACCTTTGTGATCGCCACACCTGGTCTGCTAGCGGTGACATCATGCGGCCACGGGAGACCCTCCCACAGAGCGCGGTAATGAACCACTTCCACAACACATTTGTCCAAGTCACTTTCTCTCAACTTTCTCTTTTTCTTGACATTTAAACTTTGGTTCGAGCCCGACGCATGAGATCACATAGTACAGAAGATGACAGAAGACTTAATTGACTCTGAAAAGACCCTCCTACCTTGCCGACCTCGTCCCCCTCCACACCCCCTCCCGTTGCCTCAGGTCTGACGACCAAACCACCCTCAAGACCACCAGGACCAAGCTCCGGACCTGGGGTGATAGGGCCTTTTCAGCCGCAAGCCCGTAAATTCGCTTTCTTGTTTACATCACAACCACAGAGATTGTCAAGGCTACAGAGGATCTAGAACTAGAAACAACATCACAGGCCATCCTCTCTGCCCACGGAGGGGGAAACAGAACGCCCATAATGCTTTGCTGCCTGCTGAGAGATAGCCACGATGACACATGTTAGGAAACATGTCTGGTCGGGTTCGAGAGGCACGGATCGTGTTTGGATAACATGTCACAGACGTTTACTGTGAGGTCCAGCTAATATGACATGTCTGACATGGGCAAACCAAACATCTCTGAGATGAAACGCTGAAGAAACCCCAAGAGGCTCCACGGTCATCACTCATCTGCGTACCAGTCTCTGAGTTGTTCTTACTTTACTGACAATAACACACAGGGTTCGACAGTAACGCCGTTTTACTTGCCCGGACCAAGTAAAACATTCGCCGAGGGTATCCCGGATATTTTTACCTGTGTGCAGGAAGAACAACAGACGGCGCAGGCGAGAGACTAGACTAGATGATCGTGAGTGAAGATATTATCAAAGCGGCAGGCGCGTACGCTTTGATAATACCTTCACTCACAATCATCTAGTCTGGTCTGGCGCCTGTTGTTCTTCCTGCACACAGGTAAACATCTAGCAGCGTCGTCGGGCTCGCACAAACAACCCCGGCGAATGTTTTACTTGGTCCGGGCAAGTAAAACGGCGTTACTGTCGAACCCTGACACAGTTTTGATACAATCTAATACTGTATAATGACCAGCTCAGTGGCCTTGCGGTTAAGGTGTCCGCCCTGAGATCGGGAGATCAGGAGTTCGATCCCCGGCCGAGTCGTACCAAAGACTATAAAAATGGTACCCGACGCCTCCCTGCTTGGCACTCAGCATTAAGGGTTGGATTGGGGGTAAGACCCTGTGACATACCAGCGTCATGTCCAGGGGGTGTACTTGTAGACAGGCTCCTGACCTATGGGCCATTAGGCTCGAGACCCATCGGTTCTCAAGGCTACTTACTTTACTTAACACTTTACTTAACACTTAATACTGTACAATAACCAGCTATTAGGAGGCTACCCATAGACATAGCCGGAGCCCGTTGGACCCGATATCATACAGATAAAACAACCCAGACCTGAACCCGCAAACATCCAAAAACTAAAGGTTGACCCGTGCATCACCACCAGCTCTCCTGTTCTAGCTACGCTGGAGATGAGTGGTTGAGTAGCGACTGTAGCACCACATCACACTGCAGCATATACCACATTAATACTTCAAGGTAGCTCCAAGGAATACAGGAAGGACATGGAGCCTAGCACAGCAGAGGACAGAGAGAGAGAGAGAGGGGGGGGGGGGGTTCACAGAGAGAGAGAGAGAGAGAGAGAGAGAGAGAGAGAGAGAGAGAGAGGGGGATTCACAGAGAGATATACTGTATATAGAGAGAGGTGTGCACAGAGAGAGATAGAGAGAGGGGGGGGATTCACAGAGAGAGAGAGAGAGCGAGAAAGAGAGAGAGAGGATCCATGCTGTACAGTAAACACTAAACACAGCTCTCTCTTTCTCTCCTCTCTCTTCTCTCCATAGCTGACCCAGTGTGACGTCCTGGGGCTGTACCTCCTGCTGACACCCCCTCCTACTCCCCCCCCCCCGCCCCCTCCCCCACCCTCCTGCTGACACCCCTGAGACGCAGCATTTGCCCAACTGACAAATGAGGGAAAGGGACACGCGATCAGGGGCTTCTTCAACAGTGCACCACCCGGAGGTGTGTGTGTGGGGGGGGGGGGTGGTTAGCACTGTATAAACCCTCTGGTCCTTTAAATGGTAAATGGTAAATGGACTGCACTTTTATAGCGCCTTTTTTGCTGCTCCAAAGCACTTTACAACGGCCTCTCATTCACCCATTCACACACCAATGGCGGCAAGCTGCCATGCAAGGCGCTGGCCTGCTCACTGGGAGCAATTTTTGGGGTTCAGTGTCTTGCCCAAGGACACTTCGACATGTGGCCAGCCGGGGCTCGAACCGCCGATCTGCCAACCTTGTGATTGCCGATCTGCCCCACTGCCCCACAGCTGCAGGAGGAAGACCATGCTTGACACCAATGGAGAGTGTTTGATGCTGTTCCTCATACCATTCCATGCAATACAATGAGCCCCGTCCTCCTATTTCTACCTCCACCTGCCTCCCCTGCTGTACATACATCTATACATCTATACAGCATTCTTCATAACAGTTATAGTACAGTATGCACTATATGTGTGCTTCCTGGGTGGTTATGGGTGGTTATGAAACCAGATATCACAAGGCCAGATCTCAGTGGTAGAGAGCACACACACCTCACATACACACCTCACACACACACCTCATACACACACCTCACACACACACACCTCACACACACACCTCATACACACACACACCTCACACACACACACCTCACACACAGAGAGGTCCAACTGGGATCCTAGGTGGGTCGGTCCGACAGTTGAGATGAAAGGTAATTAAGGTAGGGGTTATGGTTATGGTTATGGTTATAAAGATCCCACTAACAGCATCTGCCCCTAGCACACAGGGTCCCCGTCCTGTGATCCTTCACTCTGGGGTCATCATCGTCAAGTGTGTGTGTGTGTGTGTGAGCTGCCACTCTGCCTCTGTAAGTCATGTGGTGGTGTGTGTGGCTGGAAACAAAGACATACCTTAACCAGAGGGATTAGGGGCTGCTGGGTAATCCTTCATGTGACCAGAACCAGACCTCCAGACAGGTCATTGGTTGAATTCTGACGGTGGGAAACACCGGCAGGTGTAGGGAGAGAAGCACACACCTTGTCAGACCTAGTAAGCTATAGTAACACTGGATTGGATTTGTTTTCGCTCCAAATGCTTGAGGTGCTCAACCAAAGGACAAATCCAAAAAGGATATGGACCCAGGTCTAAAGACGAACAATGAATATGAATATGAAATGCACAGAGGAATGAATGGAGACGATAACAGATGAGAGGTAACGCGCCCGCGTGTCATCAGAGGGTGTTGATTAAAACAGAAAAGGCGACTGAGGTTGATATTCACCCGACGCCAGCCTTACTGCCTGGGTGTTCCTCCAGGAAGCAGCGTGTATGGGACCTGAATACACTCCTCTGTGTGTGTGTGTGTGTGTGTGCGTGTGTGAGTGAGTGTGTGAGTGTGTATGGGACTTGAATACACTGTGTGTGAGTGTGTGTGCCTGCATGTGTGTGTGTGTGTGCGTGTGTGAGTGTGTGAGTGTGTATGGGACTTGAATACACTGTGTGTGTGTGTGCCTGCACGTGTGTGTGTGTGTGTGTGTGAGTGTGTGAGTGTGTATGGGACTTAAATACACTGTGTGTGTGTGCTGTGTGTGTGTGTATGTGCCTGCACACGCGTGTGTGTGATGTGAATACACTCATGCTTTCAGTTGTTCTGTCTCAACAGAATCCCCACCTGCTGCTAGTGTGCCTGTTTTCCTGCCTGTTTTCCTCCCGCCTGCCTTTCACACACACACACACACACACACCCACACACACACACCAAACTGTCAATAAATAAACATCCACAGAATAAATTCATTAAAATAATAATTTGACTTTGTAAAAAAAAAGGAGGAGTCTTTATGTGTGTGTGTGTGTGTGTGTGTGTGTGTGTGTGTGTGTGTGTGTGAGACATTGTGGCTGTGATTCAGATGGAAATACAGGGAAGCTTCTGGAAGCTTCTTTTCCGTGGTGTTCAGCTCTTTCCTGGTTATACAGAGTCACAGCTGGACTTTTGTTCTCCACTGGGGTTCATGTTCATTTACCACTTCCCTTCTCTGCTTACGGAGGGACTGACTGTAGTCACACACACACACACACACACACACACACACACACACACACACACACCATCATGCTTGATACTCAGGCAGCAAGGCTCTTTGAGGAGAAGTGAAAAGTTATGAAGTACAGAGAACATGCATGGTCCTGTTCTACCTGCAGCAGGCCATGCATACAGCATCCATCTGCCCTGCAGGTCACAATGACACTGAAAAGAAAAAGATGAATTGAACTTAATTGAAACATCGTCATCCAGTGAACCGTACTACTGTACATTGGCTTCGGTTCGGAATCCCTTATGCATAGGCTTTAGCTCAAAGAGCTAACACAGTCTTGTGGCATGCACAGACGACCTGGGTTCAAATCCAGTCTGTCACATGAGCAAGAGACTGTATGACTGTACAAGACTGTATGTGTGTGAACCCCTGCCACAACAGTGTGTGTGTGTGTGTGTGTGTGTGTGTGTGTGTGTGTATGTGTGTGTGTGTGTGAACCCCTGTGCATGCTCTGAACCAGCCTAGCAGCCCTTTTGCTCTGCTAAGCCATAAGCCTTTTAGCGGGTGTGAAATTCTGCGACTTGGATTAGAAATAATGCCAATAACCCCACTTCATCCTACCTATCAGCAGCCAATAACCCCACTTCATCCTTCATCCTACCTAGTCAGCATGTACAGTAACAGAACCCCCTGCTTGTCCACATATTCTACTGTACACTGTAACACTCACAAATACTTCCTACAGTTACAAGTGTGTGTTCTTTATTTTTAACATATAACCTGATTTCTTTTCAGCCCCAATAGGCTTTTTTGCCAGGCCACCAATGTATTATATATATATATTTTTTTTTTAAATACAATACATACTTTACATTGCAATTACAATAGTCTCTATATACTGTGCATGTTAACCTCATGTTAAAGGCACAATCCACCGTTTTCCCCCCTGAATTGTGCTGTACAGTCACTGTGCGTTGTACAGATTAGTCAGTTGCATTTAACAGCATGTGTGTGTGGTGGGTTTCTCTGTACATCAGGGGGAGGCTGGTGGAGGTAGAAATCGGAGGACGGTCTCATTATAAAGGCATGGAATGGAATGAGGAATGGTATCAAACACAACTCATTGCAGTCCATGCATTCACAATGAGCCCGTCCTCCGATTTCTACCTCCGCTGGCCTCCCCCTGCATGACAGAGGCTGGTGTTGTCCTGCCGTGCCCTCCTGGGGTAATGACGTCACGTATACTTTACCGCAGTGTTGCACTCTACCTGTTGTTCTCACTCGTTCTATAAAAAGTGAGCAGAAAAAAACTCCACTTCCACCCGCCTTCTCTTTTATTTCTCAATCACCCGTTCAGATTCACCCTAATCATCGAGCCTTTTCAAGCCGCCTGAAATGAATTCATCCACACCAATGGACACGCAGTTGATGATTCAGATTTGCGACACATGACAGGATTTAGGAGCCTTCGTAAAAACAAACAGGCGAACAAAGTGACAAGCCGTCAACAACGCGCGTCAACAGATGATACACACCCGTATCATCTGGACACACCAGTAACCCCGTACGGTGAGGATCGCCCCCCAGACACAGCCGTGTTACTGTCCGACCACGGCAACATGACTCTCTGCCAGGTCGGCGCTCATTAACCCTTACCCGGCTGATCATTTAGGTCACACAAACAAATACGACCATACAGGGACTCAGACCTCAGCAGGACGCAGCGCAGCAGTGTACCGTTACGTACTGTCACCGGACTCTGCTAATGTCAATGGGTCAGAAGTCAACATCACCGGTCTTGACATGAATTCACCCCAGCCTGTGCTCCGTTCGCCACTGCCGACAGCTCCACCAGGTCTGGGTCATGAATCTATAAATGCACACTTGAAAATAAAGGGTGATTTCGAAAAAAGGAAATCATGAATTGTTTGTCGTCTTGAATTGACTTGAATTGGCACCAAATTGACCCCAGCCCTGTTCTACAGTACATTGAACCTCTGTACAATATTTAGTAATATGGCCATTAGTAGCCTATTTGTGTCATTATAATAATAATAATAATAACAATAATAATAATAATAACAGTAATAATAATAAATAAAACTACATTGAAAAGACATTCGAGAGCCACAGAGAGACTGTGAGCCAACTGTCATTCCTGTAAGGACCTTGTTATAATTCTTATACTTCATACTTCTTACCTAGGCATTATAGGTTACATTATTACTGTGGCTTTGCACCTGTGTCCACCCTGTATGTTTAACCTATCACATGACACACATGTTCTATCTCACCTGTACATTTACAGGTCTGGCCAGAGGGACTTCACACACCCTGTCAGACGTGAGCTGTGTCTCTCATCTGTGAGCTTTGTGTCATATGTATCATGTGGTTCATGTTGCCGGTCATATGGTACTGTAGGTTTCCTAATTACTGAGGCAAGAATGCATGAGCTGAGCTGAGGGGTCTGGGGGCAGCACAGCAACTCTGACATGTACTACTGTTACACTGGGTGTGTGTGTGTGTGTGTGTGTGTGTGTGTGTGTGAGAGAGAGAGAGAGAGAGAGAGAGAGAGAGAGAGAGAGAGAGAGAGAGAGAGAGAGAGAGAGAGAGAAGGAATACAGTAGCCTCATGTATAGGAGTGCAGGGGCATGTGGGAGGCAGGCAGGTTAAATACCCAGGTGGTTATATGATAGGCATCATACAGTATGACACATTACATCACTGGGTGTGATACTATTGAAGTGTAAATAAGTCGCATGAAGAAAAGGTCAAAGTTCATAGGTTGGCATTCTGGGTTGAGGTCTACATCTGTCAAGCTACAATAAGTTGTTGACACAAGTTATTATAAATTCTATTACAGAGCTTTGGCCTGGCAAAATAGCTCATACATATGAAGCTTTATTGTACACTCACTGACCACTTTATTAGGAACACTATACTAACACTGGGTAGGGCCTCCCTTTGTTCTCAGAACAGCCTCAATTCTTTGTGCCATTGAGTCCACAAAATGTTGGAAACATTCCTTTGAGATTCTGGTCCATGATGACATGATTGCATCACGCAATTCCACCGATTTTTCAGGTGCACTTTCAAGCTGTGAATCTCCCGTTCTACCACATCCCAAAGGTGTTCTATTGGATTCAGATCCGGTGACTGGGAAGGCCACTGAAGAACCCTGAAGTCATTCTCATGTTCATGAAACCGGTTTGAGACGACTTTTGCTGTGTGACATGGTGCATTATCATGCTGGAAGTAGCCATTAGAAGATGGGGACATTGTGGCCATGAAGGGATGCACATGATCAGCAACAATACTCAGATAGGCTGTGGCATTCAAGTGATGATTGATTTGTATTAACAGGCCCAAAGTGTGAAAACATTCCCCACACCATTACGCCACCTCCACCAGCCTGGAGTGTTGACAGGTGTACAGGTGTTCCTAATAAAGTGTTCAGTGAGTGTAAATGTCATGTCTATTTTTGTTTGTGAAAAATCCTTGAGCCCTTGGTCACAGGCTACAGTAGATGACCCTCCTCAAATGTTTTTTTATGCATCATAGTTTGTTAAATAAAAGCACAAGTCCAACCAAACACATATCTGTGTGACTGTTTTATCAGGTTTGAGGGTGGTAGGTGAAATAGGGCACACAGTGCCCCCTGTTGGTGAGGACGCCTCACAGCGGTGCTGACAGAATGGTCCATGGACTGAAGGAACTGGCTAACATGGTGTTGTAGGCTGTCTGGATATTGGCATTTGCCTTAAAAAATTATCTTAGGAAATTGTTCGTAATCATGTTTGAATAATAATATTAAGCAAGTTCTGCGTCAAAACTGAAGGTATAATTTTGTGTTAAGAAATGTTTGTACTAATATTTTTCACATACTAGTCTTCAGTTTTAATACTACATGACAATACCATCATAATTCTGCTATTTTTACAATTATATACAAATGATAATAACAAGCTATGGGCGGATAGATTATTATTATTATTATTATTATTACTATTATTATTATTATTATTATATATGAATAATAATAATTGAATCGATTATTAACTAAATTCAGTTCAGTTTTCAGTTCAGTTCAATTCAGTTCAGAATCTACGTGGAGTTTAGTAGTGTGTTTTGTGTTGGGAAACAAACCTTGTGTCATTCTCCCTAACGGCCTGTAGATGGCAGTGCAGAACACAATATGAGCCACAACCACTTATCGCTGTGGCACTGTATGGGATGTAGATCAACTGTAGAAACTGTTAGAGAATAACAAATAAAACATGATTACTTACAGTAACAGCTCCAAACACATGTATTAATTCTTAAAATGTGTTTTTTTTAATCAAGATTACATCAAGGTTTAGGTTTTTAATGACCAGTGTGTGTAGTAGCTAGTGTTGGATGTAAAAGATTCATCATGTTTTGAATGACATTTATTCATCTATTGATACACTGTTGAAGGCCATGGAGCTGAGTGAAGGCTATATTAATTATGCTGATCATTGTACCTTGTGCCTTCAATAACATAGGTGCAATAACAACATGCACTATGACTGCTACATGGTTTATGGTTCTCTATGGGTCTCTACTGTATGGTTGAGAAGCATGCATATATGATCTATGTAGTTTATGCTATTCTAGTACTACAATCACTAACATAATTCGTTTTAGAGTGAATATACATTGAGAGATACATGCACTACCACCCCTTTCACTGTGGAACCCTCCCCTCCCCAGGTCATAACAACTCCTTAATTCCCTGTGAAATGTAATGGATGTAAGTGGATGTAAACTTTCCACTTGAAGTACTTTGATGACCTTTATGATTGTTCTGTTCTGTGTAATTGTAAATTGTATTTGGATATTTGGATATTGTGTGTTCTTAATTGTGACCCCTGACTGCAAGCCAAGTTTCCATCTGGGACAATAAGGTGAACTGAACTGAACAGTAGTGTATGTCCACATGGCATACCCATGCTTCTCTATGGTTAAGGGTTTTTTGTTTTTATCTAGGTGGCTTATGCTAGGCTAGTACTAGCAAAAATCAATAAATAAATGAATGACAGAAATAATTAATTGACTAAATACTAAGAAAGAAAACACTGGCTTAGTTGATACCTCATATTAGATGTGAAGGTGAGTGCCCAGTGTGCTCAAGTTTTCTACGTGGAATGATACTGCAAACCTTTCTCGAACATCCACTGAACCCTCTTTGTAGACGACGTTACACACGATAAAGGTTAACATGACGTGATGGACTTGACTGGTTTCCAACAAGGTCTTTTGAAACTGAATGATACCAAATCCACAACACTGAGTGTGTGCTGCGGGGTCAAGCTAGGCCACGCTCACAGTATGTAGGAGCTCTTGTGCACTCACTCATCCTGAACCCTAAACCCTTCCCCCTCCCCCCTGGGCAGACCAGCGTTCCCCTGGGCAGACCAACGTTCCCCTGGGCGGACCAACGGATGTCACGGTTCAGGCCAGCAGTGATTACATTGCTCTAATTCCTCTCAGTCAGAGTGTCACACTGGCCGACAAACCAGAGCAGAGGCTTCTGGGACAGGGAGAGGAAGAACGAGTCAAATGCCAAGTAGAGGGAAAGATGGAGATGGAGGGAGGGAAATGGAGAGAAAGAGGAAGCGATACATCGGGTAGGAGGAATTAAGGTTAGGCCAAGTCAAAGGCTGGGTCTGACAGCTGGTTATGAAGCAGAAGAAATGTAGTTTAGGGGACAACTAGCCTACTTGAGTGTGTAACTAGTCTACTATAACTAGAGGGTGTTCATATATTTGAGATTTCGACTATGAGTAGAGTCACAATAGTGTATGTTAATATGTTCAGTTTGCATTTGGAGGAACTAGCATGGATGCAGCACCTCATTCAGCAGCACAAATAAGCTGTATAGCAGATGGAGTCAGCTTGTGAGAGGAGTCGTATAACCCCCCACATACTGAACTGCACACGCACACACCAACACACACACACACACACACACACACACACACACACACACACGTGTTATCTATTTCTATCTAAAATTGATTGGAAAACAACAATAAAGGCTTCTAATTAGCTAACATGTCTGTGTGCTGCTGTGCAGGGAGGAGAGTGGTCCTAAACACTCCGACATCATCGACATGCTGTGAACACACACACACACACGCACACACACACACACACATACACACACACACACACATATACACACACACACACACACACACATACACACACACATATACACACACACACACACATACACACACACACACACACACACACACACAAAACAGGCTCCTCTCAGGCTCCGAAAGACACAAACGAGATGTAGTCATGGCAACGGGAGAAAACACGCTCTACTACTCCATACTATATGGAGACAGAGGTTATAGTCTCTTCAACTACCTGGCTATCTTTCTATCTGTCTGTCTGCCTGCCTGTCTGTCTGTCTATCTGCCTGCCTGACTGTCTGTCTACCTGCCTGCCTATCTGTCTGTCTGTCTGTCTTTCTATATATCTGTCTCTGTCTATCTATCTGTCTGTCTGTCTGTCTGTCTGTCTGTCTGGCTATCTTTCTATCTATCTATCTATCTATCTATCTATCTATCTATCTATCTATCTGTCTGTCTGTCTGTCTGTCTGTCTGTCTGTCTGTCTGTCTGTCTGTCTGTCTGTCTGTCTGTCTGTCTTTCTGTCTGCCTTCCTGTCTATCTGTCTGCCTGTCTGTCTGTCTGTCTGCCTGCCTGTCTGTCTGCCTGCCTGTCTGCAAGGTTAGACAGACAGGTTAATTGAGAAGTGGCTGTGTGTTTACAGTGGCTGTGTGTTTACCTCCTGTCTGTACAGGATCCACCAGCCCTGAGAACATCTCTGAGAACATCTCAGACAGACACGTCTTCACATCACAGGTCATTCTCTTTCTCTTCACATTCATTTGCATTTTCACACATACACACAAACACGGACGCACACACAGACATACACACAAACACGGAGGAAAAAAAGGGAAATTCTGAAATGAGACAAGCAATGCTATCCACTTTACTACACTAGACTAGCAATGCTCTCCAAAATACTAAAATAGACTAGCACTGCTATCCACTATACTAAACTAGACTAGCAATGCTCTCCAATATGGGGTCCACCCGCTGTGCCGACGGACCACGATGCCGACGGACCACGATGCCGACAGTTTATTAGCGGATTTCTGCAAGAGCTGACAAGACGGTACATGTGGGAAAACTAGGGTTAGGGTTAGGTGCTAGGGTGCTACGGTTAAGGTTAGGGTTGGGGTTAGGGGTAGGGTTAGGGTTAGGGATAGGATTAGGGTTAGGGTTAGACATGCCAGTATGTACCAAGTCGACGTAGCACCTAACCCTAAACGTAGTTTTCCCACATGTACCGTCTTCCCCAGGCCCGTCACTATGGGCGGGCCTCAGGGGGCCAGGCCCCCCCACAGACGTGCTGGTGCCCCCCCAACTGGCAGCCAGATATTAAAAAAAAAAAAAAAAAAAAAATCTAAAAATATTATTCATATTTTATGTTAAATGAAGACATTAAAATTGAGAAACAATAGTGTGTTTTTCATTTTGTTGGACGGGATTCTAGTGACAACCAATCATTTGAAAGTTGAAAGTTGAAAGTTGCACGTTACGCACGCTGCTGCTCCCGCCATTTCAGTTGTGTGAGGCGAGGCGAGCACTGAGCAGTTGAGTGAAATCTGCGCTTTTTGATGGATAAAGCTTTTTGAATAAAGATGGATATAAGAAAGTGGATTACCGGTAAATCCTCGAAAGGTGCAGCTGCACCCAACCCCGATGGACATACGTAGCACCAGCATTAGCGACTGTGGGCAGCCTGACACTAGCACCCCGACGGCTACCACTAGTGAGGTAAGTCCTACTAGCCCAACTGTTAGTGCTAGGGCTACTACTAGCCTTGCTAGCCCCCCGATGAAAGTTTTGTTACTTTTCGAGCCACCAAACAGACTGCTACAAAGCGAGAACATGGACCTGTTCACTGCGGTTACTCTTGTGAACAGTGCATCTGAATGCATAAAATCACTGCGCACAGAGGATGAGTTTACTGCGCTCTGGGACCTCTGCTCTCCTCCAGCCTCAGCCACTGACGAGGCTGGTCCCAGCTGTCCAACTAAGAGAAGACGCACAATTAACAAGAGCTTTGGTGCATTTGTAGTTGAAGGAACGGTTGGACAGTCACAGAGGGACACTGGCGAAAAGACAGAGTTCCTGAGAGTGTTTTACAGTGTTATTGATGCTGTGCAAGGAGAGATGGATGCGCGTTTTGGAGAGCGCAGCTGCAAGCTCATTGGTGCGCTGGCTGCTTTAAACCCAGAGGCCGAGGATTTCATGGATCCATCGAAGGTCACTCCTCTCCTAAGATTAGCTCGAACTGAAGTGGTTGAATCTGAATATGCTGTGGCTCGTGGTAGGTTCCTGGTAAAGAAGATGGAGGACACCTCGTTTCCCCCCAAAGATGGACAATGGACAATAGCCAATATTCTCAGTATACATTCCACTCAGCACTCCAGGCCATGCCAACTGTCATCCAAGCTTATACACTCGCCCTAACTTTGGGAGCGTCTACCGCGACTTGTGAAAACTATTTTTCAACACTTAAAAATGTTTTCTCTGAGCATCGGCGCAGCATGTTGCACAAGCGCAAGGCTCAACTGATTCAGCTTGCCTTCGAAAAGGACCTCACCCACAAGTTCAAGGATGAGTGGAAGGACTTACTGATGAGGAGATTCAGCACTGAAAAACGCCGCCTCCTTCTTTTCTGAGCCGGGTGTGTGTGTGTGTGTGTGTCCGTGTGAGCACACGCCGTGGTGATGTTTTGCTAGTTGTATTCTCGACAGCTTTTTCAACTGGAGAGATGAGCTGTTTGCACGGTTATGCTATATTTAATGTGCTTTGTGTATAACGTGTTCAATGATGAGGATCTGGCTGATCCTATTTGCTGTAGATGGGTGGTTTTAATGTGATGATCACACGATCGGTCGGTCATACTGTATCCCTTTTGGAAGTGCACTGATTGCGTGCCAGTCTCCTAATTTTAGTTACGTAGGCTATCCCTGGCATTTATTTAATTCTTGTTCTTGTAAGTGTGCCGGGTTGGTGCCAATTATTGACCTGTGCGCATTGTAATGCACAACTTGGCCTCTCCACGCTATAAAGTAACTTGCATTTAAATAATTTTAGCTTAGGCCTACTCGGGTCGACAAGGCCTTGTAATAAACCAGCTTCGCCTGTGTTTATTGTTACGTTATTTGCTGCATTCTGATAATTTTAGGTCTAGTCTTCATCGGTAGGCTACGTGTCCAATTTAGCCTCTGCAACCTACTATGCATGTCAGTGTTGCATGACGAATACCATAGCATATCGGATTATATAAAATAGTTAATAATAATTGTGCCCCCCCATGCAGTTCATTGGCCCACCCTAAGACTGGGCCCTGGTGACGGGTCTGGTCTTCCCACATGTACCGTCTTCCCACATGTACCGTCTTCCCACATGTACCGTAACAGAGAAGCGGAGAGCATTCACATGCAGGGAGGGCTGTCGGCA
>NC_137674.1:51719372-51724372 GCF_963989245.1 Nansenia antarctica | reverse complement strand
GGCTGCGTGGAGGGAGACACCAGCCCGCTCGCCACACGACGTCGTCGATGGAACAACTCGTTATTGATAAACAAGAAAGCTGAGTTTGGTCAAGTACTTCCAGGCAGCCTCATGACGACCTTCAGGAGTGGGTGTCCGTTCACACACACACCAATACACACACACACACACACACACACACACACACACACCAATACACACACCGATAGGTCTTAATGAGTCACTCCGTGCTACAGTACTCCACTCCAGACATTTTACAGCCTAACGCCTTTTGTTATTTTGCTGCAGTTATTTCGCTGCGCGCGGTGCGGCGTTGGAGGGATAAAACAGCAGTAATTGGCGGATCGTTTGCAGGTTGTTTAGCATGTGTGCCGAGCCAGATGAGAACAGCTAATGAGCACAGCTTCCACTAGCAATTAGTGTGAGACAGTCGTGTACCTCACAGATGATTCGCAATTAAGCAGAATACAGAATACATATCATACATGTGTGTGTGGCTGCTGCTGCTGCTCCGATGGGTCTGGGCATTCAGGAGGGAGGGAGGGAGGAGAGGGAGGTATAGAAGAGAGAGAGAGAGAGAGAGGGGGGGAGAGGGAGAGGTCTCAAGGAAAAGAGAGAGGTGGTGAGAAAGGGAGGGAGGTAGGTGGAGTATTCGGGGGAGAGAGAGGGGGAGTGGGAGGGAGGGAGGGAGGGAGGGAGGGAGGGGTTGCCTCCCCTGATGTCTGTCTGCATGTCTCTGTGTAGCCGTAGTGTCAGCATCTATAGAACAACAGCGGGTAACCTGCCAGCCAAATAGCCGTGGTCACAGTGGACCACGAAGAGATTCTGTGGGTTCTATTTCTGTCTCTGCAGCCCCTGACACCATTACAACGTCACTGTCAGGACACGCTACCTGATTACACCTTCTGTTACAGGTTGCCAAGGAAACAGCGCAGATCATCTTGACAGTCAATCGCCAGCGGGCATGGACAGAGGCCTAGGACGACGCCCCGACTCCTCCTGTCCGCCCCTGGGGGAGAACCCTCTGGAAGGTTTGTTAGTGATTCTAGGGAGCAGCTTTTTTCTTTGAGTGTTCTACTACTACCGGCTCTCGATGGCCACTACTACACTACAAATACACCCCTACAACACTACACTACTACACTACAAATACACCCCTACAACACTACACTACTACACTACAAATACACTCCTACAACACTACACTACTACACTACAAATACACCCCTACAACACTACACTACTACACTACAAATACACTCCTACAACACTACACTACTACACTACTACACTACAAATACACCCCTACAACACTACACTACTACACTACAAATACACCCCTACAACACTACACTACTACACTACAAATACACCCCTACAACACTACACTACTACACTACTACACTACAAATACACCCCTACAACAGACCTTGTCTTCACCAGATCTTCCCACACTTCCAACCTTACTGTTACCCCTCTTCCAGTTTCTGATCACCACTTTATATCCTTCTCCCTTCCCCTCAAAACCTCCTCTTCCCTGTCAGCCTCTAACCACTTAAGACCCTCTCGTCGTAACCTACGTACCCTGTCCCCCACCACCCTCTCTTCTTCTGTCCTATCCTCCCTACCCTCTGTTGAATCCTTCTCCCTTCTATCCACTGATGCAGCATCCTCAACCCTCCTGTCCGCTCTCACCTCATCCTTCGACACACTCTGTCCACTAACCTTGAAGCCAGCTCGATCCTCTCCTCGAGCTCCCTGGCTCTCTGAAACACTACATGCTTGTAGACTAGAGCTCAGAGCAGCTGAGAGGAAATGGAGAAAAACTGGCCTTTCTGATGACCTCTATCACTCTCTCCTTTCCAACTACGCCTCCTCAGCATCAGCTGCTAAAGCATCCTACTATCATTCCAAAATACATTCTTCTGCCTCTAATCCTAGAAAACTGTTCTCCACTTTCTCCTCACTCCTTAATCCACCTCCTCCCCCTCCTCCTTCCTCCCTGTCTGCCGATGACTTTGTCACCTACTTTGAAAAAAAGATGGACGACATCAGCAGCACCTTTTCCCCTCCTCCTACTAACGATGCTAACACCCCTTCCAAACTCTCTCCTCGACACTCGGCCTCTGGCCTGTCATCTTTTTTCCCCCTCTCCCCCGATGAGATTCTCACACTTATCACATCAAAGCGGGCAACCACATGCCCTCTCGATCCCATCCCCTCCCCTCTTCTCCAATCCATTTCCGCCGACATCCTTCCTTACCTTACCACCCTAATCAACTCCTCCCTATCCACAGGATCTGTCCCAGCGGCCTTCAAAATAGCCAGAGTCAAGCCTCTCCTCAAGAAACCTACCCTTGATCCATCATCTGTCCACAATTACAGACCTGTATCCCTTCTCTC
This sequence comes from Nansenia antarctica, assembly GCF_963989245.1. Classification (NCBI taxonomy): domain Eukaryota; kingdom Metazoa; phylum Chordata; class Actinopteri; order Argentiniformes; family Microstomatidae; genus Nansenia; species Nansenia antarctica. The sequence goes on along the minus strand of NC_137674.1, from coordinate 51,721,969 downwards.
CTTCCCTTCCAAAACCCTTGAACGCGCGGCATCTAAACAACTGACTGACTATCTCCGGAAGATGGAACACTTAGACCCCCACCAATCCGGCTTCAAGGCTGGGCACACCACTGAGACTGCGCTCCTTGCTGTCACGGAAGCCCTCCACTCTGCTCAAGCTTCCTCCCTCTCCTCCATTCTCATTCTCCTTGACCTGTCTGCTGTCTTCGACACAGTCAATCACCAGATCCTTCTCTCCATCCTCTCAGAACTGGGCATCTCTGGCACCGCACACTCCTGGTTTTCTTCCTACCTGGCGGGCCGCTCGTACCAGGTGACCTGGAGAGAATCGCTGTCTTCTCCACAAACCCTCTCCACTGGGGTACCCCAGGGCTCCGTCCTAGGGCCCCTACTTTTCTCTCTCTACACCAAGTCTCTTGGCTCGGTAATCTCCTCACATGGGCTCTCCTACCACAGCTACGCAGACGACACTCAACTCTTCCTGTCCTTCCCCCCGTCTGATCTACACGTGGCAACCCGTATCTCTGCATGTCTTGCTGACATTTCAACATGGATGGCTGACCACCATCTCAAGCTCAATCTTAACAAGACCGAGCTCCTCTTCACCCCCGGGAAAGCCTGCCCTCTCCAAGACTTATCTATCACAGTGGAGAACTCTACTGTAACCCCCTCCCTGACAGCCAAGAACCTTGGAGTTATCCTGGACAACCGACTATCCTGTGCGAAGAACATTGCAGCAACGGCTCGCTCCTGCAGATTCTTCCTCTACAACATCAGAAGGATATGACCATTCCTTACCAGAGAGGCAGCGCAACTCTTGACCCAGGCACTGGTCATCTCCCGCCTGGATTACTGCAATGTACTCCTGGCTGGGCTCCCCGCCTCCGCCATTAGACCTCTGCAGCTCATCCAGAATTCTGCTGCCCGGCTGGTATTCAACCTCCCCAAATACTCTCATGTCACCCCTCTCCTTCGCACCCTGCACTGGCTCCCGATAGCAGCTCGCATCAGATTCAAGACCCTGGTGCTTGCATACCAGGCAGCTAAAGGGACAGCCCCTGCCTACCTGAAGGAAATGGTAACCCCCCAAACTCCAGCCCGCTCACTCCGCTCCTCCACCTCGGCTGGCCGACTGGCCCCACCACCTTAACACAGCAGTCGTGCTGCCCGATCACGTCTCTTCACAACACTGGCTCCCCGCTGGTGGAATGAGCTCCCCACGGCTGTCAGAACGGCAGAGTCACTACCCATCTTCCGTCGTAGACTAAAGACCCATCTCTTCAGGTTACACCTTAACTGCTCCTCCTGAGACATCTTCTGCCCCTCACCACTACGTCTCCTAAAGACACCCGCTTTCCCCTCTACTGTGTCCCTAAGAACTTCTATTGCCCCCCTTGTACTGTTTCTCTGTTAATCCAGTGTAATTAATACAAACAAACAAACAAACAAACAAAACAAAACGTACTCTTCCTGCAGCGAATGGTAGACTGATGATTCACATGCTTAGTATTCAAATGTATTGATTGTAAGTCGCTTTGGAATAAGGCGTCTGCTAAATGCCAAAAATGTTAATGTAAATGTAAACAACACTACACTACTACACTACTACACTACAAATACACCCCTACAACACTACACTACTACACTACAAATACACCCCTACAACACTACACTACTACACTACTACACTACAAATACACCCCTACAACACTACACTACTACACTTGGGTTTGAATCTCTTCACTACAGTATGTGGTGACATCTTTCTGACATTTACTTAAAAGAATTGTACCCCATGTGTTGCCTATAACCCCATGTTAAATCTGGTTTCAGTTTTGGTGCACATTTTTACCATTTTGCAGACACTTTTATATGATATTATCTGTACTTTTAAACGCGACAGTCTCCCTGGACTAACTTAGGGCTGAGTGCCTTTCTCAAGGGCATACTAGTGGTGGTGTTCCCAGGTGGGGTTTGAAACTCATGACCTCCTGATCACCACTCCAACTCACCATCCACTACTAGGCCACCCACCACTACCCCATGTAAACACCAAATAAACACAGGGGTGCAAACTTGTCACCTATCTGCTAAATTAGCTGTTTTTACCAGAAAATAGTGGGGGGGGGGCAGGGGGGGGGGGGTCCTCATCCAAGTCACATGATGTGCGAGCTAACTAATCTTCCTGTCTGCTAAACTCCGCTGCTGTTTAAATAACTTTGAACTGTTTTCGAAGTAATTATGTAGGTGTTACGGTCAGGGTTAAGGTCAGGGGTGCCACTACTTACTAACCAGTGATATCCATTTAGCACCATTAGTGCTAGCGCTATCTCCCCCCTCTAAGGTTAGCTGCACATTGATCATTTTCTTCGTTTTCAAGCAAAACAAAATGTTGTCACCTTTTTGGGCCATCACCAGTTTGCAACTCTGCTGTCAAGACAACGTGGAGAACACAGCCTAACCCCGCCCTCCGCCCAGCGCTGGGTACTGATGTCTTCATCTGGGACTGCATCATCGCCGTTGACTCATCTGATCAGAGAAAAGTTGGAGATCTAAAGCGTCCAATTATGCCGGTGCAACATGGAGTAAATAAGCCT
>NC_137674.1:51684372-51716872 GCF_963989245.1 Nansenia antarctica | reverse complement strand
CACACTCAGCCTTACACACTCATTCTTACACACTCAACCCTACACACACTCAGCCTTACACACTCAGCCTTACACACTCAGCGCTACACACTCAGCCGTACACACTCAGCCTTACACACTCATCCGTACACACTCAGCCTTACACACTCAGCCGTACACACTCAGCCGTACACACTCAGCCCTACACACACTTAACCTTACACAGTCAGCCTTACACACACTCAGCCCTACACACACTCAGCCTTACACACTCAGCCTTACACACACTCAGCCCTACACACACTCAGCCTTACACACTCAGCCCTAGTAAGGTAAGGGCAGTCCCTGACACTGTTGCATTATGTTTTCTCTTTGCTATTCAATTTCCCCCCCCCCCCCCCCCACTTAAGTGTAAAAATTACTATCGGCGGATTCTGTTACGGATGGGGGTTAAGGGGGTTAAGGGGATTAGGGGGGTTAGGGGGGTTAGGGGGTTGCACTAGATGTCTCCCTCCGGACATCCGCTGTGCCGCCTCAGTCAGGGACTCATCACCTGCACCTGTGTGACACTGTCACTGACGCTTTATGTCCCCTCGCTTCCCTTCACTCCCTGCCTAGTCTTCACCTTCACTCCCTGCCTAGTCTTCACCTTCACTCCCTGCCTAGTCTTCACCTTCACTCCCTGCCTAGTCTTCACCTTCACTCCCTGCCTAGTCTTCACCTTCACTCCCTGCCTAGTCTTCACCTTCACTCCCTGCCTAGTCTTCACCTTCACTCCCTGCCTAGCCTTCACCTTCACTCCCTGCCTAGTCTTCACCTTCACTCCCTGCCTAGCCTTCACCTTCACTCCCTGCCTAGTCTTCACCTTCACTCCCTGCCTAGTCTTCACCTTCACTCCCTGCCTAGTCTTCACATTCACTCCCTGCCTAGTCTTCACCTTCACTCCCTGCCTAGTCTTCACCTTCACTCCCTGTAGTGTTTTTGGAGAGTGTTTTTTGTTCTCCCCCTTTGTCTTGTCTGCACTTCATTCAGAAAAGATCCTTTTGTCTGGTACTGCTACCTATTCGTCTGCCTCCCTTTCTCTGCACCGCACCTGCGTCTGCTTACTACACCCAATGGTTCCAGAGGAGTGTAATTATGGAGAGGGGAATTACATTATGCAACCAATCACACTTCTGCATTATGGGCAGGATAAACAAAACTATAAATATCCACACAAAGACTCCTAGAGTATAACAATGTGATTATGTTTTTCCAAAATTTCTCCTGTAAACAGTGATGTGTGCGTAGACCTGTGGAGAGTGTGTGTGAGTGTGTGTGTGTGTGTGTGTGTGTGTCTGTGTGTGTCTCACCATTATACACTACCCTACACACTCAGCCTAGGAGAGGAGACTAGGAGAAGAGACTAGGAGAGGAGACTAGGAGAGGAGACTGGGAGAGGAAACTAGGAGACTAGGAGAGGAGACTAGGAGACTAGGAGAGGAGACTAGGAGACTAGGAGAGGAGACTAGGAGAGGAAACTAGGAGAGGAGAGTAGGAGAGGATATTTACATTTACATTTTTGGCATTTAGCAGACGCCTTATTCAAAGCGACTTACAATCAATACATTTGACTAAGCAAGTGAATCATCGATCCACCAGTTGTAGCGGGAAGAATAATCCAGCTCAGGCCAGGGGCCATTGGCAGTCTCTGTGATGGAAAAATCTACTTCTATCACCATCTTCAAAACCTAGACTTTTTTTTAAAAATATTTTTTTTTTTTTAATATAGACACTGGAGAAACAGAGAAACAGTACAAGGGGGGCAATAGAAGTTTTAGGGGACACAGTAAAGGGGAAAAAGCGGGTGTCTTCTGCTGGGGGGGGGTAGTAGATGTCTCAGGAGGAGCAGTTAAGGTGTAACCTGAAGAGATGGAGGTCTTCAGTCTCTGACGGAAGATGGGTAGTGACTCTGCAGTTCTGACAGCCGTGGGAAGCTCATTCCACCAGCGGGGGGCCAGTGTCGTGAAGAGACGTGATCGGGCAGCATGACTGCCGTGTTGGTGTAGAGGTGGTGGGGCCAGTCGGCCAGCAGAGGTGGAGGAGCGGAGTGAACGGGCTGGAGTTTGGGGGGTGACCATTTCCTGCAGGTAGGCAGGGGCTGTCTATTTAGCTGCCTGGTATGCAAGCACCAGGGTCTTGAATCTGATGCGAGCTGCTATCGGGATACTAGGAGAGGAGACTAGGAAAGGAGACTAGGAGACTAGGAACCGAGAGTAGGAGACTAGGAGACTAAGAGAGGAGACTAGGAGTCTAGGAGACTAGGAGAGGAGAGTAGGAGAGGAGACTAGGAGATTAGGAGAGAAGACTAGGAGAGGAGGTTAGGAGACTAGGAGAGGAGAGTAGGAGACTAGGAGAGGAGAGAAGGAGAGGAGACTAGGAGAGGAGATGAGGAGAGGAGAGTAGGAGAGGACACTAGGAGAGGAGACTAGGAGAGGAGATGAGGAGAGGAGAGGAGAGTAGGAGAGGACACTAGGAGAGGAGACTAGGAGAGGAGGTTAGGAGAGGAGAGTAGGAGAGGAGACCAGGAGAGGAGACTAGGAGAGGAGGTTTGGAGAGGAGACTAGGAGAGGAGAGTAGGAGAGGAGGTTAGGAGAGGAGATGAGGAGGTTAGGAGAGGAGATGAGGAGAGAGATGAGGAAGAACAGTAATCAGTTAGGATTGCAGGATGCTTTTCTCACGACTGCGGTGCCCTTTGCTTCTTGCTTCTTGTGTTCAACAAACTTTACCCAAAACATTTTCATACAACATGGCATCACACATCGCCACATTTTTACACGTCCTGCCTGTTTTTACACGTCCTGCCCGCCTCCCATTGTGTCTTGAATGTCACCCAGGGTATGAGTGTAACAATGGGGGTGTTAACTTACACAGTATCTCAACACACATGAGCTGTTTGCAGTGTTACTACTGAAGTGTCATCACAAGGGAGGCGTATAGAGTGGGCTCACTCTAGGGACGGATGGTACAGCCAAACACTGCCCATATAAGGACAGATACAGGACAAGAGAAAGTCATTGAAGCGTCTGTCTTGCTATAACTAGGCATGGCCACTAGGGGCAAACTCTGATTTCATCCTCTGTGATGCACCCACAGTTGCAACTGCGATGGGCATAATGAATACATACACATACACACACAAACAAAATATATATTCTGACATACTTTAATAAATTAAGTGTAAGACTATGCCAACATTAAAATGTATTGAATCTGTCATCAAATGCTATGAAAATGTATTTTTATATTTTATTATAATTGTAATATAATGTTATAATTAAAAATCATTACACCTGCATCCCCTGCATTTCTTGAACATTACCTTGTCGTTCACCACGTATGAGTTAATTACCGCCTGAGAGCCGAGCTAAGAGAAGCTAACATAGAGAAGCCTACATAGCCTGAGAGCCGAGCTAACAGAAGCTAACATAGCCTGAGAGCCGAGCTAACAGAAGCTAACATAGCTACAGCTCAGCTGCAGCAGAGACAAGCAGCTCGAGGCGCTTAACTGAAAACTCACATGACAAGCCATAATAATTTCTTCTCCTTTTCCATATGCTTCCAAAACTCTCTCTCGCTTCTGACATAAATTACAATTAGAAGTCATGAAAACATGAGGCAGGGGGGGATATCCCTCACATGCACAGAGACTTTATTATCTAACCAGAGGTGCTCTGACAACCCCCCCCCCCCGCCCCCCCCCATAACCACCACCCTCCTCCCTTCCTAGCCTACCCTCTACCCCTCCCCCACCCATAACCACCACCCTCCTCCCTTTCTAGCCTACCCTCTACCCCCCCCCCCCCCCACAACCACCACCCTCCTCCCTTCCTAGCCTACCCTCTACCCCTCCCCCACCCATAACCACCACCCTCCTCCCTTTCTAGCCTACCCTCTACCCCTCCCCCCCACCCCCCCATGATTGACGACTGTATTTGGTTCCTGTGAGACACGCTCTGATCATCTTTTGACTCAAATCTACTGTCATTTAGACATATTTTAGATATTTTTCGGTTTTATGAGTGCAATAATTTCAGTTTCCTTTGTTCGTTGGGAGAAATTATATGTCATTACCGCGACCTTACAGAGTCAAACACAGAAATGATGCGGAAGCCGCTGGTTACCCAAACAGGGTAACTGTTGACTTTAATCACAGTAAATACAGTATAATTTATGCCCATTACATTTCCTAGCAATGAGTGAAGAGAGGAGAATGGAACTCAACTATACTTTATAGCTTCATACACAACTTAATTCTCCAAACTGACAAAATACTTGCATACAGCATTGTTAACTTTGCTATTAGCCTTCGCAAAAAGGCTGCATTACGAGAAAAAACAACAGTATTGGCCTGCTAGTCCTATACAACACACACATACACACACAATTAGCTTTCCAAGCAGATCCACGTCAATACATCCTCTAAAAGGATTGATGTAATAGCTCTCTACCTCGATTTTCCAGAGAGTCGTATAATAATCAGAGTAATTTGTCGCTGCGCCTCTGTGATCTTCTCTCAGTAAAACACACAGCTAACGTCAGTAGTCTGGCTCAGGTCTGACAGGATGGGAACAATATCTATCTATCTATCTATCTATCTATTTATCTATCTATCTATCTATCTATCTATCTATCTATCTATTTATCTATCTATTTATCTATCTATCTATCTATCTATCTATCTATTTATCTATCTATCTATCTATCTATCTATCTATCTATCTGTCTGTCTGTCTGTCTGTCTGTCTGTCTATCTATCTATCTATCTATCTATCTCTCTGTCTGTCTGTCTGTCTGCCTGCCTGCCTACCTACCTACCTACCTACCTATCTATCTATCTATCTATCTATCTATCTATCTATCTATCTATCTCTATATCTGTATATACATATGAAAAGGCGTAGGTTGGCAAGCATAGTCAAGGATACCTCCCACCCCAACCACTGTCTGTTTGATCCCCTACCATCTAAGAGACTCAGGAGGTACAGGATCCTCACACACCTATCTTTGATATAGCCTTTACTGTACATAGCCACCATAACTGTACATAGCTCTGTATATGTAACTGTATATACCTCTAACTATTGTACTACTGTGCCATACTGTACCTATCACTATCACTGTCATGTTTTTATATCATGTTTTTATATCAATATTTGCACTTCTGGTTAGGTGCTAAACTTTTTTGTTGATTTTGTTGTCGGGTACTTGTCCTCGACAATAAAGTTGAATCTCAAACCTAGAATGTGATATGAAAGGCTGTATGTAGCAGAGTGATGCGGCTACTGGGTGGTGAGGCTGGCAGGGAGAGCGGCAGTCTTGGATACAAGGTTGACGCGTAGGAGGAGAGAGCCTCAGCTGTTTTCTCTCCTAGCAACCAGCACACTTGAAGCTGATCTGCTGTTTGCTACAGTACATGCCAACACACACGCGCACACACACACACACGCTCTCACACACACACACGCTCTCTCACACACACGCTCTCTCACACACACGCACTCTCACACACATGCTCACACACACACACACACACGCACACACGCACACACACACACACACACACACACACACAGACACACACACACACACACACACACACACACAGACACACACACACACACACACACAGACACACACACACACACACACACACACACACACACACACACACACACACACACACACACACACACACACACACACTGAGATTTGCCACTGGGGATGTTGGGGATTTTCCCCCTTCAGCTTTTCTCTCCCCCCCCCCCCCCTCTGATCAGAGTCTCTCGTCCCCGGTGGAGACATGGTATATCCCCACTTCTGATAAGTGTTTAATTAATGATCCTAATGCCTAAATACAGTCAATTCATTCATTCATGTTTTTGTTGTTTTTAGTATATTTATTGGTTTTCAAAGGGTTCTACATTTAAGAACAGGAGCAAGAGAACAATTACACACCCTCTTTTTAAACAAACCCGCCACCCTCTCCACACATACACACCCTAACACACACACACATCCTAACACACATACACACCCTAACACACATACACACCCTAACACACATACACACCCTAACACACACACACCCTAACACACACACACACCCTAACACACATACACACCCTCTCCACACATACACACCCTAACACACACACACCCTAATACACATACACATCCTAACACACATACACACCCTAACACACACACACACACACACACACACACACTAACACACACACCCTAACACACGTACACACACACACCCTAACACCCTAACGCCTTTGTCTCCTCCAGACTGGACTATTGTAATGCACTCCTCATCGGGATTCCTAGCAGCTGCCTCCAGAAACTTCAATACATCCAGGACAGCGCTGCTAGGATCCTGATGAGGGTGCGCAAATATGATCACATCACCCCCATCCTCAAATCACTTCACTGGCTCCCCGTCTCCCTCAGAATTGAATTCAAGGTCTCCCTCCTCACCCACCAGTGCATCCATGGAACTGACCCCCCTACCTCAAGGAACTCCTCCATACCCCTCAGACCTCCTCACTCCGTTCTACTGCCACCAACCTCCTCAAGACCCCCAGGACCAAGCTCCGCACCATGGAAGATCGGGCCTTCTGCTCAGCTGCTCCCAGGATGTGGAATGCTCTCCCTGACCACCTAAGGGCACCACAGTCTGTGGATGCTTTTAAACGAGGCCTTAAAACCCACCTTTTTAATAGAGCCTTTTTTTAGCCTTTTAATTGAAAATGTTTTTTTTGCTTTATCTTCCAGTGTTTAATTGTAGCACTCTGAGATTTCATATGTAAAGTGCTTTTATAAATAAAATGTATTATTATTATGATTATTATTATTATTATTATTAACACACCCTAACACACAGACACCCTAACACACACACTCCCTAACACACATACACACCCTCTCCACACACCCACACACACACACACACACACACACACCCACACACACACACACACACACACACACACACACACATACACACCCTAACACACAGACACCCTAACACACACACACACACACACACACACCCTAACACACATACACACCCTCTCCACACACACCCTAACACACATACACACCCTAACACACATACACACCCTAACACAGATACACACCCTAACACACATACACATCCTAACACACATACACACCCTAACACACACACACACACACACCCTAACACACACACACACACACACCCTAACACTCATACACACCCTAACACACATACACACCCTAACACACAGACACCCTAACACCCTAACACACATACACACCCTAACACACACACATACCCTCTCCACACACACACACACACCCTAACACACATTCACACCCTAACACACACACACACCCTCTCCACACACACACACCCTAACACACATACACACCCTAACACACACACCCTAACACACATACACACCCTAACACACACACACACACACACACACACACACACACCCTAACACACAGACACCCTCTCCACACATACACACCCTAACACACATACACACCCTCTCCACACATACACATCCTAACACACATACACACCCTAACACACACACACACACACCCTAACACACACACACACACACACACACACCCTAACACACACACACACACCCTAACACACATACACACCCTAACACACAGACACCCTAACACACACACTCCCTAACACACATACACACCCTAACACACATACACACCCTCTCCACACACACACACCCTAACACACATACACACCCTAACACACACACCCTAACACACATACACACCCTAACACACACACACACACACACACACACTCCCTAACACACATACACACCCTAACACACACACACACACCCTCTCCACACACACACACCCTAACACACATACACACCCTAACACACACACCCTAACACACATACACACCCTAACACACACACACAGACACCCTCTCCACACATACACACCCTAACACACATACACACCCTCTCCACACATACACATCCTAACACACATACACACCCTAACACACACACACCCTAACACAGAGGTTCCCAAAGTGGGTGCACCTGTCCGGGGGTGCCGCCAAATCTGCTCGTAAAAAAAAAAAAAAAAAAAGAAAGAATAATATACAATTATAATAATAATACATGAATAAACGTTTGTTTATTACATGTGCAATGGAGTTCATAAGCAAATAAAAGATATATTTCTCAGATTTGAAAGATATTAATTTACTAACTAGGCCCACTAGTTACTAACTAACTACTCCTCACTGAAGTCTTGGACCAAGCGGTGAAAATGGTTAATTATGTAAAATCACGCCCGCTGAAGTCACGGCTGTTCAGCACATTGTGCAATGAGATGGGGTCCGAGCATGAGGGGCTCTTATTACACACAGAGGTCCGCTGGCTGTCGCGGGGCAAGGTGTTATCCCGTGTCTATGAGCTCCGAGATTAACTGATCACTTTTGTCAGTGAGCACGACTTGCCATACAAAGAACAATTGGAAGATGAATCGTGGTGGATTAAGCTTGCTTATCTGGCAGATATTTTCAGCCACCTTAATGACCTCAACATAAAAATGCAAGGGAAGGCTGAGAATATCTTGACAGCGACAGACAAACTGAACGGATTCCGATCCAAATTGAGACGGTGGCAAGACGGGGTGGCCAAGAAAAACATTGAAATGTTTACGTTGACGGCCAATGGCGCAGCACACAAGTCAGCGTCTTTCTTGAATCTGATCGCTGCGCACCTACGTATGTTGGAGGAGAGATTTGAGTCCTATTTCCCTCCAGTGAACGAAGACTTCGACTGGCTCCGGGATCCGTTCAACCCCCTCTCATCAGCATCAGCCGCTAGTTTGAGCAGCAAAGCTCAATATGAACTGGCAGAGCTCATTATGGACCGCACACTGAAGCTCAAACATGGTGAGCTAGGTTTGGATAGGTTTTGACTGCTTGTGGGACATGAATATCCATCTCTCTCAGAGAGCGCCATCAAGGTGCTTTTACCCTTCCCAACCTCCTACTTGTGCGAGCTGGCTTTTTCTTCTCTAGTATACGTCAAGAACAAGACACGCACGCGACTGTCAGTGGAACAGGACCTGCGTGTCGCGCTGTCCACTATCTCTCCCCGCATAAAGAGACTCTGCTCCCAAAAGCAGGCGCATGTGTCCCACTAATGCGCACAACATATTTCTTTGTTTTGTATTTCTCTCAATTTTTACAATTCTGTCATGATTATTATTGTTAAATTATTATAGTTGTGAGTTACCCGTTTGGTTCAGAAGATGTGAAATAATAATCTCAGAATGAGCATTGAAATGAGAATTACATTTTAAGGCATTATTTTAAGCCCCCCAAAAAAGCATTGTTCCATTGATTGATTATACAGGCCTTTGATATTTTATTTGTGTGAAGAATTCCCTCTGAGTCTCCTCCCATATTGTACAATCCTTGAGGGCCACAATTTTATTTAATTTAGCGATAGTTTGACTGACCTATGCATTCTTGCCCATCCATTACAGTTCATTTAGGACTTTTATTATCTTGTTAAAATTCATTGGGGCAATACTTATGTATTATATATAAACACACATTTTCAAACCAATTCATCGTGTATTGTTTTTAGTTTAAGCTCCGAGGCATTTTTAAAATCTTCGTAGAGTTGGGGTGCCTTGGAGAAGGGGGAACGCTTCAGGGGTGCCTTGGTTAAAAAAAGTTTGGGAACCTCTGCCCTAACACACACACACACCCTAACACACACACACACACCCTAACACACACACCCTAACACACATACACACCCTAACACACAGACACCCTAACACACACACTCCCTAACACACATACACACCCTAACACACATACACACCCTCTCCACACACACACACACACACACACACACACATACACATCCTAACACACAGACACCCTAACACACACACACATACACACCATCTCCAGACACACACACCCTAACACACAGACACACACACCCTCTCCACACACACACACACCCTAACACACATACACACCCTAACACACATACACACCCTAACACACATACACACCCTCTCCACACACACACACCCTAACACACATACACACCCTAACACACAGACACCCTAACACACACACCCCCTAACACACATTCACACCCTAACACACACACCCTAACACACACACACACACACACACACCCTAACACACACACACCCTAACACACACACACCCTCTCCACACACACACCCTAACACACATACACACCCTAACACACACACCCTAACACACACACACACACACCCTAACACACAGACACCCTCTCCACACATACACAACCTAACACACATACACACCCTCTCCACACATACACATCCTAACACACATACACACCCTAACACACACACACCCTAACACACACACACACACACACCCTAACACGAGATGCCCAACATTGGATTTGACAAACTCTGGCCCATTTTTGGGGATTTAGCTGTATTTAGACTGGTTTGGCTCGAAATTGTCAATCCCATCTGGCAACCCTGAGCGGAGAGTCTACAGATAGTATGTTTACAGATATCACACTGCTGGAGATGCACTCCACATGTTCTTAAAAGAAATAAAGCTTTATTGTACTTAAAACAATATTTCGTGTGTGTTTTTTGAGAGTTCTTTACATCAAATTATATACATCATGTCAGCTGTGTGCCAATCAATCAGGGGGGTGGCACCTGGGGTGGCCAATCAGATTTCAGGGGTGGCACGTGCTACCCCAGGCCACCCCCTGGACACGCCCCTGGCTGCACTTGCATTAATTAGTTAGGCCACATCATTAGTTAGGCCACATCATTTTGAGATACAACCAACGGAGAACAGATTTTAATAGGCCACATTTTGAGATACAACCAACGGAGAACAGATTTTAATAACAACAGCAGAAACAATTGTCATCTTCACTGTTTTATTCGCTGTCAATAGGCCTATCAAACTAGGCTATTTTACAACCCGACGGCAGTGCGCTTCAACGTTCATTCATTTGGAACTGCGAGAATGAGTAACGTTAGCCCGATTGCACTTGCATTAATTATAGGCTACATTTTGAGACCGGTCGGATCTATTCATACAACAAGGGACACAAACTTTCCCGTTTTCCCCATATTGTCAGGGTATTTGAGCCTCGGAAAAGCGCTATATAAATATAATTTATTTATCAAAGTGGGTGTGGCTTAGACAGTTAGGGGGAGTGGCTTGTATCAAAGTGGGAGTGGCTTGTATCAAAGTGGGTGGAGCTTGTATCAAAGTGGGAGTGGCTTAGACACTTAGGGGGAGTGGCTTGTATTAAAGTGGGTGGAGCTTGTATCAAAGTGGGTGTGGCTTAGACAGTTAGGGGGAGTGGCTTGTATCAAAGTGGGTGGAGCTTGTATCAAAGTGGGTGTGGTCTGTATCAAAGTGGGAGTGGCTTAGACACTTAGGGGGAGTGGCTTGTATCAAAGTGGGTGTGGCCTGTCGGTGGGGCCGAGCCGAGTCGGAAAATATCTGAACCGTGTCTGTGGCACCTACGGTTGCGACGCTAAAGTCCTTTAACCTTTAATGTCACACTAGGCCCAAAAGGTCTGTGCCCTTTGACTGAAAGGTGCTCCTGCTGGGGTACGTTTGGGCCCAGGGAACGGGCTGCGAAAGAGTCACACTCACCAAACTCTCTACACTCCTTTGATGTACTGTACATGACCACAGATTGCGTAGTTGTAGGCATCTAGTGATTTATATGCTCTCAATTTCTCACGGGCCTACACGCTAGGCAATGCAAACTTTTCATACTTTTCACAGGCAGGTAATGGCCAGGTAATGGATTGGAACAATATCTCGTTAACTCCGACCACTCCCCCAGATTTGTTTGTTTAAAGAATAAATATGGGAGTTTAATATTACATTTGTATGGTGCACAAATTGACCAGAATGCAGGGAATTAAGTGTTAAATTCTCAAAATTGTGCCACCCATGCCAGCCCGACAGGCGCACATAACAGGTGCACCCCTGCGCTTTCAGAACGAACTACCCACGTCGGAATTCGACGTTTGGATACGAACGACAGACGTCGAATCCTGACGTCTGCCGTGTGAGACCAGGTTGTCCACACATACACACCCTAACACACACACCCTCTCCACACACACCCTAACACACACCCACCCTCTCCACACATACACACCCTAACACACACACACCCTCTCCACACACACCCTAACACCCACCCACCCTCTCCACACATACACACCATAACACACACACACACACCCTAACACACATACACACACACACACACCCTAACACACATACACACCCTCTCCACACATACACATCCTAACACACACACACACACCCTAACACACACACACACACCCTAACACACACACACCCTAACACACACATACCCTAACACACACACCCTAACACACAGACACCCTAACACACACACACTCCCTAACACACATACACACCCTCTCCACACACACCCTAACACACAGACACCCTAACACACACACACACCCTAACACACATACACACCCTCTCCACACACACCCTAACACACAGACACACACACCCTCTCCACACATACACACCCTAACACACATACACACCCTCTCCACACACCCTAACACACATACACACCCTAACACACATACACACCCTAACACACATACACATCCTAACACACATACACACCCTAACACACATACACACCCTAACGCACACACACATACACACCCTCTCCACACATACACACCCTAACACACACACACCCTCTCCACACACACACCCTAACACACATACACACCTAACACACCCTCTCCACACATACACACCATAACACACACACACACACACACCCTAACACACATACACACCCTCTCCACACATACACACCCTAACACACATACACACCCTAACACACAGACAATGTATTTTATTATGTTACAGTTTTTCTCAATTGCTTTGGTGCATTTCTCTTAAAATTAAAATTCTCATAACTGTTAGTTGTACAACATTTAGTCATTTGTGCACATCATAGTAGCAGTTTCTCCTTCCTTCCAACAAATTGCAAATACTTTTGGACATGCATCAATTGCTTTCATACAATTCTCTGCTGTTTTATAACATTATCATTTGCTTATGTCATGTCAGTCAAAATGAACTATACTTATGAATGCTGAATAGTCATTCCCTATAAAACTAATAGTCCTCATTTCATTGCTTGAGTCATTACATACAAAAATGTTGAACTAGTTGTCAAAATCTGTCAAGCTAATTTTATTGTAAAGGTCTCTAGGCACAGAGGGAGGTCGACACAGAGGAACGGTGTACTCAACACGGTTTTTATTGTCTGTGACAGATTCAGCCACACCACTGACGGGCTGGAGAGGTTTCTAAATAATAAAAGTCACTCAAAGTAATACAGTTTTTCTCAGTCGCTTTGGTGCATTTCTCACATCACTATTAACATTTGCACCACAGTTAGTGCATTTCTCAGAACAATTAGTACAAACCTGCAAAAGCGTGTCACTTGCTGTCAATGAAAGTGTCAGTGTCATCAAAATGAAAAGTCCTGACACCATTGTTTATGAACAAGATAGTCAAATGGCTTTGTCATGTTTTCATTATGACAGTGTTTTCCAATGCAAAAAAGTCAGATCTTGGTGACACTACCTGAAAATGCTCAAGACAGTACTATACACTATTTGCACGGCCATTTGAAATCTACAGTGGGTTACACATTACTGTATTTAGTGAGGTAAATGAGTACAAGACACTGAATAGTTATGTTTCACATTTTTACTGCATAATATGCTCTTTGCAATTCTAATTTGTTCACAGCATTGTGCAAAAGAAAAATACAAACTTATTTACAACAAACATAAGAAACACCCTTTGGGTATAGCTGTGCACAACTGTAAACAATATTGCAGTACTTATTGGACATACAACATACACAGTACTGTAAATTATTCATTCACATCCAGACGTTCCTGTCTGTCTGGCCACATATTTTCATCAACATCACAGCGAATATCATCCCTGGCAATGCAGCGAGGAAAGTATCTCCTTGAGTGGCGAATCCACCCTCTGCAGGGCTGTGCTGTGCTGTGATGTCATCACATGCTGCATCCATGGCCGCTAGCAAGGCCATTTGGGTATGTGGATGCCGGTCATATACCTTCCACCTCCAGGCAGAGAAAAACTCCTCTATTGGATTCAGGAATGGGGAGTAGGGAGGGAGATATTCAACCAGCATCCTTTCATGTGCTGCAAACCACTGTCTGACCAGATCTGAGTGGTGAAAACTCACATTATCACATACAACAAACTTGTTCAGATGGTCTCCATTTAGACCCCTCTCATTCTCAGGGATTATGTCCCTGTAAAGAGATGTTGCGTGTCAGCAGATGTTGCGTGTTGTATGGACCAAGACGGGGCATATGGGTGAGGACGCCGTTTTCTGAGACGGCTGCACACATGGTAATATTCCCTCCTCGTTGGCCTGGGACATCAATGGTTGCTCTCTGTCCAATGCGATTTCTTCCACGCCTTCTACCTTTTGCCAGATTGAAACCCGCCTCATCAACGTATATGAATGTGTGCAGCGGTTCCCTGGCCTCCAGCTCCAGTACCCGCTTTATCCCAGAATAGAGAGAGAGAGAGAGAGAGAAACTATAACAACCTTTCCTGTGTAACATAATGCACTTTGGACAACATATTGTACAGTATGAACTGTCATGTAACCAGTTTACAGCACTGAACATTAGAGTATGCATAGAACACATAAATGTTTTACCTGTACATACTGGTGACGGATCTCCTTCACTCTGTCACTGTTCCGTTCAAATGGCACATTATACAGTTGTTTCATGCGCATTTCATTTCTCCTGAGCACTCTGTCAATTGTAGAGATTGAAACGGATTCAATATTGCCAAAGATATTGTCATCCTCTATAACAGCGCTCTGGATCTCTCTCAACCTTATGGCATTGTTTGCAATCACCATTGCACAAATGGTTTCCTCTTGTTGCGGAGTAAACATGGGCCCTCTTCCACCTCTGTGAGGTTGTCTTGCCTTGTCTTGTCTATGTGGTGCAGAGTAAAATTAGAGTAATGTACAGTAAACATGAGATATACTGCTTTAACCCATATTACTGTAGTGTACAATAACAGTGCTTCCCACTTGTAAAATGCTGCAGTACAGTACCATACTGTAAATATGGCAAATATTTACTGTAACACTACAATACAGTAAAGCTGTAAGTCTAAATGTAAAATGTAAAAAGTGACGAGTTCTTGTCCCACTGTAAGCTTCATGTATGACACAATGACAGTAGTGCAGTGCAGATAGTTTAGTGCTGAATTACTGTCCAATATACACACCTGTTCTCCCGACGAAATGTTTGAATACTTGAATTCACAGTGGTTCTCCCAACATTTGGCTGCACCCTTCGACCAGCCTCAGCCATTGTGAGGCCGTGATTGACTACATGGTCCACAATTGTAGCCCTAATTTCATCTGAAATCTGCCTATGTACTTGGCCTCTTCTTCCTCTTCCCCTGTTTTGTCCCCTTCCCCTTCCCCTTCCCCTTCCCCTTCCCCTTCCCCTTCCCCTTCCCCTTCCTCCCCGCATCCTCGCCCCTCTTCCACGATGCTGACCTTCCATTTCTGTGTCACAGTATTGTTGAAATGGTACACACTATGTCCTGCTCGGTTCATATATGCTTGCCAATTGAGGGTTCATGGGATTCAGCTCCGAGTGACTGTGGAGAAGTGGCTTATCATTGGTTACAATTAATGCTTCACACACTCCTGCTCATCAGTGAAAGCTGAGGTTCACCTGAGAGAAATTGTTCAATTTGTTTCAATTGTTTATTTTTTCAGGAAAAATGATAAAGAAATGTATACAATTTGCTTGACAGATTTTGACAACGTGTTCAACACTTTTGGATGTAATGACTCAAGCAATGAAATGAGGACTATTAGTTTTATAGGGAATGACTATTAAGCATCCAAAAGTATAGTTAATTTTGACTGACATGACATAAGCAAATGATAATGTTATAAAACAGCAGAGAATTGTATGACAGCAATTGATGCATGTCTTTGTTTGAAGGAATGAGAAACTGCTACTATGATGTGCACAAATGACTAAATGTTGTGGAGGTTGAACTAACAGTTATGATAATTTCAATTCTGATCAGAGAAATGCACCAAAGCAATTGAGAAAAACTGTAAGAACTACGTGCGCTCGTCCGTGCACGTGACTCCTGGCTGCTCCCCCTTTCGGGCTGCTCACAGCTGTCGTCGATTCTCTCTCTCTCTCTCTCTCTCTCTCTCTCTCTCTCTCTCTCTCTCTCTCTCTCTCTCTCTCTCTCTCTCTCTCTCTCTCTCTCTCTCTAATCAGACCGTCATCCATCCATCCACCACAGTCTGGCTCCCTCTGCAGGCCAGAAAGCGCCATGCTCCCCACACACCCCCACCGCCAGATCAAGGCCCGGGGGCACAACCGGCCGTTAGCCTACTCCCCCCCCCCCCCCCCCACCCTGCACGGGAGAGGAAGTCGGCCACGACCGTCCGCGACCCCAGTCTATGAACCACTGTAAAAGGGAGCCACTGTAGGGGAGTGCCGACCGCCCACCGAATGGCCAGACACTCCTTCTCCACCGTGCTGTACCTGCCCTCCCGCTCCGACAGCTTACGGCTCAGGTACAGCACCGGACGGTCGGCTCCCTCCACCTGCTGGGTCAGCACCTGCTCCGAAAACCCCGGCACAAACTGCCGGTAGTAGCTGGCCAGTCCCAGGAACCGCCTCACGTCCTTCCGGGTCCTGGGCTGCGGGGCGGCAGCGATCGCGGCGGTTTTATCCACCTGCAGCCGCACCTCCCCACCGCCCAGGATGTACCCCAGATACCGGATCTCCCCCCGCCCGATCACGCACTTCGCCGGGTTAGCCGTCCGCGGCCACCCTCTGCATATGCTGCGGCCAGGTGTCCGCATGACAATGTCATCTAAAGGCCGGTTTAGGCTTCTGCGTAAAGTCGACGCCGTAGGCTACGCGTAAGCTTACGTAGTCCCACGTGCCCTTGCGTAGCCTTGACACGCTCCTCTCAAAAAATCTAACCACACGTCAGAGCGCATGTAACCGTAAGCTCTGTGATTGGTCCGCTTGGTAGCACATGATTCAGACAAGATTTCGACTCTCTCGTCGCCCAAAATGCGGAAGTCATGACAGAAATGTCATTCACCTTTTCTGTAATTACTTATTAATAAATATTTGAAAAATTATGATAACCATCGTATTATCTTAGTTTAATGTAATTTCAATGCATCATATAACTTTTATTTACAACAAGCATACCAACAAAAAGATCGCTATTATGCCGCTTTGAGCTTTGAGCTCCGTTGAGTTCCTAACCGGAAGAGGCACAGCACAGGGGCTGAAAACACACTGCCACCTAGCGATGTGACGGTGTAATTGCAGCGCGGCCTACGCAGAAGTGTAAATTGCGAGACCTACGTAAGGCTACGCACGTAAATTCGACGCAGAACTCTACATCGGCCTTAAGTACGCCGCAGCATACGCAGAGTGCGGCCGCAGAATACGGTCCATCAGCTGCTGAAACGTGGCCGGGGCCCCAAACAACCCGAACGGAAGCGTGGTGAACTGGAATAAACCCCGCGGGGTAGAGAATGCAGTTTTTTCCCAGGATATCAGCGATAATGGTTTTGATTGATTGATTGAAAACTTTATTAGAAGATTTGCAGGAGTAGGTACATGAAAGTACATATTACATACAAGGCAGTGGCGGGCAGTGCATTTCACACCTAGGCCTTCAGTGATGTCCGACACATTCCTACCTGAATTATTCTACCTCTTAATACCATCGTTATGACGCCATGGCTCTAGAAACTAGACAGAAACACAGTATAACCGGGCGTTGCATCACCTTAACATAGTCAGACAAGTACAACAGAGTTATATTAATATTTCCGAAGCATTTTTAATCAATAAATCCGCATTTACAATGAAGAGTGTTAAACTAACATCTTTAAGATCGCTACATTACCCACGTCTGTCGTCTCGTCCACCATAATAGCGACAAAGGGTGCCTTTTTAATCTCCATTTTGATCTCTTCTCCCACTTCAGCAATAGCAAAAATCATGTCGTTTTGTATTTTGCCTGACGTCCCAGTAAACACTTTGTTTGTGGACAGGTGGTAATGTAAATCTGGGTTGTTTTCAGCCAGAAAAGAAAGAAGCTCAACGTAGTTTCCTGTTTGTGGACTCGGCGCTTTTATCGTGTCCCCTAAATGAAAGTTATTGTTTACCCAAAAACAGGACACAATCGATCAGTATTATCGATCAGTCAACGAAAGCTTTCGTTGTGGCGCTCTGTTTCCCTGGCACTTTCAAAAGTTTCACATCTACCGGCATAGTTACACATCTCAATAGTGAATATCAATAGTGCGTATCAATAGTGCGTATCAATAGTGCGTATCCAATCAAAAGACGTGCTGGGTGCTGACATCATTGAGCCTTACAGCAGGCGCCGTTGTTGCTTTTGCTCGCATCTACGTAGGTTTACTAGGAACGCCACAGGTTTTCTCGTTCCAACGTTAAGTTACAGGTCGTATCCGCGGCACCGTTTAGCGTGCAGGCTGGGCAGATTTTGGAGCCCCCTAGCAACACATTTTGATTGGATAAAAGCTCTACCATAAAGGCCAGCCCTCCAAATCTCAATCGGAGACTGGAAGCAGCGCAACCAAGAGGAAAGCTATGAAATGAAGAGAATAGACTATGGGGAATCATTAATACATATTTGTGGAAAAAATATATTAAAATAAAATGTATATTCTGATGATGTTTAGGCCAGCAGAGAAGGCCTTGCTGGCCCTGACGGGCACACCACTGATACAAGGTCAACTAACAGGATAAAAACCCAAGAAAGCCACTGGCTTATCTGACAGTATCCCTTTGTGTAATCCAATGTGGTGTAATACTTAGCCGTGCCAAGCCGGTCCAGGAGCTCGTCAATCCAGGGCGTGGGGTAGGCATCGAACTTCGAATTCACCCGTCTATAGTCAACAGAGAAACGTACAGACCCATCGCGCTTTGCCACCAGCACGATGGGGCTGCACCAGTCGCTGTGCGACTCCTCGACCACGCCCAGTTCTAGCATAGAATCCAATTCCCAGCTCACCACGTCTCATTTGTGAGCCGGCAGCCTGTATGGCCACGTACGCACCGTAACACGCGGTTGCGTATCTATATGATGCTCTATGAGGCGAGTACGGCCGGGGAGAACACATCCGCGAAGCTATGTTGTAACTTATCAACGTCCGCCCGCTGGCTCGCCGAGAGATGGTCACCTAAGCAGGTCGGGGCGCTAGTTTTAGTTTTTGGGACCTCCGGCCCGAACTCATCTCTCTCGGGAAGTAGCGTAACTAGGGAGACAAGGACCACCTTGTTCCATTTTTTAAGGAGATTAACATGGTATATCTGTGTGCTACCCCCTCGATCCGACCGCACTACCTCGTAGTCTACATCCCCGATTCGCCGTGTGACCGCGAACGGCCCTTGCCACTTAGCGAGTAATTTAGAGCTAGACGTGGGCAGCAGTACAAGGACTCGGTCTCCCGGTGTGAAATTGCGTAGGCTAGTCCCTCTGTCGTACAGTTGTTTTTGTCGCTCCTGGGATTCGCCACTCAAGGAGATACTTTCTTCGCTGCATTGCCAGGGATGATATTCGCTGTGATGTCGAACATATGTGGCCAGACAGACAGGAACGTCTGGATGTGAATGAATGATTTACAGTACTGTGTATGTTGTATGTTCCAATTCAGTTCCAATATGTACTGCAATATTGTTTACAGTTGTGCACAGCTCTACCCTAAGGGTGTTTCTTATGTTTGTTGTAAATAAGTTTGTATTTTTCTTTTGCACAATGCTGTGAACAAATTAGAATTGCATAGAGCATATGCAGTACAAATGTGAAACATATGTTTTCAGTGTGTTGTACTCATTTACCTCACTAAATACAGTAATGTGTAACCCACTGTAGATTTCAAATGGCTGTCAAATAGTGTATAGTACTGTCTTGAGCATTTTCAGGTATAGATCTGACTTTTTTGCATTGGAAAACACTTACAGAGTGAACTGTCATAATGAAAACATGACAAAGTCATTTGACTTTGATCTTGTTCATAAACAATGGTGTCAGGACTTTTCATTTTGATGACACTGACACTTTCATTACATGAATACTTGCTTTTGAGGAATGAATTATCCATTTTGAGCAAGTGACATGCTTTTGCAGGTTATCAACTAGGTTTTGCAGTTTGTACTAATTGTTTTGAGAAATGCACTAACTGTTGTGCAAATGTTAATAGTGATGTGAGAAATGCACCAAAGCGACTGAGAAAAACTGTAATAGGTCTAGCTCGTTCGTACATGGTTTCCATGTCTACCGCATCTTCCCTTTCATTTCCTTTGCATGTGTGCTACTGCACACACATTGGACTGCCAGCCAAAGGTGGTCACTAGCAAGTGGTCAGAGCTAGACAGCTAACATAGAATCTGCACTGCGCCCACGGAAAGGATTCACCCGTGAGAGTTCAACATATTTATACAAAACAAAGATTATGAAAATATGTTTCCAGTCATGTAAAATTAGGTAGAATTGCGTGAAATGTGTTTCTGAAAGGCCTCATTTCCCCGGGAGAGGCCTCCAGGACACTCCGCTCCAATTATCATCCCCCTGGGGCTGAGCCCGGAATGTTCTCCTAGAGAACCTTCTGGCTTAAGCAAACCAATTACAAAGTTCTTGATTTTACATTTTCGACATTTCTGGAATTATAAAATACAAACGCCTCTGTTTTTTTTACTAATCTCTTACACACACAACACACACACACACACACACACACACACACACACACAACACACACACACAAACACACACAACACACACACACACACACACTAAGCCTCGTCTGTAAATTCCTTTGCTATTGTAATGTGTGTAGTATAGTGTGTATAATGTGTGTAGTATAGTGTGTGTAATGTGTGTAGTATATGTGTGTAGTATAGTGTGTGTAATGTGTGTAGTATAGGCCAACAGGCCTCTCCTATCCACGTCTCCTATTTTTCAGATGGTATTTAATGACAAGAACAACAGTGTTTTATTTCAGTTTCTGGGTTAGGCCTATGTGCACTGGTCTCCTGTGTCGTCCTTGACACACTACTAGTTTATGGTTGAACTTCCGTTCATTTACCACAGTTTACTTTGTCGTTTTTTCAGTTTCTTTAAAACTATTGAATTGGTTCATGTGTTGCTACTCAGTTCTCACTCTTCCTGTGATGTTGTTTGCTAGACAAAGGTTCTGTTAAACAAGAGGACACAATGGTGACCAGGTTATTACACAGAGCTCAGATGAAGGTCTAGTGTTCACATGCAGAGTTAACAACATGTAGACTCAAGTCATCAGTATCGTACCGTGCGTAAATTCCTCCTGATTGTGATATATATGGCTTATAAACATACGTTTTAGGACGTGTTCAAAAGCAAGAACTGTGTGATCATCTAATTATCTGTAGTTATGTGTTTTTA
Source organism: Nansenia antarctica (assembly GCF_963989245.1). Classification (NCBI taxonomy): domain Eukaryota; kingdom Metazoa; phylum Chordata; class Actinopteri; order Argentiniformes; family Microstomatidae; genus Nansenia; species Nansenia antarctica. The sequence continues at coordinate 51,695,175 of NC_137674.1, read as the reverse complement.
GCGTGTTGATGTTCCTTCTCTCTGTGGTTTACAGATGCTTCCTGTTATCCTGGGCTGTCTCTTCCCTTTTCTCCCTGTCTCTGTCCTCAGCCTCCAGGGTTGTCGATGAGAGAAACCATAACTGTAACCATAACCATAACCATAAACATCTGGCGGGTCGTGTCTGATAGGACATGGCCCTGCGCTTCACTCTAATTCACCTAGACGCAGCAGTCATCTGAGGTCTGCAGACACATTTGGATTACCGGCTCGGAAGCTTGTGTGCTATAATTGTTTTACCTAAATGTGTGAATGTGCCTTTAATCATGACAGGCTGATCAGAGTCCACCCATAAAGTCCTTTGTTAGAATGGAGTAGAACAGGTTAGTACTCATAATTATTGTTAATGTAGCGAAGCATCTTATTGTACCTCGTGTGAAGCTCCCAGATATCAATTAAATATATTTTCTTCACCTAGACCAGTGACCAGACCTAGACCAGACCTAGCCCAGGACCTAGACCTGGACCAGACCTAGACCAGACCAGTGACCAGACCTAGACCAGTGACCAGACCTAGATCAGTGACCAGACCTAGACCAGTGACCAGACCTAGACCAGTGACCAGACCTAGACAAGAGACCAGACCTAGACCAGTGACCAGACCTAGACCAGACCTAGACCAGACCAGAGACCAGACCTAGACCAGACCTAGACCAGAGACCAGACCTAGACCAGTGACCAGACCTAGACCAGACCTAGACCAGTGACCAGACCTAGACCAGTGACCAGACCTAGACCAGAAACCTAGACCAGACCTAGACCAGTGACCAGACCTAGACCAGACCTAGATCAGTGACCAGACCTAGACCAGTGATCAGACCTAGACAAGAGACCAGACCTAGACAAGAGACTAGACCAGTGACCAGACCTAGACCAGACCTAGACCAGTGACCAGACCTAGACCAGTGACCAGACCTAGACCAGTGACCAGACCTAGACCAGACCTAGACCAGTGACCAGACCTAGACCAGACCTAGACCAGTGACCAGACCTAGACCAGACCTAGACCAGAGACCAGACCTAGACCAGACCTAGACCAGTGACCAGACCTAGACCAGACCTAGACCAGACCTAGACCAGTGACCAGACCTAGACCAGACCTAGACCAGACCTAGACCAGTGACCAGACCTAGACCAGACCTAGACCAGAGACCAGACCTAGACCAGTGACCAGACCTAGACCAGACCTAGACCAGTGACCAGGCCTAGACCAGAGACCAGACCTAGACCAGACCTAGACCAGTGACCAGACCTAGACCAGACCTAGACCAGTGACCAGACCTAGACCAGACATAGACCAGAGACCAGACCTAGACCAGACCTAGACCAGACCTAGACCAGACATAGACCAGACCTAGTCCAGGACCAGACCAGACCTAGACCAGACCTAGACCAGTGACCAGACCTAGACCAGACCTAGACCAGAGACCAGACCTAGACCAGGACCAGACCTAGACCAGACCTAGACCAGTGACCAGACCTAGACCAGACCTAGACCAGACCTAGACCAGACCTAGACCAGTGACCAGACCTAGACCTAGACCAGACCTAGACCAGACCTAGACCAGACCTAGACCAGACCTAGACCAGTGACCAGACCTAGACCAGGACCAGACCTAGACCAGGGACCAGACCTAGACCAGACCTAGACCAGACCTAGACCAGTGACCAGACCTAGACCAGACCTAGACCAGACCTAGACCAGTGACCAGACCTAGACCAGACCTAGACCAGACCTAGACCAGTGACCAGTGACCAGACCTAGACCAGGACCAGACCTAGACCAGTGACCAGACCTAGACCAGACCTAGACCAGTGACCAGACCTAGACCAGTGACCAGACCTAGACCAGACCTAGACCAGTGACCAGACCTAGACCAGACCTAGACCAGTGACCAGACCTAGACCAGACCTAGACCAGTGACCAGACCTAGACCAGTGACCAGACCTAGACCAGACCTAGACCAGTGACCAGACCTAGACCAGACCTAGACCAGACCTAGACCAGTGACCAGACCTAGACCAGACCTAGACAAGACCTAGACCAGTGACCAGACCTAGACCAGACCTAGACCAGTGACCAGACCTAGACCAGGACCAGACCTAGACCAGTGACCAGACCTCGCTTCTTGAACTTTTGCCTCCTTCAGATGAATATTATGGAACACGCATGGCTTATTAAATACATCACAGCATTAATGACTTAAAGAAAACACTGATTCAACGTTAGAGGCTAAGTCCCAGATCCCATCATCAGATTCAGAGGAGTTGTTGGTGAAAGTCCATAACTGATTTGGGACCAGGCTGAGGTTGAAACACACAAATGAGGATTGGACTGGCTGCCAATTGTCAAGGATCATGTCTACACATCATATCAATGTTTGTCTGCTGCACATTAAGTGAACTAGTGAGTACTACTGTATTCTAATTCCAACCCCCAAATAAAATAAAATAAAGATAAGATTCTTACAAATCAAGTCATTTTACATTCAACAGGGTATTCAACAGGGTATCTATCTGACTATCATGCACAACATAATTATATGTTGGGATACATATGGTGGATTGGTGAGTACTTGATTGATTGATTGATTGATTGTACTTTATTGTCCCCGAGGGGAAATTTGTCTTGGGCATGGTACTTTCATGCTTCAAGTGCAACAGTGACGATACATACAACATACAGTAGACAAAGTAAACAACAGGACAGCAACAAACATTGAGTGACATTGGCAGCAGTTTCCACCTGGACATGGCATCATTTGGTATAAATATATATTGCACATAACCCTTCAAGTGGTGTTTTCGAATATTGCACATGGCCCTTCAAGTGGTGTCTAAGATAAAGTGCAGGTGCTGGTGATCATGTCCTAATCATTGTTTCTGCTTGAGAGAATTGATTAGTTTAATGGAGAATGGGACAAATGATAGTTTTAAGAGCTTATAGTTACATCTTGGCATGCGAAGCCTTCTACCTAGGGGGAGAACTTCGTATTCTGTGGAGAGCGGATGTTGGGGGTCTGCGATTATCTTGTTAGTATTGTCCAGGACAGCTTTTTCATATAGTTTATTTAGGATCACATAGTCTCTTTCACCTACAATTTTCATAGCTGTTTTGTGAATGCTGACTAGTCTGTTTTTTTGTTGTACAGTTAAGTTGCCAAACCACACAATTATTCCATATCTGATTACACTTTCAACAATGGACTGATAGAAAATTCTCATGATCTGCTTTCTCACCCATAAAGTCTGAGTCGCCTCAGGTGATAAAGCCTCTGCTGTAGTTTGTTACATAAGCTGTCTAAGTGTGTATTCCAGCAGAGATGGTTGTCTAACTGAATACCTAAGTACTTATAAGAGGGCACCTGGATGATTGTTTGGTCTTGAAAAAGATGTTTTGCTCCTTTAACGTATGCTAGTGGAAACATTATAAATGTACACTTTAATTGTATTTTATCATCCAGATGTATTTGATTGTAAATAACTAGTCTATATGTTACGGTACATGTTGGAATACGGTACATGTGGGGAAACTAGGGTTATAGGGTTAGGTGCTAGGGTGCTACAGTTAGGGTTAGGATTAGGGTTAAGGGTAGGGTTATGGTTAGGGTTAGACATGCCAGCATGTACCAAGTCGACGTAGCACCTAACCCTAACCCTAGTGTTCCCACATGTACCGTATTCCCACATGTACCGTAACATATACATTTCTCCCATTGATGTTGAAGGGATATTTCCTCAAAATGTAAAAGAATCATGTTCGCTTAAATAATGTCATGCTATAAATGCAATAAAATCAGCTCATGCTATTTAGGATCCATTATTTCCATTGGTTTTTGGTTCTAAATGGTTCTAAAATAGTTAGTGCCCAGATAAACAGAACCAACGTTTGGATTGGAGTCTCTCCTTGTTCATAGACTCGTCTCATCTCAAGCCAGGTAAGGAACCAAAATGTGACTTTGTAATTTGGTTGAACTAACCTTTCAACCTGTCTAATTCGCCTCTAATATTCCCATTGATATAGATACAAAATGTGTCTAATGTGTGGGAACGCACACTGTTCAATCACGGTGGTGAAAGAAACTTTCAGAGGAAGATGCTTTCGGCTGCCCTTTTCTCCTCTCCGTCGGTCCTCGTCACTGCTGCTGGAGCCCTGGCATCGCCGTGCTGCAGGTTGCGTTTGTAAATTCGCTCTGAGAGCGCCGGAGCGCACACTGGATTCAACGTCATTAAGAGACCAAGTCATTTGATTGGACAAGAGGCATTCTATGAGTGTTGATCAGATTTCCAGAGCAATTTTACGAACGCAGCCTCAGTGATGAGAGCGAGAGCCGTCAGGCGGGAGGCGGTCTCTCTGATCACGTCTCAACATTTAACCACAACTGACGTCTTTGGCTTCATCAGCGCTTTTCACAGCTCAGAAAATGATCAGATTTTCAATATCCCTCCAAACGAAGAGTTTTCTTTTCCCATTTAGTATTTTGATCTCGCCATTCGTATTCATGAACAATCTGAAGTTTTAGTTCGGGATATTCAAACAGTTGGTTCTTTAGCGTTTTTCTTTTACATTTTAATTCCTCACCTCCTGTAAAGGTGTTGTTTGAACTCTCCAGGGAGCTTCCCATGAACGTGCCTCCGGTGATCCGTCCTCCGAGCCCCCCCGCGGGGCCGAGCGGCGTCTCGTTCCAGATCCAGATCGGGCTGAGCCGCGAGCCCGTCCTGTTGGACTCGCTCGACTTCAGCCTCGCGCAGGTTCGGGAGATGGCGTGCTCCATAGTGGACCAGAAGGTACCGTGTCAGTTCAACACTTCTAGAACATGTATAATCTGCTTGTCGAGGACTCTACAAGGTCTATGCATCCTTAACATTATGCTTAGTTAAAAAGTCAATAAAGTCATCTGTGAACTTTCCCCCGACGATGTTAACATCATGATCGTGTGGTTCATCTAGTCATGCGTGAGGGAATCCATGAGATCCAATTAGTCTATATCACTCCCTATCACTCTGACCCACAGCTATTCAGTTCAATCAGTTGCTGCCAGGTCCTTTCCCAGAGGCTGGACCACACGCAGAAAACAACATAGACAAGTCCTTCATATCCTATGCCACATTCAACACATTGAATTAAACTCATATTCACACAATTCAGATATAAGTAAAAGGACATCATTTTTTAAAATTCTATGTTGATCCGCACTGCCACTTCTCTATGCCCAGACCAGTAGCACCATCATATTTTACATGTGGGCCTTCATGCATTACTATTGTACTATAAGTACTAGGATAGGCAAGGCAAGGCAAGTTTATTTGTACAGCACATTTCATACAACAGAGGCAATTCAAAGTGCTTTACATACAGCATTAAAAAAATACAGAAAAAGAAGGATAAGAATAAGAAAACATTTGGCAAGAATAGATACATATATAGAGAAAATAAATAGATAAGCACTTAACAACATAATAAGACGATGAATAAAAACATAGGAATAAAAGTGTTATTACTGCAACTGTATTCAAGCCTCACTATTCGTGTAGTGATCATGTGTATTGACCATGTCAAATAGAGTAGGCCTAGTTTCAAGTGTTTTTTCAGGGCCTACAGGCACAGCTCGGCAGACAGCCATACGGACAATGGTTCTGATACTTTGTGAAGTTACTTGTTGTTTAAGTTGGCTATTATGGACATTTCCATAATCATAGCCACAGTCTATGCTTCGAATCAGATCAAAGTGTATTTTTTAATTTTTTCTTTTTTCTGAGTGGGGCAGTCCCACTCATATTTTTCATTTTTATTGACAGTTACAGTGAAGATTTAGACAGGAAGGATGGGTGAGAGAGAGAGGAGGGATGACATGCAGGATATGTCCCCGGCCGGAATCAAACCGGAGACCCTGCGGATACATGGTCAGCGCTTAACCCGCTATGCCACCTAAGCGCCCCGATCAAAGTGTATTTATACAGTACATTTCATACAGGGATGCAACACAATGTGCTTTACCGAAAAAAAAGAAAAAAAGAAATAATACAAAAAAGGTTTGATACCACATAGGCCTACTGATGTCTGTCTTTGCTTATGTTTGCTGACGGTATGTAGATGTGTGTCTTCATATAACAAGGCCTGACTGCAGTTCACTGTTCATCTCAGCTGAGGCTGCTGGCGGTAGAAATCGGAGGATGTGCTTATTGTACAACGCATGGAATGGAATGAGGTATGGTGTCATCGCGCGTTTGATATCATTCCTCATTCAATTCCGTGCATTACAATAAGCACATCCTCCGATTTCTACCGCCAGCAGCCTCCACGGTTCATCATACAACACATATTCAATATATTCTCAACATATTCAACATTATATTCGTTTCACAGGTCTGTATCTCCACATGTGGATGATAATTGCTTCTGAGCAGTTTTTTGTTATGTCTGCAAAGTGCAAGGCTTGCACCTATGTCATGCTCCGAAGTATGGGTGTTAAGATGGAGCCTATTGCTGTTGTTTCCTTGTCATGAAGCCACAGAACCAGAAACACCTTCGTCGGTCTGTGTCCCTGTCTTATCAGTTCACTGTTGAAGGGAAGATGGGGGAAGGGGAGGGGGTGGGGGGGTGCATGGGCACTGGGAATTCTAAGCATGTTCTTAATTAAGTAAGAAACAACAGTTTCAGTATGAAGTACAGCAGGCCACCTCAACACCTTGTTGATACACTTTAACACACTTCATCCCTCCTGTGTATAGCTGCTCGGAACTGATTGATTGATTGAAAACCTTTATTGTCCCCAATGGGGAAATTTTGTTGTCAAACAGCTCAGTTAGGGCAGAAAACATTCAGTACAGAAAACAGAAAAACATTCAATAAAAAACATAAAACAGTGCAGGCTCAATAAGTAAAAAGTTCCAAAAGTTCCATCTCCAGGTCTCCCCCACCCTGCAGGGCCTGGTTGTAGAGTCGGAGTGCAGCTGGAATAAAGGACTGTCCAAATCTTTTTGTACTTTGACGGGGGAGAACAAATCTGTGGCTGAACTTGCTCCTCATCCCTGCCAGCTCGCAGTACATCGGGTGGGAGGGATTGGCCAGCATGGCCGCCAGTTTTTTCCCCATCCTCTGTTCTGCCACCACCTCTAGGCTGTCCAGCCCGGTCCCCACCACAGAGCTGGCCTTCTTCACCAGTTTGTTTAGCTTCGCAGCATCCCTGGCACAGATGTTTCCACCCCAGCAGGCCACGGCGAAGAACAGAACGCTGGCAACCACCGACTGGTAAAACATTTGCAGCAGCTTGTTGCAGACACCGAAAGACCTCAGCCTTCTCAGGAAAAACAGTCTGCTCTGCCCTTTCCTGAGAAGAGCCTCGGTGTTGTCAGTCCAGTCCAGTTTGTTATTAATTTGTACTCCCAGGTACCTGTAGGAGTCCACCCTCTCGACTTCCACCCCCTTGATGGTGATGGGGGCTGGGGTCCTTCTCTTCCTCCTAAAATCCACCACCAACTCCTTTGTTTTGCTGGTGTTAAGCAAAAGGTAGTTGGTGTCGCACCACTGCACGAAGCTCTCCACCAGGGCCCTGTACTCCTCATCCCTGTCGTCTGTGATGTAACCGACGATAGAGGAGTCATCCGAAAACTTCTGCAGGTGGCACTGGTCGGAGCTAAACTGGAAGTCGGAGGTATAGAGGGTGAAGAGAAAGGGTGACAGAACAGTTCCCTGGGGGGCACCGGTGTTGCACACCACCACCTCAGACTGACAGCCCTGCAGTCTCACATGTCTGTGAGGTAGTTGTGGATCCAAGCCGTCAGGGAGTCCTCCACACACATCACTGCTAGTTTGTCAGCCAGCAGTGATGGCTTGATAGTGTTAAATGCACTGGAGAAGTCGAAGAACATGGTCCTCACCATGCTCTGTGGCCTCTCCAGGTGTGTGTAGGCCCTGTGCAGCATGTAAATGATGGCGTCCTCCACCCCCATGCTCTCCTGGTATGCAAACTGCCGGGGGTCCAGGAAGTCCTTCACCTGGGGCTTAAGGTGTTAAATAGTATGAAGTGAGATGTTTCTTGTGTGTGTGTGTGTGTGTGTGTGTGTGTGTGTGTGTGTGTGTGTGTGTGTGTGTGTGTGTGTGTGTAGAGAGAGAGATGTTTTGAGGACTCAGTTGGCTCTGCAGGCTGTAATTGTTTTCTTCAGGGTAGATTTGTGACTGAATGAGCGCCACGCCAAGATTGTGTTAGCCACAAGATTGTGTTACTCACATGCTTCACTTGCAGGGACGGAAGTCTCTCTCCTAGGAGGGAAGTGTGAGCTGTGACAGGACTGGCTGTTACCTTGTGGTCATTGAATTATCTTCAAAGGAGGAAATGTCTTCAAAAGTATTTGAATTATTGTGCACCAGCTTCCAAATTCACAGAATGAACTTGCGCAAAGATGCTGGAGCGTTTACCCTCAAACTCAAGAGACCTGTTCTGTATCGGAAGCTAATTATATTAGCTAATCACCTAACCAATGTCAACTGACACCACTAACCACAATAGACTGCTCAGTCCATCATAGTGAAGACAAGATGATCCAAGTTCCTACTCTACACTAGGAGAGATGTGAGGAACTGTCGGTTCTGTTATCTAAATGATGTTTAATGATGGCTACATGGTGTAATGAATAGGCACTCCTCGTGATAACTATGAAAGGTTTAATACTACAAATCGAGCTAGATTAGATTAGATTAGAAACTTTATTGTCATCGCAGAGTACAAGTACAATACAATGAAATGCAGTTTAGCATCCCACCAGAAATGCAAATAGTGATATAAGGGTATGATATAAATAGAGTGTTAGGTAACTATGTAATATACAGTATGTGCAGTGGTAGTATTGTAAACATCAGTATAGTTTAGAGGAGCTTTTAGATTGGGTAAGCATAAGATATAGAAATACACATAATTACACAAACACGCTATCAGTGAACGCAGTTTCAAGGAAATGCTATTTTGATGCCCTAGAACCCGCTAATAAACTGTAGGGTCACTTTGTGATCAGATTACCAAAAACAAAAAAAACAGTTGCCAGTTTCGACTATATCAGGGGTGCTCATTGTTCAATCTTTTTTGAACCAAGATCTTTTCAAGTAGCCAACCTGCTGAAATCTACAAGTCCAGTTTCAACATCGCAAACGCACACACACACAACACAGACACACACCGTTTCCATCCTCCATAGTAAACTCACAACACACTTTCTTTTCACACTTTTGTCACACAGGCACTTGACATCACATCACAAACCCTCTCTATCTCTCTCAAACACTTTTGGTCCAGAACCACTGGCACGGACAGCGACATTAGGCCTATCTCAGCGATTGATTAAGCAGCTCTCTCTCCAAACACAACGGCACAGGCCTACATTCAAAGGTAAAAGCAGAGGAAGTCTTAAATAAGGAGCCATAACCAGCACTAGAGCAGTACTCAAACCATATAAACAAGCACAGATCGCCACCAGCCTCGCGAATCATAAACCACTCATACGATACCAGGCTTGCTGTAACCCCTAGAGACTCTCCCTTTCTGGGTGTGAAGATCGGTGAGCGGTGGCTTCGGGCGGCCTTTAGCCAGTAGTTGTGTTTTTCCAGTCCAGTCCAGTCTACGAAATCCCTTTAGGTCGCTGACAGTAATGTCCATATTCACAAAATCAAGCAAGTTATTCTTATTGATTATTATTTAGATCGTTTGAGCTAGCTGGCATAAGTTATTCTGCCAGGCGAGAGAAAGTAAGGTGAAATGTTAAGTGAACTTGAAAGTGATAAGAGCCAATCAGTAGGTCTTATCGGAATGAACGAACTACTGATTGGCTGGTAAGCATGCTTACCCTGATCACATTAAACAGCGGGCTGAGGCATCGAAAAGACATTTTCACGCATTCGAATGTACGCGAGGGAAAGCAGAGAGAGAAGTGCTTATAATGCAACGCAATGCAAGCAAGCAGAATAGCGAGTGCTTACTCCTGCAGGTGGCGCCAAAATGAATGACTCCTCCTGCCCTGGGACCTAAAATACGACTCTTTTAATGAAAACAAACAAACGGTTACATGCACTTTTATTTTAATATTTTCACTGTCCTTTTTTATTTTTTCGTTGGGTAAGCACTGCTTACTATGCTTATATGGACGACACGTCCTTGATATACAGTTATGGGCTGTATACAGTTATAAGCTATGTACAGTGAGGTCGTTTATGAACAGTATCTAATGTGCAGAAGTATAAAAGAAGCTATGTCAGGAGACATGTGCAATGTGCAATATACAGTAGTACAAAGGTAGTAATGTAAACATCAGTAGTGCGTCTAATGTCATGGGTTACTATGGGAGTGGGGGTGACCTGGGCTTGTAAGGCGTTGTATTGCAATTCGCCACTCAAATCCAATGAAGACCATGCAGCGATGAACCTGTAGAGGCCTACCCCTAGACATGACTTGACTTAATGTGTCGAACAGTCCTTTAACGATACTGTTAACGACACCTGCTGTGGGATGGACTTATCTTGATATCCGGCCACTCTGGAGGTTTTAAAAACACCTTTAAGACCGCGTTATTGATTTTAGACGGATCTATCCCGATTATAAGTCACCCGGTACCCTTCACCACGGGCCCTGGCTGCCTTCAGAAGGCTGCAGGCTAATATCCTGTCAACAGGCTAATCCTGATCAGAACCCATTAGCTCACTGGCTTCTCAGCGCTAATTAAACCCGCGGCGCCTTTGTTTCAAGTTGGCACCTTTTTCGCATTACCACTCCTTCA
>NC_137674.1:51659372-51676872 GCF_963989245.1 Nansenia antarctica | reverse complement strand
CCAGAGGATATTGAAAGCGGTATGATGAATATGTTCAACAAAATGAACATTGACATATCATGTCCGTCTCCAGAGTGTCGTGTTATTCCCCATTCCTTTGTTTTCCTCACGATCCTGCTTGTTCTCTCAACTCATTGATTTAGTGAAATCAGGATGTGGAGTCATTATCCACACTTCCTCTATCTACGCTGCAGGGTTACCTCTGGCCTCCGCAGGCTCTGGAATAGGAGGGAACAGAATGAATATGAATGGAATACAATACAATACAATACAATACAATACAATACAATACAATACAATACAATACAATACAATGCAATAGAATAGAATAGAATAGAATAGAATAGAATAGAATAGAATGGAATAGAATGGAATAGAATACAATAGAACACAATACAATAGCATACAATGGAATAGAATATAATACAATGGAATATACTACAATAGAATACAATAGAATACAATGGAATACAATACAATATAATACAATACAATACAATACAATACAATAGAATGGAATATAATATAATATAATGTAATACAATACAGTACAATAGAATTGAATACAATAGAATTGAATATAATAGAATAGCATTGAATAGAATAGAATAGAATAACATTGCATAGAATAGAATAGAATAGCATTGAATAGAATAGAATAGAATAGCATTGAATAGAATAGAATAGAATAGAATAGAATAACATGGAATAGAATATCATATAATATAATAGCATTGAATAGCATAGAAGGGAATAGCATTGAATAGAATGAAATGGTATTTATATAAATGGAACGGAATGGAATGAAACTGAATAGAATGGAATGCATTTGAATATAACTTTATTGGCCATCTGAGCATAAGAGGAAACGGCCTTTGGCTTCACCTCAAAGATCATACTCTGATAATACTCTGATAATACACTGATAATACACTGATCATACACTGATAATACACTGATCATACTCTGATCATACACTGATCATACAGGAGGCTGCTGGACCTGGACACTGGCAGCAGCCAGGCTCAGGAGACAGACAGACACGTACAACTCAATGTTTAAAACAGCCTAGCAACTCGACATCGCTTCCTCGCTTTTTATTGGCTATTGTATGTTGAACTACAGGACTGGTGTATGAATGTATGTAGGTAGGTGGTCGGTAGGTAGGTAGGTAGGTATGTAGGTAGGTAGGTAGGTAGGTAGGTAGGTAGGTAGGTAGATAGGTAGGTAGGTATGTAGGTAGGTAGGTAGGTAGATAGGTAGGTATGTAGGTAGGTATGTAGGTAGGTAGGTAGGTAGGTATGTAGGTAGGTAGGTAGGTATGAATGTAGGTAGGTAGGTAGGAAGGTATGTATGAAGGTAGGTAGGTAGGTAGGAAGGTATGTATGAAGGTAGGTAGGTAGGAAGGTATGTATGAATGTATGTATGTATGAATGTAGGTAGGTATGAATGTATGAATGTATGAATGTATGAATGTATGTATGTATGTATGTATGTATGTATGTATGTATGTATGTATGTATGTATGTATGTATGTATGTATGGTAGGGTAGGGTACGGCGTAGGTGTGATAGCCAGGGGCGACAATGATGTGTGTGTGTGTGGGGGGGGGGGGGGGGGGGGGGGAAGAAGTAGCCTCTATACGTGCGTATCCCTTCCCTGTCTCCCTCTCGGTGTGTCAGATAAATGAACAGCGTTTCAGTCGCACTAGAGAGGAGAGGAGAGGAGAAGAAAAACCTTGGGTTCCGTTTCCACGGCAACCCTACTGTTACAGTGGCGCCGCTGTCATGGCGACCTCGGGACCTTTCCTCAGTCAGTCTGTCTGTCTGAACGTCTTTGTCGAGGGTGTTATTATCGGCTATGAACTGAGATGGAGCGTTTTTTTTTTCCTACTGAGGGGAGCTGTTCCAATATGAATCAGGCAAACAAACATATTCGTGCTGTTGCTGTTGCAGATTGTTAGGGTTAGGGTGACTGAGGGATGGGAGGGAGGGTTGATGTTTGGATATTAGCTGTCTACTGTCATGAAGGTAGATCCTTCCTTTCCGTGCATTCCAATTACAATGAGCCTGTCCTCCGATTTCTCCCTCCCCTAGCCTCCCCTGCAGCTATCGTGCTACGTGAGGTCTCTGCTGTCTTTGTGGTGTTGTGAAACCTCCCTCAGTCTTTACCCTCCTCCCGTCTCTCTGCCGCGTGCTCAGACAAGTACGCTATCCGGCTGATGAACGATAAAACAAGGGAGTTACAACTGTCTACTGTCGTCTGATTGGATTACAGGAAAGATTTGACAATCCCAGAAATGGGATTGAGGATTGTTGTCTCTCTCTCTGCAGTGTGTGTCTCTGAGGGGAGTGAATGAGGTTACAGTGGTGTTATGCGTTTGTATAACACACATATTCACACAATACAAAACCAATACTGTCCAAGGATAACTCGTGGCTCAATAACTAACAATGGCTCAATACTAACTGTACATCATGTCCGGCCTGCATCGCTCTCTCTCTCCCTCCCTATCCCTCCCTCTCTCTCTCTCCCTCCCTATCCCTCCCTCTCTCTCTCTCTACCTCTCTCTCTCTCTCCCTCTCTCTCTCTCCCTCCCTATCCCTCCCTCTCTCTCTCTCCCTCCCTATCCCTCCCTCTCTCTCTCTCTACCTCTCTCTCTCTCTCCCTCTCTCTCTCTCCCTCCCTATCCCTCCCTCTCTCTCTCTCCCTCCCTATCCCTCCCTCTCTCTCTCTCTACCTCTCTCTCTCTCCCTCTCTCTCTCTCCCTCCCTATCCCTCCCTCTCTCTCTCTCCCTCCCTATCCCTCCCTCTCTCTCTCTCTCTACCTCTCTCTCTCTCTCCCTCTCTCTCTCTCCCTCCCTATCCCTCCCTCTCTCTCTCCCTCCCTATCCCTCCCTCTCTCTCTCTCTCTCTCTCTCCCTCTCTCTACCTCTCTCTCTCTCTCTCCCTCTCTCTCTCTCCCTCTCTCCCTTTCTCTCTCTCTCTCCCCCTCTCTCTCTCTCCCTCTCTCTCTCTCCCTCTCCCTCTCTCTCTCCCCCCCCCCTCTGTCTTTCTCTCTCAATCTCTCCCTCTTTCTCCCCCCCCCCATTCTCTCTCTCTCCAGCTCTCGCTTGACGACGGATTAAGACCTAAACACACTTTAAACCCCTAGATTTGTATTCGTGTACGTGTGTCGTCCAACGAATGAATCCTAATCCCGTCATCAAGAAAACATGAAGGCGATTAAGTGACCCAGTACTACAGCAGGTCCTCTTGTACCCTTGACAGGTCGACGGGACCCTGTGATTGGTCGGTTGGGTACAGTATATTGCTGTCACCAGACGGAGCGTGGATCAATGGTGTGTGGAGCGTCGCCCCGCTCGCCCAACAGAGCCGCGGGGTCAGTCAATATGTTGTTCTTTTCTCGGACACGGGATCGATCGGCACACTGTCGGGTGTCTCCTGTAACCGTCGAGTAAATGTAACAAAAAACCCCACAGAAAAACAGCCATGTTTGGACCTGAAGCACTGCATTACAAATGACTACATACCTTTTTTTTATTTGATATGCGGGGGGGGGGGGGGTCATTTCTGAACTCCCCGAGACCACCGTAGTACACGTAGACAGATTTCTAAACAGGCACGTAGAAACATCATGGAGATCCCACACCACGCATCACACACAGGCGCTAGAGCATGGCTGTAACCACCCTTAGGTTGCGGGTTTGTTTCCCGGTTCGGGACCATACTGAAAAATGTATGCGCGCACTGCGACTGTAAGTCGCTTTTGATAAAGGCATCAGCTAAAGAAGCATGTATTATTGTATTATACTGTATACTACCTTCACACAGCAGATGGAGGGGAAGGATTAGGTGAATGGATGGTGAGGATTAGATATGAATGGCGGTTGCAGTTTGATTTCAAATGATGATGTTGTAATGTTCTATGTTCTCCTTGATAGAGGGCTTGGCTTTGTTCCCTGGCTGGGGGGGCCTCCACCCCTCCTTCCCCCTGCCTCTGAATTGAATCAAGGCACAGGTCGTTTCTAACTGTTTTCTAAAGAGAGCTATGGTACAAGTGCGCCCCTCTTGATGTGCGCTCCCTAGGCAACTGGATGTATTATTGGATGTTTGCTTAAAGGGACAGTACACTGTTTTTATTTTTTTATTTTTTATTTCACCGCCTCAAACAGGGTGTGTGTTTGTGATTAGTCCATGTCGTTGTGTGTAGTCCATGTTATGATTAGTCCATGTCGTTGATTGCATGCCATACATTTTTTAACATTCACATTCTGGGCATTTAGCAGTCGCCTTATTCCAAAGCGACTTACAATCGCTACATTTGACTAAGCAAGTGAATCATCGATTCACCAGTCGTGGCAGGAAGAGTAATCCAGCTCAGGCCAGGGGCCATTGGCAGTCAGTATGCCATGTGTTCAGTTGTATGCCCCCCCCCCCCCCCCATCCCAAATGAATGGAAAAGATCATCACCCGATGTTTGTGATCAGATGCGTGCGAGGACCCAGTTCCTCTTCATAACGGAACTAACGCAGGCCCAGAATCCACGAAGGACAAACACCAACGCAGTATTACTCTGCTGTAACCTGTCTGCTGTAACCTGTCTGCTGTAACCTGTCTGTCTCCTTCCTGAAAGGAGACGGCGATGAGAGAGACGAGTTTCGTAAAGATCCCAGATGAACCTTGACCCCCCCAGGTCGTCGGGGATGTATTTCGTTACATCATCGGCCCGGCCCATGTCGTCCGTCGCTCGTGATTGGACCAAAAAAAACACCAGCTGCTAGCTAGGCTAATCCGATTTGGTAACAAACGCGTCATTCTTCCTGGTCGTTTCGTCCACTCAGACATCATGAGGTTGTTTTTTATTTTTCACGGCCTAATGCTGCCTATAGGGTAGACGGTGTTGGTGTTCTGGAAGGTTCAGCGTCGTGTCGCCGTGCCTACGCACACGTGTACGCCGTGGACAGCTGCAGCTCTATTACTAGAAGTATTACGGTGTTATATCACATGGCTTTGTTGATGCGCTAACTTGTGTCCCGTAGTAAATGAATGACCTACATCTGGAGGTGTTCACAGCAAAGTCGACCATTAGCAACCATTATTTGTCATCTTCTTTAATCAGCGAATCAATACGACATTAACAAGGTTATCTAACCGTCTCTCGACCCCCCCCTCCTCTCTCTTGCTCTTTCTCTCCGTCTCCGTCTCCATCTCCCTCTCCTCTCTCTCCCCATCATGTCCATCTCTCTCTCTCCATCTCTCTCTCTCCCTCCCCATCATGTCCATCTCTCTCTCCCCACCCTCTCCATCGCTCTCTCTCTATCTCCCTCTCCTCTCTCTCCCCATCATGTCCATTTCTCTCTCCCCACCCTCTCCATCGCTCTCTCTCTATCTCCCTCTCCTCTCTCTCCCCATCATGTCCATCTCTCTCTCTCCATCTCTCTCTCTCCCTCCCCATCATGTCCATCTCTCTCTCCCCACCCTCTCCATCGCTCTCTCTCTATCTCCCTCTCCTCTCTCTCCCCATCATGTCCATTTCTCTCTCCATCTCTCTCTCTCCCTCCCCATCATGTCCATCTCTCTCTCTCTCCATCTCTCTCTCCCCACCCTCTCATCGCTCTCTTTCTATCTCCCTCTCCTCTCTCTCCCCACCGTGTCCATCTCTCTCTCTCTCTCCCCCCATCTCTCTCTCTCTCCCCCCCTCTCTCTCTATCTCCCTCTCATCTCTCTCCCCACCATGTCCATCTCTCTCCCTCCTTCTCTCTCTCCATCCCTCCATCTCTCTCTCCAGTTCCCTGAGTGTGGCTTCTATGGGATGTACGACAAGATCCTGCTGTTCCGCCACGACCCGGGCTCGGAGAACGTCCTCCAGCTGGTCAGGTGTGCTGCCGACATCCTGGAGGGAGATCTGGTGGAGGTGGTCCTATCAGGTGAGACTATGGAGGTCTGGTGGAGGTGGTCAGGTGAGACTATTCGGTAAGTCTGACGTCATGCGTGATGTTTAGCCATTTCCGGGTCCAAACCAGAAATTCCCCGCACCAGAGTACCAGTGTACTACAGCGGTAGAATGACAGTTCAATCGTTTTTTAGACTGGGATCTATTCATACAACAAGGGACACAGCACCTTCCCGTTTTTCCCATATTGTCAGCGTCTTTGAGCCTCGGAAAAGCGCTATACTTATACTTATACTTATAATTAATTATTATTATTACCGTAGCGCCTCAGCCAACGTTGGACCCGGAAACACGTCACGACTTAACAACCGAATAGGCTACCTTACAAAGGAGCTGAGCGAGATGGAAGTACCATTGGTTGCTAGGTAACAGACATAAACGTTGATAACCGACGTTGGATTTAATATTTAGGATGAGATAAGATAGGATGAAGTAAATAAGATAGGATTCCTAAAGTTAGTTAGGATTTGCTTCTGTAATACCAGACTTATCCTATATTCTACTTTCCTATCTTAACTTAGGACTTAAGATAGGAAGTTTCTGTAGCACTGTACTATATGATACGTCCTATCAGGTGAGACTGTACTATATGATACGTCCTATTAGGTGAGACTGTACTATATCATACGTCCTATCAGGTGAGACTGTATCATACGTCCTATCAGGTGAGACTATGGAGCTCTGTACGATAAGATACGATAAGATCTGAATAAAACGATTTGATAGGATACAATACAATACTATCCTGCAGGTTGTCCTATCACGTGAGACTATGGGGCACAATACTACAAAAGACTTCTGTTACTCTAAGTAATATCTCATAATGAGAAATCACAATGCTCTGCACATCAGCAAAAAGCTGTTAACAGTTTTTGTTATTAGGGACGATTTTTGTTTGTTTTTGTTGTTGTGTTTGTGTGTGTGCTTGTGTGTGTGTGTGTGTGTGTGTGTGCTTGCGTGCGTTTGTGTGCTTGTGTGTGTGTGTGTGCTTGTGTGTGTGTGTGTGTGTGTGTGCTTGCGTGTGTTTGTGCGCTTGTGTGTGTGTGTGCTTGCGTGTGTGTGTGTGTGCTTGCGTGTGTGTGTGTGTGCTTGCATGTGTGTGTGCTTGTGTGTGTGTGTGCTTACGTGTGCGTGTGTGTGGGTGGGGGGTACCTTCTTATACAGTCTTTAGATGCAATCAAAGCATAAAATGGAAGCTTCCTTTTGTTGTGTTGAAAATGCAGTTCATGTAGGAGACTCATCCGGATGATGGGGGTGGTAGAAAGGCTCACAATAGAGGAGGAGGGAGGCCATGTTCAACCCCATGCTGGGATACAAAGACACCCACGATGACACTGCAGGACCACATAATGTACCTATAGTTAGCTTTAGATTGGATCCAACGTACGTATGCGGTCCATTCAGGAGGGAGATAGTCCATTCGTTCAGTCGTCAAAAAACCCTAAGAGAACACTCTGGCTGCCTGGAAGACGCTTCTTAGACGGAGAGCTTTGTTCTGCACAGTCACGTGACTTGTGAGTAGGCGACAGTAACGCAGCTAGGTAAACACAGGAGACAAACGTCGCAAATCAGGGTAACCGACACACACCGACTGTACAGTGAACAGGGCTGAGGGTCTGGTTCCCTATCTGGGAAATATGCCGACATGGATATTCAAGTGAAGCTCCCAAGTAACAAAACAAACATGCCTATCTCATGTCTCTCCGTCTTCACACACACGCATGCACACACACACACCCGCACGCGCACACTCACACGCACACGTATACACACAAACACACTCACACACACACACACCCTCCTCTGTGTTGTATAAAGTTTGACTGCAGTGCCTGGTGAGAACGGGGGGGTGAAGGAGGAAGTGATGGAGCCGTGCGTTGTTGACGGCGGTAAAGTGTTTTCACAAACGCTCGGCAGGCGGCTCCCACCCCCCCCTCTCAGCGCGCTACCACAGGTAATGGAGTTCCTGTCTGTGGGGGTGCGGGGGGGGGGGGTGCAGGGGGCGGGGGGCAGGGGAGACTGACACCTCTGCTACCCGCTGGCTGCACTCTACACTAGGAGTGCGTGTGTGTGTGTGTGTGTGTGTGTGTGAGTGTGTGTGGGTGTGTGTGTGTCTTCGCTCAGGTGAAACACGTCCACACACACACACACACACACACATACACACACACACACGCACACAGACCGTGTCCACACACACACACACACACACTCCTAGCAGAACCTGTCACCCCACTTTTTAATGACAGGATCGACAGCTGTGCTCTCTGTGTGAGGAGATAACACAGGAACACCTGACGACTGTCAAAGAGACAGAGTTAACATGAGACAGAATTAACATGACAACACAGAGCTGCAGTCGACTGAGTCACAACAATAGTGTTCTAACAGTACATAAGGGTCTGGTCGGCAGGGGAGGCTGGTGGAAGTAGAAATCAGAGGTCTACTACATCCACTGTAATAGTGGTAGTAGTAGTAGTAGTAGTAGTAACAGTAGTAGTAGTAGTAGTAGTAGTAGTAGTAGTAGTAGTAGTAGCAGTAGTAGTAGTAGTAGTAGTAGTAGTAGTAGTAGTAGTAGTAGTAGTAGTAGTAGTAGTAGTATTAGTAGTATCAGTATCAGTAGTAGTAGTAATAGTAGTAGTAGTAGTAGTAGTAACAGTAGTAGTAGTAGCAGCAGTAGTAGTAGTAGTAGTATTAGCAGTAGTATAGTAGTAACAGTAGTAGTAGTAGTAGTAACAGTAGTAGTAGTAACAGTAGTAGTAGTAGTAGTAGTAGTAGTAGTAGTAGTAGTAGTAGTAGTAGTAGTAGTAGTAGTAGTAGCAGTAATAGTAGTAGTAGTTGTTCGGTCTACTTGCCGACCGAAAGGCTGGACTGAAGGACACGGATACCATTCAATTCGTTTTTCTCTTATTTTAGTGAAAATTGAACAGATTGTAAAACCTGCGAATGCAGACAACAAAACATACATAAATACACAGCTCTGACACATTCAATTACTAACACAAAGCATATAAATGTTACACAAAGCACGCATCAAACACACTAACCGTGGCATCCCTCTAGTCCTGGCATCACACAATGAACCCATACGCACGGTATCTCACTATTTAAGCACCTAATCACATCCCCCAATATCCCTACGCACAACTGGTCTCTATACTCAAACAATTCCCACGCAGTTATGAGGCATAACTCAAAATAATGTTACTAATATCTAATAATCAATAATTAATAATAACTAATAATTATTTAAATAACATTCAAAATAACATTTCACATTTGTCCCATTTTATAGGCTAAAATATGCACACTGAAACACACCCCATCCTAACTGGACAGTACACCTCCCACCTAGCCGATCTAGCTACTAGTCTAGGGAGGCTACCAATGTCCCTTGTTCCTCAATGGGGAGGAGAACAACCATCCTCCTGACATCCCGGTGGAGGACGACCACTCGGTTGGAGACCCTGTCTTCCCAGGGTCCCACGTTTCCTTGGCTGAGCTCCCGCCTCCTGCCTCTTGGAAGGCTCTTCTTACAAGGATGTTTCCTTTTTGTTTGGCCGGGGACACCAGGCCAATTGGATCTGGTAGAGCAGCCACTTGGCTCAGCAGCTCTCTCCTCGACAAGCCGTTGGGTGTATTCTCCCGGACTTCTTCTACCTTGAGGTTGAGGCCTGTCCTCATCTTTCCTTTTCTCTTGGAGAAGTTTACTGATGTCACCATGTAGAGCTGGTCGGAATCCACGAGATACCTAATGCCAAGGGCCTTATTATCCTCGTCTTTCAGCTGATTCGGTAGCACCAGGGTTTTGGATGTCGCTCCAGGCCTCTCCCCTCCACAGGTTCTGGCGTCGTCCTTTCTCCTCCCACCTTGGCCAGACCGGACCCACGGCTTTAGAAAGAACCCTCCAGCTCTCAAGATCTCCTCCACTCCACTCGTGATGGTGTCGAGCATCTCCAGATCATCATGGGAAGTCAAGATGTCGTCGACGTAGCTGTCTTTCTCCAAGACACGACGCTCTTCCTCCCTTTCAATGAACTGAGGTAGCCCTGCTGTCTCCCTCATTGCCAGTTGAGCAATGCAACCAGCAGGACGGTCTCCAATGTTCACCCTCGTGATGGCATACTCCCCGATGTCCTCTTCAGGATCGTCTCTCCAAAGGAACCTGTGCAGGTGTACCTCTTGGTCCTTCAGCCACACAGAGTTGTACATTTTGGTGATGTCGCCCAGGGCCGCGTGCTCCCCAGTCCGAAACCGCAGGAGCACAGCCCTGATGGGGTTCAACACGTCTGGCCCCTTTAACAGAAGGTCGTTCATGCTGACACCTTTGTATGATTGGCTACTGTTCCACACTAACCGGACCGGTGTTGTCACAGAATGGGGATTGGGTGCAACCAGGTGGCTCACGTACCAAACCGGGCCTTTCCACTCTTGAATCTTCTCTGGTGTGAGCCTCACTGCTGCGCCCCTCCTTACCATCTCGTGAACCTGCTCTCCGTAGGCAGTTCGCCACTCCGGCTGTTTCAGGAGGTGTTTCTCCGTTCTTAGGAATGTTGCCATCACAGCTCCTCTGTTGTTCGGTAGACTGGATGGATCCTCTGTCCAAGGGTAACTAGCATCCCAATGTGGAGCATCGCTGTGGTGATCGCTGGCGACATAGGACAGACCCTCCTTTATCCTCTCCAGCTCCTTTTCCTCCGCCAGGGTCATCTCTTTTCCACCCGGCTGGCACGCTCCACAACGACATCCCCCGCATTTGGGTTCACAGGCTGCCCCGATGCTCTCCCACTTCCACCATTCCAACACTTCTTTGTTGGTTGCCATTGAGCTCCGGACTCTGGAGTCGCTTTCCTGCCTCAGTCCACTCTCCCTGGTCTCTTCGCAGCACCCGATACACTTGACGATTTCCTCATACTTGGCCGCTGCTGTTCTCATTGATCGGGCGAAGTGTGTCTTGGACTCGTAGGTCACCGTCTCCACATCTTCAAACAGATTGGGATGCGTCCCACTCACAATCTTTCCAAGTGGGCCTTCCCACAGGACCAGGTCTCCTACTACCTTCATGGGACAGGGAACCAGCCGCCCCTCTCTTTGGCTGATGAGGAGCTCAATACTCCTTGGCCGGACCAACTCCTGGGTCTTGACCTCGGGGAAGAACCTTTTCAGTTGCTGTGGTTCGATGGCATGGTGCACCTTGGCTATTTCATCTAAGCCGTAGCAGACCAACTGGTGGGCTCTTTCACCTTCCGGGGTCCTGAACCTCACCTTCAGGAGGTACCTTCTGGTGTTGGCTGTCACAGTCATCCCTCCGACGCCCTGCACCACTAGCGTGATTTTCTCGCTCTTCAGGCCAAGCCTACTTGCAGCCGCGTGGGTAATGTAATTTGTATCTGATGCTAGGTCTATCAGAGCACCAATTTGTTGCCCGTCATTAGCAGTGACCTCCAGGAGCATCATTATTACCGGACACTCCTTTATTCCATTTTCTTCCAGGAGCTTCCCGGCTTTTGCTTTAGTGCAGCTCGTAACTGCTGTCTTATTTGTGAAGGCTTTCCTGACTTTTTGCGCAATCTCTGGAGCGAGTTGGGACAAGACCTCTTCCTGTTCAACGGTTAACCTCCTTGCACGTTCAACGCCGCTACTTGGAGTTTCTCTCTTTTCCCCACCATCCCTCTTACTGTCTCTATTGGGGCAGAGAAGGTAATGGTGGTCTGACGACTCTCCTTCTTTGCAGCCTCTCTTGGTGCAGAGGAATTTAAGGTTACACTCTCCGTCAGCGCCATGTGATGAAAGGCACAGCCGGCAGGCTCTAGACTTCTTCACCGCGGCCTTTCTTGCTGCCAAGTCGAGGCCTCTGAACTTCTTACAGGTGAACAGCCTACTTCTGTGTTTATCTTCGCACAGAACACAATTGTCATCAGCGCTGCCTCTCTCAGTGGCTCTAGTGAAAGCAAACTTCTTCTCAGTCTTCTTCTCTGGGATCTCCGTGATCTCCATCTGCTCCAACTGTTCGAGGATGCTTTCCTGCTTTTGTAGGAAGTCCAGGAAGGTGTCAAAGTATCTCTCCGGCTGGAAACCATTTCGGGGGTCTATTTTGAAAGTAAGCCACTCCTTTTTCAAAGTGAGTGGCAGTTTGTTCTCAATGGCTCCAGTCACCAGAGGGTTTTTGATGGCTACTTCATTGTCAAGATCTTTAAGGTCTGCTAGAGCTTTCTCTGTGATTCGGATCAGATCGATCACCTTTCTGAATTGGTGCTCTTTGACTGGAGAAATCTTCTGCAGCTCTGCTACGATCAGGTTGGTGATTGCATTCTTGTTTCCGAAACGACTCTCTAGCACCCTGAAGACATCTTCGGCAGTATTGTGGCTCGCGAGCCTAAGATCCTTCACTATTGTCTCTTCTATACTTTCCAGAAGTTGAAACTTCTTAACTTCCGGAGATCCGGAGGGATCGCCTTGTTCCTGTAGGATTTCCCAATCCTTCCTCCAGCGGTAGTATTCCCGAATGCTACCTCTAAACGTCGGGAGACTTGTAGGCTTCAGCCTCACTTTTGGAATGCCTCTCGTAGCTGCATTTCCACCCCGTGCGCCTGCTTGAGTCTCCTCCAACGCTTTTTGCTGGGCTTTAACAAGCTCTGCCCGTGCTTCAGTCTCCGCCTGTTGAGCCAGGATAAGCTGGGCGCGTCTGGCGCGTTCTTCCTCTTCAGCCCTCTGGCGCTCTCCTTCAGCTGTTGTGCGGCGGGCGCGGTCTTCTTCCTCAGTTGCCTTTCGAGCTTTTCCTATCTCGCCTGAGCTTGTTCTTTGAGGACATCAAATGATGCAGCCGTCTCTCCACGTCTTCTATAGCAGCGACAGGGGCCCAGTCTCTCCAGACAGAGAGTTCTTTCTCTGCTCCTGTAGTGAGCTCCTCTAAATGGTGCACTTGTCTCTCGTGGCAGTCATGGTCTAGCTGGCCCAATGGGACCTCTTCTGTCTCTTCTTTAGCTCGCTCAGCCTCCCTGATCGCGAACAACACTCTTCTTTCACCGTATCTTGACCACAGATGGAGTTTTACGAGATCGCCAACCTCCGACAATTTAGTCATGCAGTCTCTGCTCACCTTCTCGATGTCTCTCGTCTGTTGTTCTGATAGTTTGGTGGGGTCCTCTTCCGCTTCTGCAAGCAGACCCTCTTCATAGCTACTATTGGCTGCCAGGAGCTTCTCAGCTTCATTAGAGAAAGCCTGCCACTGGACCTTTAATTCGCTCTCGACCATGGAGGGTATAACGCGGAGCATGAAGGCAGATTTTTTGCTAAAGTTGGATTTAGCTGAATTTCTCTCTTTTTTCAGTTGAGCTACGGACTGGTCCTCTTCAGCCATTTTCCTTCTCTTTTCACAGGCTATCAATGTTTAAATATTTAATGTTAAAGTCCCTTCAAACTGCTCACTTAGTGTTTTTATTTTCGTTTTATTCAACTGTGACGTTTTACAGTCAAAACTGACATTTATTTACTGCCAGAATAAATGGGACTCTTATTTTGAAACTCCGGATCTTCTGTGTATTTTTACTTCCTGGTTACTTCAAGAATACATGGGACTCTTATTTTGAAACTCCGGATCTTCTGCGTATATTTACTTCCTGGTTTCTGCGACGCACTAGGGCTCCTCCTTGCACAGTTAGGATATATCACTCCGCCGGTTAGCCACTTTAGCAGACACAGTCAGTCCCACTTTAATCTCTCTGGCTAGCAAGGCAAGTCTCTATACACATCCAGCTTGAATTAGTTCGCTGGTCAGTGCTGTTGCTTACCCGACCGCTTTCCTGGTCTTGCTGTCCTCTCTCGCTGTCTCGCGCTGCCGACACTGTCACTTTTCCAGTAGGCTCTGCACAGACACGCTTCACAGACAGCAGGCCTGGCTAGCTAGCTCCGGTTAATTGCAGCCACTTTTCCGAGTTCCCTCGACGCTTGTATTCGTCCCACGGAGAACTCCTCTCTGAATGTGGCTGTCAATGTACTTCTCCACCACCTCGGGAATCTTTTCAAAGATATTTCTTTGACGCCCGGGCCGTAGGTTTTACAATTGTTCGGTCTACTTGCCGACCGAAAGGCTGGACTGAAGGACACGGATACCATTCAATTCGTTTTTCTCTTATTTTAGTGAAAATTGAACAGATTGTAAAACCTGCGAATGCAGACAACAAAACATACATAAATACACAGCTCTGACACATTCAATTACTAACACAAAGCATATAAATGTTACACAAAGCACGCATCAAACACACTAACCGTGGCATCCCTCTAGTCCTGGCATCACACAATGAACCCATACGCACGGTATCTCACTATTTAAGCACCTAATCACATCCCCCAATATCCCTACGCACAACTGGTCTCTATACTCAAACAATTCCCACGCAGTTATGAGGCATAACTCAAAATAATGTTACTAATATCTAATAATCAATAATTAATAATAACTAATAATTATTTAAATAACATTCAAAATAACATTTCACATTTGTCCCATTTTATAGGCTAAAATATGCACACTGAAACACACCCCATCCTAACTGGACAGTACAGTAGTAGTAGTAGTAGTAGTAGTAGTAGTAGTAGTAGTAGTAGTAGTAGTAGTAGTAGTAGTAGTAGTAGTAGTAGTAGTAGTAGTAGTAGTAGTAGCAGCAGCAGCAGCAGCAGCAGCAGCAGTAGTAGTAGTAGTAGTAGTAGTAGTAGTAGTAGTAGTAGTAGTAGTAGTAGTAGTAGTAGTAGTAGTAGTAGTAGTAGTAGTAGTAGTAGTAGTAGTAGTAGCAGCAGCAGCAGCAGCAGCAACAGTAGCAGTAGCAGTAGCAGCAGCAGCAGTAGCAGTAATAGTAGCAGTAGCAGTAGCAGTAGCAGCAGCAGCAGTAGCAGTAGCAGTAGTAGTAGTAGTAGTAGTAGTAGTAGTAGTAGTAGTAGTAGTAGTAGTAGTAGTAGTAGAAATAGTAGCAGTAGCAGTAGCAGTAGTAGTAGTATTAGTTGTAGTAGTACTGTAGGTCCTGCTTTACTGACGCTGACACAACAGTCTGTTGCTGCACCACAGTGAAACGTTTAAACTCTCAAACCCTCACCTCAGTGTGTCAGACCCTCACCTCAGTGTGTCAGACCCTCACCTCAGTGGTGGTTATTCACACATTCAGGGTGAA
Organism: Nansenia antarctica; assembly: GCF_963989245.1. Taxonomy (NCBI): domain Eukaryota; kingdom Metazoa; phylum Chordata; class Actinopteri; order Argentiniformes; family Microstomatidae; genus Nansenia; species Nansenia antarctica. The sequence goes on along the minus strand of NC_137674.1, from coordinate 51,661,749 downwards.
GGATCAAAACAACGGGATTTTTCCCCGCGTGCGTGTGTGTGTGTGTGTGTGTGTGTGTGTGTGTGTGTTATCATGCTACAGTAGAGCTTCTGCGCCAGTAGGACAGGTCTCACCACAGGGATCCTCTTCCTGTCTGCTCCAGTGACCTCATCATCAATACGTCTAATTCCCCTCACGTGATCGCCCCGCCAGAACCATTCATTAATTCGCCTCTGATCTGCTTTGTATTTTAGCGAGTGATAAATAATTACATACAGCGTGCAGATATCATATCAGACTATTTTTAACCCAAACACTTTGTCATCTCCCCCCCCCCAAAAAAAATAAAATAAAAAAAATCACAGGAATTATTGTATCAAAAGGTGTCAGCTTGGAGCAAGAGCGTCAAGATCTGAAGTGTGTATATCAGGTTGCAGACGATGATGCTTTATATTGTTATAGGCCTGCGACAAGTTCAAGTACGTTGATTTGAAGTGACTCTACTGCAGCAGGAAAGAGAACATGCTAATCGTCGGTCCTAGCCAAATGAGCATTCTAGCATGACATCATAGGCAGTGATGGGAAGGGAGGGTAAACACGTTTAAACAGCGTTTACACACCTTTAACTTGGGTGAACATCGCGTTTACACACCTTCTTTAGCGGAAAAAATTGCATTTACATGTCCGGTGTCCAGCTTCTAGACCCACCTGTGTTTCTTTCCACTACCCTATCCCTGCTCGTAGCTAAACCAACACTCGCCTGTGCGAACACGCGCGTCCTTCCTATCAGTGTCGTCTGACTTGATCGTTTCCACTGCGGGACCGACGCAATGGTAAAACCACGTGTGCTGCCACCACCACCGCTGGGGTATGAACAACCTGGAGTTGGTACGATGCTGTTGCTGCTGTTGAGTAACTGAGGCGTCACACAGACAGGGAGGCTGGTGGAGGTCGGAGTCAGAGGACGGGCTCATTGTAATAGCTTACACGGAACAGAACAGGGCACGGTAAATGATGCATTACCAATGAGCCTGTCCTCCTCATTTCTACTTCCACGAGCCTCCACTGCTTTCTGTACAATGGAAATGCTTTTGCTGAGTGTTTCCCCCCTTGTGTAGACACCTTAGCTTCAGTAGCGTAATGTTTAGGATGACACTGCACTTCTTATCCTCCCAAACAAAGGCTTCGATATTCACGATTTTCTCCTCAACAATACTTGAGCAAAATACCACATAGGCTACAGAAATGTACTTCAATTAGGGACGTAGGGTGAGAGTGAGTTAGGGGCGGCTGTGGCGCAGGAGGTAGAGCCGGCGTCTTATGATCACAAGGTCGGCAGATCGGCGCTTCGAGCCGATGTCGAAGTGTCCTTAACACTTAACCCCAAATTGCTCCCAATGAGCGGGCCGGCGCCTTGCATGGTAGCTTGCCACCATTGGTGTGTGAATGTGTGTGTGAACGGGTGAATGAGAGGCCATGCTATATAAGGCGCTATAGAAGTCAGTCCCTTTAGAAATCGGAGGACGGGCTCATCGGAATGCATGGAACGGAATGAGGAATGTCGATCCATGCATTACAATAAGCCTGTCCTCTGATTCCTACCTCCGCCAGCCTCCCCTGTAGTGAGTAGCGTCTCACTGTATGTATGTACACAGTTTGTTGTGATGTTCATGCGGTGTGTATGGTACTTATGTAGTGTGATCTGAACACGTGGGCGGAAAGTCAGCATGAGTACTAACCTAAGAACACAGTGGTAAATAAACATAGGGTACAGTGTTTATGTAGATTAAGCCTACCTACCTACGGACGCTCCACACATATACTGTGTTCACATACACACACACACACACACACACACACACACACACATGCACATACACACACACATACACACACACACACACATACACACATACACACCCACATACTCATTTTCTGAAGCATGTAATGACAGTTTACACAGATTGTTCAACTTCCAAACATATCTTGGCCTTTAGACAAAAGGCAAAACAATAATTTGAATAAATTGAGGCAATTTCCCTTGAGAATGTCTAATCAGGGAGTATTCTACTTGAGCGTGCTGGGACACGCGTGGTTGGAGGGGGAGGCAGCACGCTTGTGATCAGCTACACGCTTCTCACGCTGTGCTCTCCAGTCACAACCATTCTGGAACATTCGAACGATTGGGCCAACACAGCCATCTACAGCCAATCACAACACTCCCCATCTGCAGCAAAACAAGCCACTGGTTCAACTTGGAATTGACAAAATACTGTATATACAAGCTAACTAGGCCCATTCAGTCTGTACGCCACATCTCAAATGTGTTTTACCATTTCTAAGAGCTTCTAGACTCTTCTAGACCACTTCGGACTGGAATTCCCCGTTGATAGATCAC